>NC_074671.1:26614293-26953460 GCF_029448725.1 Salvelinus fontinalis | reverse complement strand
TCCTCACTCCTCCCTAATCCATGGCTGTCCTACCGTTTCAGTGACTAAAAGCATACTGTTGCCCTTTGCCTGCCTCCATAGGCTCAACTGAATAACTTTGCATACACATTTAAAGTAATCAATGTTTTAATATGGTAACATGAATAAGTGTTTCAAGCTAGAATCCAACACTGGCACACAATACTTGTTGCTCTAAGTGCTTTAAACACAATCCAACCAATGGTTTACTCACCTAACTGCAGTTAGCAGAAATCGACTCCTCCGTTATCCTTAATTTGTCAGCTTCATTGTTAGAGTAAATTCATAATGCAGTTTTAGGATTAATTACAATGCTGTGCTGCAACTTGCTCAAGAGTCCACACTTTCTTTTCCACCCCAGACTCTCTCTGTGTGACCTGGCTGGCTCGGAAAGATGCGGAAAAACTAAGACATTTGGGGAAAGGCTGAAGGAAGCAGGGAACATCAACAACTCTCTGCTCATCCTGGGGAAATGCATCGCTGCCCTGCGCAGCAATCAGAGTGACAGGTACAGAACAAGTACCACTGCCATTGATTACCAGTGACTGTATAAACAACACTGCTTCGAAACCACCTCGACAAATTTGACCAAATGCTGCACACAAACCTGATTTGTCAGGTAAATAAAAATGCATGTTTCCAAACCCTGAATGAAACTGATTGGAAAGCTGCTATTTGATGAATTCAAGAGTCGTCATCCTTTCCTCCCCTCTCTTAGGATGAAAAATGGCTATATTCCCTTCAGGGAGAGCAAACTGACCCGTATCTTCCAGTCCATCTTCTGTGGGAAGGGCCGAGCCTCCATGATTGTGAACATCAATCAGTGTGCATCCACATATGATGAAACTCTCCATGTCATGAAGTTTTCTGCCATCGCTAAGCAGGTTGGTCTCTCGCCCACCCTGTCAACATTCTACTCCATCTAGGTTTAGAGTTGACTCTATGAATTTCTCACTTTAGTTGAAAAATGTAGTGGTCAGTTGCAATGCCCTTAATCCACCTATAGGTGTCACAGTCAAATTCCATTTGTTGAAATGTCTAGCCACAGTGTACTTCCCTCTCCCGCATTGATAAGGATTAGTGAGAATTATGGTATGGGGAGTTAACAAGTACCACACCCTAAACTGAAGTACTATAAGTGTTCTAAATGGCTCCCTATATAGTGTACTATTTTTGGCCAGAACCCTATTGATAATCACCTTTGTTGTCCTAGGTGGTCCAGCTGATCCCAACAAAGTGTCTAGAGTCTCTGACCCCGCGGCTGGTGGGGCGTGATGGGAAGCCTCTACTGAAGAACGGGGTCATCAACGACCAGGCTCTAGAGAACTACCTGTCTGAAGAAGAGCTGCTGGATGAGGATGAAGCAGACATGTCCATTTTACCCCAGGAGGTATTTTCCATCCAAACGGTCTAAAAGATTTTGCCGGTGTTCTGCTGTTTCTGATTTTATTTCATAGGGATGGATGCAATATCATGTTAATTTACAGAATCAACGGTGTCTGATTACTTTGAACTGCTGCTGTCTTCTAGGATCTGATGAATGTAATTGAGAATCTCAGGACCAAGCTCCTGGCTGAGCGACGGAAGAACTTGGTCCAGGAGATTGACATCCGCAAGGAGATGGGAGACGCCATGCTGCAGCAACTCATGGAAAGCGAAGAACTCAGGAAGTGAGTGTTCCCCGAGCGTCAAATGGGGCACGATCACGCCTTCCCCCGTTCCACTATGTTAGTGTTCTCATGCAATACCCATGGCAGTGCTACACATTGGTGGTAGATGCGGTGCATTGCTGCACCATAGAGTGTGCAATTCATTTAAGATCTAATGAATAGCGTTTGTGTAGTTTTCACTTAATTTTACAATTCCACTGTTTATGCGTTTGTCCACACCCATAAACTGTCTTCCAAATGATCTTCTAAAAGGATGGTGTAAATGTTTCTCTAGTCGTCAGGTGGCTGAGCTGAAGGAGAGCTACCAGGAGAAGCTGGAGAACACATTTGAGATGTACAAGGATGCCCTGAAGGACCATGCCTACCAGAGGGCGCTGGAGCGCGTAGAGGATGATTACGTACCCCTTGAGGAGTTCATCGCTGAGCAGGAGAAAGTAGAGGTACTAGACACTCACTTTAGGTGACTGACAAGGTCCTGCCACAACCACCTCATCAAATTGTCAGATATGAATTCTGTCAATTTAGGGTCAGATCTACCAAGTGTTTGTGCCGGTTTAATTTTTCCCCTGAGGGGAAATACGTTTCCTGTTTTTCCTCTGGGAAGTAAAAAACTAGTAGTTGGTGCAAAGGTTTGGTAAATATGAATTCAATCTCTATAGGCACTAGAACAGAAGCTGTCTGAGATGGAACGGAAGCTGTCTGAGATGGAGCACAAGCTGTCAGGTTCCACAGTGGGTTCATCTATGGTTCCAACCAAAGAGAACTCGAGCCAGACAGAGAGCATCTCACAACCACCACCTGTGGCTATGCAGGAAGGGTTAACAGGTCAGTACACCATCTCCCTCAGTGTTGAATCTATTTAATTAACAAACTGTAAATCTGATTGTACAGTAAGCCTATATTCTATACCTTAAACTACAAATCACTGTGCACAATAAGCCTATATCAATTTAAAGGAAAGGCTAATTATTTATATCTACCTATTGATTTCAAAGTCTCAGCAGGGGATGTTCTCACAGCTGTTTCCAAAGATGCAGAGCAACGCAAACTCCTTTTGAAAGAGAGTGCGATGGAGAAACTCGGTGAGCAGAAAGAGGTAAGGAAACCTAGCCTGAAGGCATAACTTTTACAGTTGGTGTTTCTGGAAGGGAAAGCAGTGCAATGCATTTTGAAACCCAAGTGTTGGAACTCAAACCTGGCATGTCTCTTGCTTATTTCCAGCGGATTGTGTCTTTGCAAAAAAGGATTGCAGTTCTGAATGATGCACTACATGAGGCCAGAGAACGCTTATTTGACAAAACGTCAGAAATAGATACTTTACATAAGAAGCTAGCTGACCAGGTATAGACTACACGAACTTGTGTGTGTACAATTTAAGCCTAGTTTGTCAGTGTCCATGTAGGAAAACCTGATGTGCAGTGTAATCTCTGTTTTCAGGCACAGGATCTGGAGAGTATAGGTAAGAGCAGTCTGGAGAAGGACAAAGAACTGGCATTGTTAAAAGAAGAGCTGGCCAAGCTATCCCAGAAGTCCCCTGTCCTGCCCAAGCGGGGTTTCATGGCCAACATTAGGGAATCTGTGACGTCGCCACGAACAAGCACCATTACCAGGACACTGAGGAAATCTGTCCGGACCACACCCTTGCTGAAAAGGCCCTTCCACTAACTACAGTCTTCCCCCGTTTTTAAAAATGTTTAGGGCTCTTCAATCTGTCTCGTTGAAGTGTTACAGATTGCGTGAAATTAATTTCCAATTGCTTTAATGTGCAGTGTTTACGGTCTCTGAAATGGAAAGGAAATGTTTCCAAATTGCAATCACAATTTAACGCTGAACTTCAGCGATGTGGATTGAATAGAGCCCTTTTATTTGTTGTTGTAAGTCTTAAATAAAATTCTACTGAATATTTCTGATCCATTTCATTGGGAGACCATATCTGAAAGAATATGACAATTTTTATATGGCTTTCAAGTGTAATTTTAACTTCTCACGGAATGCATAAGTACATTGCAGCTCTTTCGCTATGTTTGAAGTTGGTTCGTCAAAGTGGAGAAAGCTGGACATCACGTTGACATTCAGGTGCCATACAAATGGTCTTTAGTCACAAGTTCTCTTCATCTAGTACCTTTGGTCCAGGGCCTTGCACAGACCTTTGTGCTTAAACTTAACGGGCACCCCAATTTATTTTTAACGGAAGTCAATCTTGTTGAGCAATTACAAGGGGGAAAGCATTACAACTACTTTGAACTAAAATAAATGCTGCACCTTAATGACAACACAATTCCAGTCAATAGAGCCCCACAGTAGTCATATCCATACAGCCTAGCTATCAAACAGGATAATGGTTCCAGTTTTTTCCACCATTCATTGTTCCCATAAGGGATTTTAAAAACACTTAAAATAAGATGTTTCATGTAGGCTGGCGTGATAACATGTAAATTTCTCGGACAAGGGGACTTTAATCAAAGAAATTCCACAAATTAAGGCACTCTTAATTGAAATGCATTCCAGGTGACTACCTCAAACGCCAAGGGTGGCTACTTTGACTTGTTTAACACTGTGTGGGGGTTACTACTTGATTCCATGTTTTATTTTAGGTTATCTACACTATTATTCTACAATGAAAAAAAAAGAAACCCTGGAATGGGAGGTGTAAACTTTTGACTTGTACTGTATATAAAAAGTTTATAGATCTGACTTATATGTAACTTTTCTAAAATGTACCTCAATCATTTTGTTCGAGTGAAAAAGTTGATTTAGTTGCAAGACTAGGCATCCAGGGAAAATGTTTAGAGAAAAACAGGTGACCGTTTCTGTGAGAATTACAGGAGGGGGCGTTTACCCCCAAGTTAACCTATACAGTGCCGTCAAAGTATTCACACCCCTTGACTTAATACATCTGAATTCAAAATGGAATGTCTTTTCTCACCCATCTACAACCAATACCCCATAATGACAGTGAAAACATGTTTTAAAGTCCCCTTTGGCCTCGTGAAATCCCTGAGCGGTTTCCTTCCTATCTGGCAACTGAGTTAGGACGCCTGTATCTTTGTAGTGACTGGGTGTATTGATAAACCATTCAAAGTGTAATTAATAACCATACTCTAAGATATATTCAATGTCTGCTTTTTATTTTATTACCCATCTACCGATAGGTGCCCTTTGCGGTTGAATCTGTTTCAAATAAAAATGTATTTGTCACATACACATGGTTAGATGTTAATGCGAGTGTAGCGAAATGCTTGTGCTTCTAGTTCCGACAATGCAGTAATAACATCAATTCCACAACTAACTTATACACAAGTGTAAAGGGATAAAGAATATGTACATAAAGATATATGAATGAGTGATCTTACAGAACGGCATAGGCAAGATGCAGTAGATGGTATCGAGTACAGTATATACATATGAGATGAGTAATGTAGGGTATGTAAACATAAAAGTGCATAGTGAGACATGTATTACATAAAGATGGCAAGATGCAGTAGATGATAGAGTACAGTATATACATATACATTATATTAAGTGGCATTGTTTAAAGTGGCTAGTGATACATTTTTGATCAATTTCCATTATTAAAGTGGGCTGGAGTTGAGTATGTTGGCAGCAGCCACTCAATGTTAGTGGTGGCTGTTTAACAGTCTGATGGCCTTGAGATAGAAGCTGTTTTTCAGTCTCTCGGTCCCTGCTTTGATGCACCTGTACTGACCTCGCCTTCTGGATGATAGCAGGGTGAACAGGGCAGTGGCTCGGGTGGTTGTTGTCCTTGATGATCTTTATGGCCTTCCTGTGACATCGGGTGGTGTAGGTGTCCTGGAGGGCAGGTAGTTTGCCCCCAGTGATGCGTTGTGCAGACCTCACTACCCTCTGGAGAGCCTTACGGTTGTGGGCGGAGCAGTTGCCGTACCAGGCGGTGGTACAGCCCGACAGGATGCTCTCGATTGTGCATCTGTAGAAGTTTGTGAGTGCTTTTGGTGACAAGCCAAATTTCTTCAGCCTCCTGAGGTTGAAGAGGCGCTACTGTGCCTTCTTCACAACGCTGTCTGTGTGGGTGGACCAATTCAGTTTGTCCGTGATGTGTACGCCGAGAAACTTAAAACTTACTACCCTCTCCACTACGGTCCCGTCGATGTGGATAGTGGGGTGCTCCCTCTGCTGTTTCCTGAAGTCCACAAACAGCAATTGTTTTGCTGCACACAGGCAAGATGTTCACTGTCCAGGAAGCATTGTTTCATGCAGTTCTCAGAGATGAACATTTCTCCCAGGTCATAAGTAACCATGCTTTTTTTTTACTGCACTTGAAAAATACAAAGAAAAAAATATATATACATGAAATACATACATTGAATTATGAACTTAATATTTAAAATTCACATGAAGCGAATAAAAAAAGTGAGGACCCAAAAAACAAGACTGGAATGCCTTGGAAGCTTGGATTTTTGCACAATGTTACTTTTTAAAAACAGTAAAATAAGTGTTTCCTTGATACAATTAAGTAATTAAACAAAATATTGTGTTTACAAGTGTGGAATAAAACATGGCACTATCTATTCACAGAAATCAATTCAAGAGGCACTTTTTCTTTAATGAAGGATCAAACATTACTAAAGATTTGAAAAAATGTGGACTTGAATTGTACAGAGGGTTCAGTTTAGCAAGTGTACCAATTCAGTTTGTCCGTGATGTGTACGCCGAGAAACTTAAAACTTACTACCCTCTCCACTACGGTCCCGTCGATGTGGATAGTGGGGTGCTCCCTCTGCTGTTTCCTGAAGTCCACAATCATCTCCTTTGTTTTGTTGATGTTGAGTGTGAGGTTATTTTCCTGACACCACACTCCGAGGGCCCTCACCTCCTCCCTGTAGGCCGTCTCGTCGTTGTTGGTAATCAAGCCTACCACTGTAGTGTCGTCCGCAAACTTGATGATTGAGTTGGAGGCGTGCATGGCCACGCAGTCGTGGGTGAACAGGGAGTACAGGAGAGGGCTCAGAACGCACCCGTGTGGGGCCCCAGTGTTGAGGATCAGCGGGGTGGAGATGTTACCTGCACAGGGCGGGGTCGAGACCCGGGGTCTCGAGCTTGATGACGGGTTTGGAGGGTACTATGGTGTTAAATGCTGAACTGTAGTCGATGAACAGCATTCTCACATAGGTATTCCTCTTGTCCAGATGGGTTAGGGCAGTGTGGTTGCGATTGCGTCGTCTGTGAACCTATTGGGGCGGTAAGCAAATTGGAGTGGGTCTAGGGTGTCAGGTAGGGTTTGAAATTTGTTTGAAATTCACTGCCCAACTGAGGGACCGTACAGATGTCTCTGTACTCCACACATAGTTGAGGTAGTTAACATGATTTTTGAATGACTATTGTTGCACACAGTGATTCCATGTGACTTGTTAAGCAAATTTTTACTCCTGAACTTATTTAGGCTTGACATGACAAAGGGATTGAATAAAGACACATCAGCTTTTCATTTGTAGAAATTTCAAGAAACATGACATTACGGGACATTGTGTGTAGGCCAGTGACAAAGAAATCTCAATTTAATACATTTTAAATTCAGGCTATAACACAAAAATGTGGAAAAAGTCAAAGGGTGTGAATACTTTCTGAAGGCACTGCATATAAATACCACCACGGAGACTGGAAGGGCAAACGGGCATGTGATCTGGTAGAGCCCTATCTGTGCACGTGCCTGCTTTGGTCAGCTCCTTTCTGGTGGTTGAGGTTGGACTGCAATACCGATGACACACAGCAGCTGCTAATCCCATCCATTACTTTTATAAATGCCATACTAATTACCACTTATGCTCCTTGGTTTACTCCTTGAGTAGCAAGCTCAAGGCTCATATTACTTTTTCATCACTTGCAATGCTAGAATTATCAGGGAAGCTCCCCCAAACAAATCATATTAGCCAGCACTTCACTTTCACCATCTATATCAGTGGACCATTAACTATTTAATGGCTCGATTCAACCTGTAGCGCTGAAGGTCTGCGCTGTGGCGAGATTTAAATTCAAAGGTTATTTCCGATTGAGCTGACATGCAGTTACCAGGAACATTTCTTTTAAATGTATATTGCACTGTAGCACAGGTCTTCAGCGCCACGGATTAAATGAGCCCAAATCAACTGATCCAAACTAAACATTAAAAGGTTGCACATGGAATGTGCTCCATTGGCTTTCCTTTGCAAATCAGGAAAACTAAGCCTAAAGTAAAACAACCTGGACAGGACAAACAGAATCAAATAAAGAGGATTTATTTCCAGTGTTTCTTGAGGGTGTTGCACCCTTGTTTTGCTGCACACAGGCAAGATGTTCACTGTCCAGGAAGCATTGTTTCATGCAGTTCTCAGAGATGAACATTTCTCCCAGGTCATAAGTAACCATGCTTTTTTTTTACTGCACTTGAAAAATACAAAGAAAAAAATATATATACATGAAATACATACATTGAATTATGAACTTAATATTTAAAATTCACATGAAGCGAATAAAAAAAGTGAGGACCCAAAAAACAAGACTGGAATGCCTTGGAAGCTTGGATTTTTGCACAATGTTACTTTTTAAAAACAGTAAAATAAGTGTTTCCTTGATACAATTAAGTAATTAAACAAAATATTGTGTTTACAAGTGTGGAATAAAACATGGCACTATCTATTCACAGAAATCAATTCAAGAGGCACTTTTTCTTTAATGAAGGATCAAACATTACTAAAGATTTGAAAAAATGTGGACTTGAATTGTACAGAGGGTTCAGTTTAGCAAGTGTACCAAGCATCTATCATACATTGCACTACATTTTATTTATTTGATAAAAACAACTATAATTCTGTCCCTCAAGCAAATATCTGTCTGCTATGATGCACTGTAAAAATAACTTCCCACAGTACACAGCACAGAAAGCAGCCCTCAGAAATATGAGCATACAGATTAAAAAAAAGAAAAAAAGAATTCTAACAAGCAACTGTGTTAGTCAACATAATTAAAAATATACATTGAAAATGTCTACCTCTTGTAGAATTAGATATGTATTCCTTAGTAATACTCAAGTTAATGCACCACAGTCCAGGCTTTCATGTCCCATTGATTTGTGTGCTGTCGATCACACAAAACCACCTATGAATGTTCTTGTCACATTCTTCTATGACTGGGGTTTGAGCACAAGGATGGAAGTGAATTTTCATGTCTGTTCCAGTATAAGACACCAAGTCAACTAAAGCGATTACACAAACAAACCTTTTTAACTTCATTCCAGTTACATTTCTTATGAGCCTATACACATATGTACAGTAGATATATATAAAATATATATTTTGTAAAAAAAAAAAAGAAAAGAAAAAGTGCAGTAACCCTTGCTAAGGTATCTAAATACATACGTAAACCCGTTCTCTCATGCACTCACTCATGTACACTCAACACACCCTTGCTGTTTCATAGATACTGATAGAATCGTGAGCGGACGACTTGTGCTCCTGACAGTTTGTGTGGGTGCGCGTCGTCAGCCGCCAGGTTGAGGCTGGCTTTGTTTCTGCCTTGCGGCCCACCTCCGTTCACTTGCTCCCCCACCATGGGCTGAAGGCATGGGGAGCCAGAGGGAGAGGGTCTCTCTGGGGTGGTACTCTGGGCTTGTGCCCTGTTCCCCTCGGGGACAACTTTGGGTGGGGTGTCCATGCTGAACTCTGACACTCCGGCCCGACAGCGCTCGCGGGCGATCCAGTCCCGAATGGAGAAGTCCTGAGAAGAGCACTTTGGCTTGAGGCGGTCCATGGCTGACAGCTCAGCCGCCTGGTCCACCCCGCCTTGCTCCCTCCAGTCGTTGATGACGGCCAGTTCTGCAAAGTCCCGCTGGCCCCCCATGGTGTGCCTACGCCGGATGTTTTTCTTCTTACTGCGGGTCTCCGGGGAAGACCGGCTCTTTTGGGCACCCACGCCAAACATGTCATCAGCAGATGTGCGCAGACGGAACTTGAGCCTTTCTGTGATATTGAGGCGCAAGGCGGGCTCGGGAGGGCGCTCCGACTCACTGCGGGAGGAAGAGTTGAGGCTGCCGGTAGACTGCCCCTTCTTCATCACCTCCAAGACACGAGACAGTCGTGTTGACTCCGACCTGCCCTCGACACGTTCCCCGCTGCCAGTCCCACCCTCTACTGATGACTCGCTATCTGTCTTCTGTCGCAGGGACCGCCTCCTGGAGAGTGTGTCACATTCAATCAGCCTGTGGGAGGGAAAGAGGCGACGGGGTTCCAGTTTAGGAGTCGTCTTCCCGTCAGCTGCTGCAGGATCAGGCTTTTCTGGCCCATGCCCAGTCTGGTTCTTCACTAAGGCAGGCATGGTTTGGACATTGCCGCCCCCTGTAGCAAACACAGGGAAGTCGCTTTCGCTGTCAGTCTCCATGGGCCGGCCTTCACTGATAAGCTCGCTGCGCTCGTCATCTGCCTCGTCCCCACCCTGAACATCTGGACTGAGTGCGCTAGAGTCTGCTGCAGTCAGGAAGGTGATGGACGAAGTGGTGGAATAGTCTGAGGTGATGGAGCTCACCTCTGCCCCAGCTGACGCCCCAGCCCCAGCCACTGATAGATCAGGAGCAGCAGCTCCTGACACCCACTTCTTAGGTCGTGCCCTGGGCATGGAAGCCCCAGAGCTCATGGTGCCCAGATCAGAAGTAGGCTCATCCAGATGGGACAGGGTGTTCGAAAAAGAGGGCTTTCCAAGCGGGGCTGTGCGGTAACTGAGTCTGGGGGAGCCAGAGTTTTTGGGTGAGGGGGCAGGTGAGGACTGCCTTGACGAGGGCTTCTCCCTTAAAAAGAAAGAGTTCCTGTGCTCCTTTTTGCCTTTGGGCGTGAGCTCAATACCTCTCCCATTCTCCTCTCCTGTTTTTGCTTGCTCTTTTGCTTCAGGGCTGACACTGATCCCTTGCTCCACCTCCAGGCCTCTGTGATTCTGCTTCTGGCCAGGGAGCTCCTTCTTAGGGAACACTGAGTCTAGGTCATCATCAGAGCTGCTAAGCTGCGGCTTGTCCTTGGGCTTCTTTCTTTTGCGGTTGGCTGCAGCAAAGATCGAGGAGACCAGGTGCTCGCGGCTGCACTGGTCCTTCCCGGACCCCCAGGAACCCTATAGAGAGGGAGAGAAACAAGTCAGAACTTGTACCACAGAAACCCCCCTTGGGAGAACAACGCACAGAAAAACCCTCTAACCCCTGCCTGAGTTCTTGGCCAACCAGTACTGCACCTGTTCCTCTGAAAATGCCACAAACCAAAAGGGTGGACAGAGAGTAGGAACGTTAGTGACAGGAGGACAACTACAACTGAACCATGCAAGCCTTTCAGCAACAACAGAAGCAGTAACAGCAGCGCACTTAAGCAGCCCAGCACGGGAAGCTTGATGTTCTGCATGAACTCATGTGTTCTGAGTCAAAGCTGAGAGAAGCAGCCAGATGACAGCAGTGCAGTAATGATAAGCACCAGTTCCTGCACTGTCTATGGTGCGAGTGATCCTTTTGTTGAAGACAAATGTCCCAGAAAAGATCAGACAGACTTGTGAAGTTAAGACCCAACATAGTCTGATATTTGACATGAAAGGCTGTGTTTATACTGTTGCTTGTTTGTTTTGTTAGTGTTCAGTATTCACAGAAGAAACTCCACCTGGCCTACTGTCACACATGTGGGAATCAGTGCTTTGATCTAGCCTGGTGACCTGACCTTTGTTCTGCTCACCAACCAATTATTTCCTCCCTACACTACATTAAGCTGGAGAGAGCAGACACTGGGCACACACTCACCTTCGATTTAGCAGAGTCACTAGTGGGTGAATCTGTAAGAAACAGTGAGAGGAGAGAGGAACATGTTAGATTATCCATCAATTATTCAAAACAATGTGGGACAACCAGACAAGACAACATCCATGAGAGTGCAATATGAAAAAGCCACAGTGAGAGAGAGAAGAAACAGAGAGAATCATGACGAAGATAGTAAACACAGATAAGACACTGTGCTTGATGTCGAGAACCTGGCAGGTAGGTGGACAGAAGGATGACAGAAAATGAGGCGGTAAGCCATGCAGTGAGCACTATGTTACACTCAGATCCACATCCACCCAGGTGGGGTGTTCTTTCATGGAAACAGAAACCTCAGTACATGCAAAACTGAAAGTCATTCTGGAAGAAGATAAGTAGCACTGAGCACAGAAGATGCTAGGGCCAAGTAAGTCCTTACAACTTTTCTAAAACAATAATACCCAAATATATCAGGATACTGAGTGAAACTGTGGTAATGGCAAACAATACCCAAGGTGCATTTCACAACAGCAGGCCAATGAGACAACAATGAAATATGTAATATGCCATGCAGGAAGTCAATGGATTCCCTCTGTATGGTCTACGCTATATAGCAAACCAAAGCCTCCAATTACTGATCAAAAGAGCTCTAGCACAATCTCTTGTTTTTGCCTGAATTGATGGTCAAATGACAAACCTAGCACATCTGACTAGTGATGAATGCTACTTCATTGAGGAGACTTTAACATGTAATTACTCTTGTATTACCATAATAACTATCGACTCAACAAACATAGGATTATGGTTCTAAGAAAGAGTAGTGAAATGATGTGTGAAAAGTCTTATGGCTTCAGTTAGAGGCTAACAAAAAGAGAGTATATTCAGTCTAGTTGAGCCGAGAGGGGGATGGACTGAATGAAAAGTACGGCAGCATATATTGCCATGACAACAGTGACATGGTGACGACAACCATGGAATGAACCATGAGGCTAAGACATGAGAGGGGGGTCACAGAGGGGCTAGCTATGAACAAAGAGGACACTACATGAAAAAGAATGCCAGCGAGGAAAAGATTTATCCACTGCTGCCTAGTTGATCTTGTATTGATCTTTGACTGACTATACGTTTTTTTACATAGCCAAGCCCCCCTACACACCCCTTGAAGACAGATGGTGGCACAGTATGCAAGTGCACATTGACTGGGTAGGTAGAAACCTGGGGACCATACCATGCTATCTCTCCTGTTGCGAGAAGCTTGCGAGACAGTGAGGAGAGACAGTGGAGAGCCTTTCAGATAGTATCACCGGTCTGTGTTAGGTATACTCAGATACAAAACGGACACCACCGGATGTCCAGTACCATATGGCCGCTGCTCCCTTTCACATTTTCTTTGTCAAACGGTTTCATCATGTTTTTCTTACGACGGTTTTCTCGAGCTTACAAGAAACGAGGGTTTCTGCAGACTAGACAGCTACACTGGGGGCAACAATCCTCCTTCTTCCTACAGTTCCAGCTGTCCATCACGGACATTAGAGAGGCCATCAGTGACATCATGGTGTGATAGACTCCTCCAACCTGGCCTGTGTCAAGATCAGTATGTGTGAATGCTGGGAAATCCTTTAGGACACCCGACAGAGCGGCACTAGAGACAGAGGGATCAGAGTTCACCTGTTGCTTTCTTTTCTCGTGTAGTCTTTGGGAGAGAACATTAGTGCAACAGTAGGCAGGATTAATAACAGGAGGAGAGGAAAAACCGACAGCCCAGTGGAGTTTGAATAAAAACACTAAAGATGGAGGGATTGTAAAAGAAAGTTAAAGAACCTCATAATTTTGAGGCAAAGAAATTTTGCTGAAAATTGGAAACCAAGGAAGGAAAATCTAAGAAAGCAAAATGTACAGATCAGACAAATTATTTTGACCCTTCTCCTTTGCGTAATGGAGAAGAGGCAAGAATAATTTGCCCTCGCAAACCAAGACAGTCTTTTTGAGTCATGACGAGGCATGGACATTTCTATCTTATGGTACAGCAAATGAGGCAAAGAAGGATCTCTTAGGGAAGAAAGCAGCACTATCCATCAACGCTCGACACCAGACGTAATTACACTGAACCTCGCACGCTGCTAGACTAAAAGACATTGGTCTCACCAGCGACAGAGACAGTGGTTAGCAGGGAAAAGTAGTAAAAGGTTGACCCACCACCACAGAGTCGGTCTGGTCCAGGGAACACGTTACCTGAGACTTCCCCCTGCGTGGAGGCCGTGCGGCCGATGTTGTTGAGCAGGTGGTCGATGTTGGGCACAGGCTGAGACTCCACTGCATTCTCATATCGGGCCATTGTCTGAAACGAACAGTCAGGCAACAGTGTGAACACTCTACAATTAAAAAATATATATATATAATCATAGCAAATAGGACAGGAATAACAGAAGTCACATTGAGGGCAGCAATGTGCCTGTACCCACCACTGGCTCCCCATTGCCTTCCTCTGTGAAAAACCAGTTGTACTAGAAGGGAGCAAAGGAAAGGGAGCTTTATCTTTAGGGGATTCACAATCACTTTTTTGATACAATTCTCAAATTAGTTCAAGTAGAAATGGTTTGATATGCAGACTATGCACAAACAGTCCACTATGGCTGCAATTAAGGTGGTAAGTGGGACTCACATGCTGAATGAGAGTCTCTACGATCTTGTACTGGTCGGGCATGTGGGTGACCATGTGGGTCATGTTGTCCTCTGAAGTGCGCACCAGAGTGGGACCAAACACGATGGCCAGGTTCCTAGGTTCCATCTAACACATAGAATAGTTAGGAACACACACACACACGCTTCACACATATCCTCACTACATCACAGGTTCTCTAAGTTAAAAGTGAGGACTGCCAGCCACTATTCAAGATGGAAATTTACAATACCTTATTTTTATCAGAGTTGTCAGCCACTGTTTTCAGATGAGCCGAGAGGAACTTGAGGGTCTCATAGTGATGATCTGGCAACTCGTGAAGCTGCAGTGAGAAGTAGGTTGAGTATAAGTCACCATGCAATAATGTCAGTTAAGTTCACAATGAATGTCACATGAACCCACCATCTTCTTCAACAATTTCAGTCTTTCCACTGGGTCCACTGTCCTGTTGGCCTCTATGAAGTCTGCATACTTCTCTACAGGGCACAAATGAAACGGACATTGGTTTTTACAGAAGACTACAAAGGGTCTTGGTGTTATGAAAGTGAACACTAAACAGAATGTAATTAAGTGTAGGTTTCACACTCAGTCACTAGGTGGCATAGTGACCCCTTAATCGGTCCTGGGGACCCCAAGGGGTGCACTACACAGCTGATTCAAATAATCAAAGCTTGATGAGTTCATTATTTGAATCAGCTGTGTAATGATAGGGCAAAAAACTAATTGTGCACCACTTGGGGTCCCCAGGACCAAGTTTTGGAAACACTCCCTTAATGGAAGGCTGTTCCTAATAGTCTATTGGTGGGACTCCTTGAATATTCTTACCGTTGGTGAACAGAGGCTCTGGAAGTTTCCGGAAAAAGGATTTAAGTAAACTGCTGATCACATTCAGATCCCTCCATTTCTGTTAAAGGCAGGTAAAAAAAAATAAAAAAGTGACTTTAGACGAGATAAGAAAAGACCATGGAAAAGCTGAGGGAAGAGAGGAGTGACAAAAAGAGAGAGCCTACATAAAGAAAGAGGATGGGCCAAAGACAACTGGCGAGAGGGAGTGAAAGTGGCATGTGCTGGGTTGAGTCACTCACGTCATCCTGGATGTCGATGTCGTTCATGCCTTTGTTGTTGAGCTCCTCCTGCATGTTGGAGATGGCTGCGTTGTTCCCTGGGACTCTGTAGATCCCTGTGTACTCCAGCCCTCTCTCCTCCACTAGGTTACAGCACACCTCCACGATGAGGGGAACAAACTACGCCACACACACACACACACACAACATGGACTCATCAATTATCATTGCAGCACTCTCAGAAAGGTGTGTGACAGTGTTGAGAAGGAACTTTCTTATGAACCATTCCAATAAACATGAATGAAACAATTAACAAAAAGAGGAGATGGAGAGAATACGTAGTGTAGGTGTGAGTTGAATCTCACCCTGTTGGTGACAGCTGGGGGGCAGTCGTCCAGCCTCACCCCGAAAGTGATGCCTGGAGAAGGCTTCCTCTCAAAGGGCTTCCTCATCAGCCCTGGGATACCTTTCCTCCACGTCCCCTTGTCCTTGGGTGGACTGGTGTCGTCTGAAGGGTTAACACACGAAACATGAGGAGAGTCTCACGAGCACCAACAGACACACACACACACACACACACACACTGTACAGTATATATGGAGCAAAAAGCAATGGAATATTCAAAGCCATTCTCAAAATCAAATCAGACATTCACAATACTCAAGTAAATGAGTTGAGAGCTAAGCGAACATTTTAATCCTCTGGCTCTTACCTTTGTGCATGTTTTTCCTCTCCTGCTCTGCTTTGGGTAAGTGTGGACTTAGAGATTTGGTTTCCCCCTTCCCTCCCAGTAGCGTCTGTCTGATGCTCAGCGACTGGCGTGACGGTTTGGGCGACGGTTCGTTCTTACTGCCTGTCGGGCTGGGTCATACACAAACACACACAAAACGTTTTGATGTCTGACGTCCAATAGGAGCCGTCCACACAGGTCTCAATCTCCCTCTGTACTGCAGAGACTTCCTCTCTCTCTGTGGTCCGCCCTGCTTACCTCATCAAGGTGTTGTACTCCTTGATCTTTCGGCTGATGAGGTCACGGCTGGTAAAGGCTGCGTTCTAAAACAAGAAAAAAGGCAGAAGAAAAAGACAGCAGACAATGTTAACTCATCAGATGCAATATGACTCCCCTCCCCTTTGCATAACCCACTGCTATCAGTTGGCATAGGTAAAGCCAAAGAAATATACAATAGTACAACAGTGGTCTTAAATGGAGGGGAAAGAAGACCTTCTGTTTCTAATAGAGGGGAGGTAAGTCCTGTGGTAAAGTTAGCCTATTTTAAGGTAGACCAGGGAGGGGTCATGTGTGTGTATTATGTGACCTAGGACCTGTAGCCAATCACTGTTAGCTGATTCTTATCAAGGGAGGGTTAGTGACAAAGTATACTTGATCTACATTTGTGTAATTAATGAAGTATTGGCCATCCATGAGGTGGACCTTGTGTTTTCTACCAACACAGAAAGGGTTTGATTTCACTTTGCCACAAACTTCTGTCAATCCTGGAGAACTTGATAGGAATTAATCTCCTGTATGGTGTGTGTGTGTGTGTGTGTGTGTGTCTCACCTCCTCGTCCAGGTTGCTGTTCTCCTGTATGACTCTGATCCAGGCCAGCATATCTTCTCTGTCCTCTGCCTGGAACAGGTACTCACAGTCCGACGTGGTCAGCCGCAGCACGTTCTTGCGTTTCGTGTCGCTGTAGGAGATGTCAATCAGACAGGCCTTGATGCTGATTGGCTGCGGCTCATCCTCCACCTGGGAGTTGGCATGAGCCTGTCCCTCCTTTTTGTCCTTATATAGGCAGAGGAAGGGGCCTCGCAGCACTGCGTACATCTGTTTCCAGGGGCGCATTCCCCCACCAACACGCTGTAGAGAGAGGAGAGGCACAAACAATGATATTACTTAATGACAAGTATGAGAAATATATGTCCGACACATAAAACAGCAGTGAGGTAGACAGGCACTGAGAAAGACATCGTCCTCTCTTATAATTTGACACTGGCATTGCACATTAAGTATCTCCACATTCTTGATGCATCTCATCTAAAATGGTTCTCCAAGAAAGTATGAGCTGCCATCATGTCCAGTGTAACCCACTAGAGGGGGGAGTCATTTCATCAAGGCAGACATGACAGAGTCAGGAATCTCAAACACATTTAGGTCAAAGCCAAACTGGTCTGACAAGTGCAATGCACACAGAAACCAACATTACTGTACTAAATATCTACCAGAGGAACAGGATTATACACCACTCTTTCTAAACCATGTCACAGGTGATATAACTGACTGCCTTGACCCCCTTTGTGTGTGGAGTGTGGATAGCACTGTACACACACCTTGCTCTTGTCCGTGTTGATCTGTCGGAAGTGGAGCATGCCCTCCTTGGAAGCATCACTGAAGATATCTGATGAGGAATCTCTCCTGGATCCGGAATCTTCTGAAGACCTGTCCACCGTCGCCTTTAACACAACAAACACACGAGTTACCTCTACAATCTCATACATACACAATACTGCAACATGGTGTACAGTGCTGAGCTTCGTAAGCTGCCAGTCAGTCTGCCTCTGGGGCCAGTCAGTCTGCCTCTGGGGCCAGTCAGTCTGCCTCTGGGGCCAGTCAGTCTGCCTCTGGGGCCAGTCAGTCTGCCTCTGGGGCCAGTCAGTCTGCCTCTGGGGCCAGTCAGTCTGCCTCTGGGGCCAGTCAGTCTGCCTCTGGGGCCAGTCAGTCTGCCTCTGGGGCCAGTCAGTCTGCCTCTGGGGCCAGTCAGTCTGCCTCTGGGGCCAGTCAGTCTGCCTCTGGGGCCAGTCAGTCTGCCTCTGGGGCCAGTCAGTCTGCCTCTGGGGCCAGTCAGTCTGCCTCTGGGGCCAGTCAGTCTGCCTCTGGGGCCAGTCAGTCTGCCTCTGGGGCCAAGCTGGATAATGAGGACGGATCATGTGGAGTTCCTCCAATGAACAGTTCGCTGATTGGATGACCCTTGCCTGACTTTTATTATACGGCCCCAGAATCAGACATTATGCTCCATTCCAGTGAGCAGACAGACAGAAATAGCAAGGTTGGCATCCAGGCTGGGTCTTTAGACCTCATTTGGTTTTATAGTCTCACTCATTATCCATTTTATATCCGCTACTGACTAACATCAATGCTAGCGGTTCAGAGGAGTGACTCTTATCTTCAGGCTGTGAACCTCTGGGCAGGATATGCAGGTAAAACAAACTATAATGATGCAGTCGAGTCTGATAGCCAGTAGGCACATCATTTCTGTGGAAAGTGACCAGAGGGTTTGTCCATACTCCCTATTACAGTTTGTTGTTATGTGGGATGATATTGGGTAATACTTTATCTGGATAGTCTGTAGAGCATCTACAGATGTACTATCAGTAACATTTCAACTAACTATCTACTAACCCTAGCTCCAACCCTAATCCTTAACCCAAGTGCATCCTTAGCAAGCAGTTGTTGATTGTAGATGCTCTACAGAAGGTCATACTAATGGAAAATCTGGACTATCCAAATGTAACCTAATATTGATATTACTGTGTTGAGGTTGGACTCACCTTCCTAAGGCCCTTTAGACCAGGTATTTGCCTCCTACAAGGAACATAGAAATATGAAAATAGAAAGATTAATCACAAGTTAATCTAACGAAAATGACTAAAATGTACAGTGCCTATAGAAATTATACACTCCCTTCACATTTTGTTGCGTTCAAAGTGGGATTGAAATAGATTTAATTGCTATTTTTTGTCATTGACCTACACAAAATACTCCATAGTGAAAAGAAAATGACAATTTCTTTCTCCAAATGATTTCATTTTTTATAACTAAAATATAGTCGTTGCATAACTATTCACCCGCTTTGTTTAGGCAAGCCTGCGTTTGTTCAGAAGTACATTTCGGCTTAGCAAATCACATAAGTTATATTTGAATGATTTTACTGAGTTACAGTTCATATAAGGAAATAAATTCATTAGGCCCTAATCTATGGATTTCACATGACTGAAAATACAGATATGCATCGGTTGGTCAAAACACCAAAAAAAAGAAGGTAGGGGCGTGGATCAGAAAACCAGTCAGTATCTGGTGTGACCACCATTTGCCTCATGCAGCGCGACATCTCCTTCACATAGACTTGATCAGGCTGTTGATTGTGGCCTGTGGAATGTAGTCCCACTCCTTTTCATTGGCTGTGCGAAGTTTCTGGATATTGGGGGGGGAACTGGAACACGCTGTCGTACACGTCGATCCAGAGCATCCCGGATGCTCAATGGGTGACATGTGGTGAGTATGCAGGCCATTTTCAGCTTCCAGGAATTGTGTACAGATCCTTGCGACATGGGGCCGTGTATTATCATGCTGAAACATGAGGTGAGGCGGTGGATGAATGGTACGACAAAGGCCTCAGGATCTCATCACGGTATCTCTGTGCATTCAAATTGCCATCAATAAAATTAAATTGTGTTCATTGTCCATAGCTTATGCCCGCCAATACCATAACCCCACCACGGGGCACTCTGTTCACAACGTTGACATAAGCAAACTGCTCGCACACACAACCCCATACACATGGTCTACGGTTGTGAGGCCAGTTGGATGTACTACCAAATTCTCTGTAACGACAGATGCGGCTTATAGTGGAGAAATTAACATTAAATTCTCGAGCAACAGCTCTGGTGAACATTCCTGCAGTCAGCATGCCAATTGCATGCTCACTCAAATTTTGAGACATCTGTGGCATGTGAGAGACATTTACTGTCTCCAGCACAAGGTACACCTGTGTAATGATCATGCTGTTTAATCAGCTTCTTGATATGCCACACCTGTCAGGTGGTTGAGTTATCTTGGAAAAGGAGAAATGCTCACTAACATGGATGTAAACAAATGAGTTGCCAAAATTTAAGAGAAATAAACTTTGTGAGCATATGGAAGATTTCTGGGATTTTTTATTTCAGCTCATGAAACATTCCTCTGTCCCTCATACATACAACATCTGTAAGGTCCCTCAGTCAAGTACTACTTCAAGCACAGATTCCACTACAAAGACCAGGGAGCTTTTCGAAAGCCTCATAAAGAAGGGCAGTGATTGGTAGATGGGTAACAATAACAAATCATAGATTGAATATATCTTTAAGCACGGTCAAGGTAATAATTATGCTGTGGATTATGTATTAAACCACCCAGACACATAAAAGATGCAGATCTTCTTAACTGAGCTGCAGGACAGGAATGAAACTGCTTAGGGATGTCACTATGAAGCCATTGGTGATTTTAAAACAGCTACAGAGTTCAAAGGCTGTGATGGGAGAAAACTGAGGATGGATCATCAACATTGTAGTGACTCGGCAAAGGAATACACTTTTTGGCCTAAATGCAAAGCCTTATGTTTGGGGCAAATCCAACACAACACATGCCTCCTTATTTTCAAGCATTGTGGTGGCTGCATCATGGTATGGGTATGCTTGACATAGGCAAAGACTGGGGAGTTTTCAAGACGAAAAGAAACGGGACGGAGTTTAGCACAGGCAAAATCCTAGAGGACAACCTGCTTCTGTCTGTTTTACACCAGACACTGCGAGAGGAATTCACCTTTCAGCAAGACAATAACCTACAACACAAAGCCAAATTAACACTGGAGTTGCTTACCAAGACAGTGAATGTTCCTGAGTGGCCAAGTTACAATATTGACTTAAATCTGCTTGAAATTCTACAGCAAGACTTGAATATAACTGTCTAGTCATGATTCCCAACACCGACAGAAAATTTTTGAAAATAATAAACGGGCAAATATTGCACAATACAGGTGTGCAAAGCTCTTATGAGTTACCCAAGAAGACTCACAAATGTATTCGCTGCCAAAGGTGATTCTAACATGTATTGACCCAGGTGGTTGAATACTTATCTAATCATGGTATATTAGGGTTTTATTTTTCATTAATCTTTACAAAATGTTAGAATTCTTCTTGCACTGACAGAGTGTTTTGTGTAGATCATTGACTATTACATTTTTTTTTTAAAATCCATTTGAATCCCCCTTTATTTTCTTCACAATGTTACAGTGTTACAAAGGGGGTGTAGACTATACATAACATTGCACTGGCCCACCGTTTTAGACCAAATTACACTCACCCTTCCCTGTAGTTATCCAGACCCTCATCGTAGGATTTGGACCGCTCCGTTTTGGTACCAGAATCCGATTCAATAGTTGTGAGTCGAAGAGAATCTTTAAAAATAAAAGCCAAATGATTATCAAACAAGAAATAAGCCAAAGAACAAACTTTTAATAGGAATGTCCTAGCTCAAGGCTGTAAGTGTCCCAAGCTTGTTTGTGGATCAAGTATTCAAATTCAACCATCAACTCATTCTAACACAATATTTTTAAAAGCGTGCATTTCGTTGCTGCCAGTACCTGCACAGTTAGTTAAAGGGGGTAACCTTACCGTGGTCATGTGACCGCTGTCGTCGAATAAGAGGAGATGGAGAGGTAGGGCTGGGTGGGATGGTGGTGACGATTGGAGTAACAGATATCACAGCTGAAGCGGGAATGTGACTGGTGTCATGATCAATACTTGGACTGGACGGCTCATCTGGAAACGAAGTGAGGAAAACCAAAGTTAAACAAGGGTAGAAACTATTCCTGTTCTACTCCCAAAAAACATGGAATGAAAATATATCAATTATAAATCCCGGTAAAAGTAGGCTGTCTGATACTTAACATCACTAATTAAGTCTACTGTGGCACAAAGACAGTCAAGCATCAGCGCTCAGGACTGAGTGAAACTCATTCTGAACCAGTCTATGCTATCTCTGTTTGAGGCTAATTTACAGACTGCAATAAAACACAAATGCCATGATGGTGAAATATAGGCATACACAGCTAAACACACAAAGTCTGGTTATGAGAGAACATGACACATTCAGAGACAGCCAGGCTTATTCATGGAGCCAGCATGGCCACTAGAGATAACCCAGTCCACACCTGCCACAATCAACAAACACACAGGAAGGGAAAGTGAGCTGCCGTTTCATCACCGTTGTCAGTCTGATCAGGTAAGCAGATATAACCAAGGTGCAGGCTACACCCAGGCAAGTCATAACATTACCGAGTACAGTGAGTAACCCTGCCTTTGCCAAACTGTCCCAGGCAGCATGTGACGCAAGGTACAGGATGGAAGTGTCTGGCAATGATAAGGAGAGTGCCATGAATACTAGCAGGGCACACAGAAATGTATCACTACCAAAAGCATTTAATTATAATGATTTGTACATTTACATAATTTAGCAGACGTTCTTATCCAGAGCGACTTAAGGCAGATATAGGGTTAAGAGCCTTGCTCAAGGGCACAGACAGATTTTTTCACTTAGTTGGTGCGGGGATTCGAACCAGAGACCTTTTCGTTACTGGCCCAATGCTCTTAACCCCTAGGCTACCTGCCGTCAAAAACAAAGTGCTTCACAGATGTATCTGTATCATCCGTATAATATTCTTGTATAACTCTTTGTTAACGGGTTCAACCCAAACCAGAGTACAATCAGCCAATATGTCAGCCAAATATTTTATTAGAAGGAAAATAAAACATAGACCTGAGTAATGTGAAAGCTTACATTCCTATGTGTGCCGAAGCAAAACATTTCACATTTAATGGCGCACATTAACATGAAACATCTGACCTGTTTCTTCGGCTGCAAAGATTGTTACAGTGAAATTCCCCAACAGAACCTCACAGATCGTTCCCATGATACAGCTGCCAAATCGGGACAGATGTTCCTTATTTCATGTGTTTGTGAAAACAGCAACAAACAGTGTTGTTCGACACATGTACTTGAAACGCCTCGCGTTGTCAGTTCAAGCCATCAAGTTTAAAATGGAACAGCTGTCGAAATGGAAGACTACCCAAAACAGAGCATTACAGCTGTGAGTGATGGCGCAAACATTGTTGCTCAGCTAATACTATACATTATGAACTGGGTGGTTCGAGCCTTGAAGGCTGATTGGCTCAAAGCCATGGTATATCAGACCACGGGTATGACAAAACATTTCTTTTTACTGCTATAATTACGTTGGTAACCAGTTTATAATAGCAACAAGGCACCTCGGGGGTTTGTGGTATATGGCCAATATACCACGGCTAAGGGCTGTATCCAGGCACTCTGCATTGCGTTGTGCATAAGAACAGCCTTTCGCCGTGGTATATTGACCATATACCAGACCCCCACGGGCCTTGTTGCTTAAATATAGCATGCGACCACTACACAGGTAGGCTGCTGATTTATGCATGAGGCAGACTGAAGCTTATGAGGCGCTGTGAGTGTTTGATTGTGTGTAGGTGTGTGTGGGAGAGAGTATGTAAAGGGGTGTGTGTGTGTAAGATGATAGTATTTACCCATGTGGACTCCAGGCCACTGGTGTCTGAGTAAAAGGTGCCCTGATTGGTGGATGATGGCTCATGTCATGTCAATGAAACTATTAAAACTATTGGCACGTAAACCCAGATCACATCAAATCTAGCTTAAAAAAACAACACCATCAAATACATGATAATAAGTCTACCAAAAAAACAACAGATAAATTAAGAGTTCAGCTGTCAGATCGGAAAAGTGCAGTCCTAATCGCGAACGCTGAAGAGACTCCTAACATCAGCGCAATACATTTCAAACACATTTGCTCTAGGAAAACACAAGCAGGAACAGGACATTTGCTTGTACTGAACCATGTTCTATCTTGTTCTCAGTACAGAATTACTAATCTGCCAGACATACAATGCACAGCAGATGTTGGACAGTTGGTTTGAATGGTAATTGTTGAACTGAGTAACGGCTACTTTTTAAAATGAAGACAGGGTATTTGTTGCTATTGGTGTATAGCCGCATACTGGCAACAATGAATGTACTCTCTTCTTTTGTTAGATGTTTTGTTAAGGCATAGAACTTAACACAGGGATATACCTAGCTGACTGACACCTTCAACATATCTGCAAAATGAAATATCAATACTAATAATATCAAAATAAAAATGGAATGCACGTTATTCAATTTCCCCATTTCAGATAGACTTGTCCTGCCCTGACCAAGCATTACGACATACCTCAACAACAAATCCAGCTCTGTTCAAACAGCCAATTAACCCCTGCCACCAAAAGCTATTATAGCCCAGCTGCATCTATCAATACGTACATTGGTGATATACTCTATCCAAACTCTTTCACTGTATAGCACCAAGGAAACCATTTTTACAGCGTAAAGAAGTTGCACTAGAGCGATAACTGACAACACACCATATTAGCAATGTCAATTGAGAGATGCAGGTTGGCATCTTTTGGCATGGAGGCAGTTCTGCAGAGTAGTCACTAACTGGCGCAGCCACAAAGTCAATCAATATTAATTTTAACTTAACCCTAACCACACTGCTAACCCTAATGCCTAACCTTAGGTACAAAAAAGCTCATTGTTGTTTTCATAAATTGTTTCTAAATATTATAGCCAAATTTTGACTTTGCAGCTGGCCTATCTAGAACAAAATGCTCAGTTCTGCCTCCAGGGCAAGATTCATGACAGACATTAACCTGCTTGAGTGATGTTGAGGACATCTCTGACAGCAGCTAGTCTGAGCATTAGGACTTTTACTGCATGACAATTTCCACCTGCTAAGACTTGGGGGCAGAAACTGATAACATCAAAACCCTTGTATAACCTCCCCACCCAAGAGATATTACATGCTCTACCAGGCACATTAAGCGAATCAGTCTACACACGCCCACACAAAACACATTCTCCCTCACTCTCCTCAAGCAAGCCGAAACCAGAGCAACAGGAACTCCTGATACTAAGAGTTACAGTGTGTTATAAATGTGTTACCTAATTAAAGTTGATGCTTGACACACACCCCTTCCCAGGACTTTCTCTCTATGTAAGGAGTTGCTATGGTAATAAAGGAGTCGAGAGAGTGAGAACAGAAACGTGTTCCTTACCGATGAAGGGGATGGAGTCGAGCGAGTCGTCCAGGTTGCTGGCGCACGAGGCCTTGTGCTGCTCTCCCAGCCTTCTCATGGTCACGTCTCGCTGAACGTCGTTGGATAACCAGCCCCCCGATCCCCTCTTAGCTGCTAGAGTCCCCACCTCCATTGGAGTCTCCAAGTCGGTGTCGTTTACAGCCAGGATGTAGGAGGGGTGGCGGATGGGCTGGGGTCCCGAGTTCTTATCCCTTCTCAGGACCACCACTGTGGCATCCGGCCCTTCTACGCCCTCCAACGGCCTCCCGCTAGTCCGCACCAGGGCGGGGACCTTTGACCTGAGGGTCACAGTACTGTTAACAGTGGAGGAGGAAGTGGAGGTAGAGATGGCCTGCTGTCTCTGAACAGGGACTTTGGAGGGGCCGGAGGAGGACCTGGCACCCAGGCCCACATCCCTCCCGCTCTCCTCCCTCAGGCTGTCTGCCCGCCCCCGGAGCTGTAGCTGCTGCAGGGGCGAGGAAGAGTAACCCAGGTGGTTACCCACTACCACGGCTCTTTGGTCTTTGAGCAGGTCCATAGCACTGCTGTTACCGGGGCCCCGGGTAGAAGGTAAGGAGAGTGGCGATGGATCCGAGGTGGAGTTTTTAACAGGCAACCGCGAGGGCCTAGTGAGGGCTGTCTGTGCAAGGCTGTCTGTCCTAGAGGGGAGCAACGGCTCCGCCGTACCTTTAGTGAACATAGGGGCTGCGATGGGCATGCCTGTAAGGCTGGTCCTGTGAGGCTGGGGTAGTTGTTTCAGCACTGCCCCGTGTCTGCTGGTTCTGGCCTCCTCACCCCTGTATAGTAGCAGGCTATCCTCCAGCTCTGCCCTGCTGTACCCTCCCACTCCCCTCTCTGTAGATACCATTGCCGCTGGCTCGCCCTGCCGGCCCAGGTAGTCGCAGGAGCGTGCCCGGGGCTTGGCCACTCCCATGAGGGCTGAGGAGGGTAGGGTATCCTGGGAGGCACTCCGGGGCCAGTCCCTGGGCATGGCTGTCCTCTCAGGCCCTCCCCCACCTAGCCTCTCCTGGGAGGCACTGCGCAGTGGAGCCACAGTGGCCCCCTGGTAGGATCCTCGATCGTGGGACGTGCTCCTGGGTCTAATCTGGGACCCCCCCAGGCCTTGGGAGGAGGCGCTGGCACTGGGAGGGCCAGGCTGCAGTGCGTAAGCGGCGTTGGGGTTGGCTGCCGCCCGCAGGCTGTCTAGACGCTCCTGGATGGTGCGGCAGCCATAGGTGTGCAGCCGCTTGGCGTCGATGTAGTCCTTGTAGGTGGTGTAGTTGCGCCAGTCGATGTTCTGGTGAGGGGAGGTGGACGTGGCAGGGGAGGAGGGTGAGGGGATGTAGTGGTTGGGCGTGGTGGGGGAGGGTAAGGTGTCGGCCACTGTGGTTCGCGGGGAAGGGGTGAGGTGGTGTTTGTCGGGGTAGATTGGGGAAGGCCTAGAGCCAGAGGGGGAGAAGACTGAGGACTCTGTGGGCCGGGTGGGGATGGGGGTATATTGTAGCTGTGACCCTCCAGGGGGGCCAGGGGTCACGAGGATTCTAGGCCTGGTTGAGAAGCCCAGGGGACTTCCAAAACGGTTCTCGTCGGTCCTATGGCTGGGGCCAGCCCGAGACACACAACGGGGCCCCCGATCCGCGACTGGGTCAGGCGGCACCACCACTGTCCTCACACTCTCGTTGCACACACAAACCACCGTCTGGGTTTTAGGGGACTGCGTAGGAGGAGAAGGGGGGACAGGGATCTCCAACCGGTAGCCCATGTCTGTGTGGCCTGCTGTGGAGGTACCCTGTCTCCCTGCCCCTGCTTGGGCCGGCCTGCCGCTCCGGGAGGCCTCTGTGGAGGGGGATAGGTCCAAGGCCTGGGCCATCCCTGGGGCTTTAGGCTCTATCCTCGGGTAGCATATGGGAGGAGGCTCCGGGATGTGTAGGGCGTTTCCGCTGTATGCCTCGTTCCCTTTGAGGTATGCATCTTGGGAATAGGCCTGCAAGAGATTATGGGACATTATGTCTCTTCAACTGTATAGGACAAAAATAGGTCACATAAAACCTTTGTAGTGTGCCATTGCACCAAACTGAAGCGATCCTCTGGGTACTGCTTAAGTTTTCCGCTATGCCCATAAAGAAACAGCTACGCTACAGCACAATGAACAGAAAAAAAAGCATATGATGAATGACAAAGAGAAACATGACCCATATACTCCTCAAAATTATTTTGTAAGGATGATACATTTCAGTACACAGTAAATGACAGATAAAAAAATTGAACACACATACTGTATGTACATGTTATAAAAACCATCAAAGAAATTTGACTAAAAGATAACAGTATTGCTCTTGGCCAAAGTCGACAACCAGCCCTTCCCCACCCCGGCGGAGTCTGAATCCTGAAGAGACACTGGGAGTGTGTGTGTTTGGGTCAGATGACCTCTTCCAATGGAAAGCGCTGGAAAAAACAACAGATGTGTCTAGGAGAGAGCGAAAAATGGGAGAGTGAGAGGATAAAAAGCAAGCCCGACGCCAGGACCCAGAATAAAGCCTGCTAAGAACTGGATTACAATCTACTAAAAGTCCTCAGTTCAGAGATGTGTATTGACTCAGGTATTTAATGTATCTCCCCATCCTTGTAGTGTGAGAATTCACTGAAGGGAAAGCAAGAGCTGGACTTTAAAAATCGATGAGTGCTCTATCTGTGGTGTCGGGTTACGTTTATACAGTGACTCCAGCATGTCTGCTGCCCCCGCCCATAGCTCTAGATTTGCATAAGTCAAGTGATGTTGTCAAAAGAATGTACTGGTCATCTGTAGCTCAGCTGGTAGATCAAGGCACTTTGGCGCTTGCTACGCCAGGATAGTGGGTTTGATTCCTGGGACCACTCATACTTAAAATGTATGCATGCATGCATGACTAAGTTGCTTTGGATAAAAGTGTCTGATAAATGGCATATTTTATTTTATTACTGACTCCGAGCTTAACTTACAAGCTTCTCTCTCTCTGATGTGAGCAGAGAGCGGGAGACATAGGCATTTGAATGGGGAAACGACAACCCCTTCCCTGTCAATATTTAGCATGCTCTAAAACAGGGGTTCTCCAACTGTGTGTCCGGAGACCCCTTTTGTAATAGAAAAGACCCCCCCCCCCCATAATCAGAGCACAACTCGAGTGAGATAAAAATAGCACACAAGGAGTTTTACTATGACTTCGGCAGCGCATGGCCGGACGAACCAAGTCTCGGGCCCTGGGAAGAACATTTTAAAGGCCTGCCTCTTGGCATCGAAGAGAACACGTTGCAGTTTAAGCTAATTGCAATTCTACAGATTTGGTCACATGGAAGAGAGTTTTTTAGTTGTTATTTTTCCATGAGGCAGAGTGAGAACTTTGCAGTTTTAGAGTTAAAATGAGTGCGCATCTATGTAAACAAAATAACTAGGGGGAATACAAAAAGTATTGAGTTGAAAAAAAATAATTGGTTGATAGTACTGTTGATATCCCTGTGAGCCTCCTAGGCCCATGTTGCCCAGGGTTAAGAACATAAATTGCAGGTAAATAATATTACACCCTCTAAACTTATTCCACGGATCAATTAGCCAAAATGTGTTTAATCTGTTGTTAGTAATAATCATTAATACAAATTAAATATTGCTTTTATATTTTGACATCTGGCCACAGACCCCACTTTGAGAACCCCAGCTCAAAAACACACTTAGAAATACAGTATAACAATTAAAAAAGGCACACGGTTCTATGGAGACAATACAAAATTAGGTAGAGATGACACGGTTTTAGCTAAGGGAAGGCACAAAAACCTTACACTTATTGACAATCATTACACTGTTGATACCAGCTTAAAAAAAGGTCTGAAACCACATTCACACATGGGAAGAAATGACATACAAGAAAGAAAAACAAGGAGTTAGTAAGTTTCCCTTCTTACCAGAGCAGTGATATCCCTGGAAAACTGCCAGCCGACAGGTTAGAGGCAGACAAGAGGAGAGAAGAAGGAGAGGGGAGAAAGAGGAGTAAAGATGTGCAATAGAGAAACAGAGGCTGGAGCTGTCATGGCTACGGTCGCTGTGTGAATGCACCACAGAAAGGCAGAGGGCAAGAGAAGAGCAGTGAAAAAAGACGACGGGAGCAGGAACGGATAGGAGGAAAGTCACAGTCACGTTTGCGCTGCCACCTGCTTGTCCCTCTGCCACCTGAGGGCTGCCTCTCACCCACATAACTGCCTCCTCTCACAAACACTGCCTGATAGTAGTCATAAGCCAGGGGTAATCTAACTGCCTACCGCTGCTGCTGTTCACTAGCTGCCTCTACCTCGGTATCCCTCTCTTACAGTGGTTATAAGAAAGTCACCACCCCCTTTCAAAATGTTCATCTTTTGTTGCCTTACAGCCTGAAATGAAAACACATAAAATCAGACTTTTTCAAGCTTTATTTAAACACAGTAAATCAAAAAGCTCTGAAAATATATTAAAAGTCAAATTACCCTATTTGGTTAAGTTAAACCCCCCCCTTAGAATTGCAATTGCAATCTTGCTGAGGTATAACCAACCACCTTCCAGATCACAAATACATTTCTAACACTAATTGCTGTGTATGGCTCGTTTTATTGTCTGAGAATAACCTCAGGCTTCAACAGTGCTCCGACACATTCCTAAATGTCAAAAGATGTTTGTGTGGCTTTGGCAAGCTGTGGCCTAGCCATCTAGCTATGCGTGGAATTTAGCATCACACTAGGGGCTGGAGTCGGTTCAGTTCCTTACTCCAGATGAGAGAACCAGTGGAAGTGAATAACAGGATGTGACTGTGGTTGTAGGGTGGTGTGGTCTGGCATAGCGTTATCGTCTGCTGGGCTCTGGACCCTGACGGGTGGCGTTGGTTTGCTGTGCAGATCACTGAGCCGGGCAGGAATATGGGTAGGTGGAACGAGGGGCCCTGACAGGCTGGCACCACAGAGGCTCTCGTCCTCTGGTCCTTAAAGCTCTCTGTCCTCTTTCTCTTTTCTATCACTCTTTCGTTCCACACTACTTGGCTCATCCTTCACTTTCACTCCGCAGTTCTTTCCATCTGGGCCACTACTACTCAGCCCTTTTCCTACGCACACACAAACACACTTTCAAGCCCACAGCCAATACTCTTCACCTACTGTCAACAGTCCACCGCTGGTCAGTGATCCATGAGAAATGGACTGGAGTTTGAGCTAACCTGAGGGACAGTGCATGAAAACCTTAATGTTCAAAACAGTACTGAGTGAACGATCAAATCAATCAAATGTATTTATAAAGCCCTTTTTACATCAGCAGCAGCAGTTACAAAGTGCTTATACAGAAATCCAGCCAAAAATGATGACTTCTCTTCCTCCTGTCCATGGCAGGGAGTCTGCTGGATGCTAAGCCCTGCACAGAGAGCCCAGTGCGTGGTGTCTATTTATGGGGAGGAAATTCTCTGAGTGCCGTTAACCCAAAGGGGACAGTAGTATTATGGGAGTGAATATTATATGATGCTACATTTCTCTTAGATCTAACGTCTTGTTTAGGGGGTTCTGGTACAGGACATTGTCACTTATTTTCAAATCGATCTGTGAACACCGTAGATTGGAATGTCTTGAGCAATAGCCCTGGTTCCCACGGACACAGTAGTATATTTTCTGAGCCTGTGTGACTATGAAAAGGTTATGAAATCTGTAGGTTATGAAATCTGAAACTACTTGAAGCTGGGATGTCCCCCCTACCATTTAATTCGCCCTTCCGACTGTCCATCAACTCCTGCCTAAACCCTACGTCATAGCCACTGACAAAGCACAAGCCTGCAATCTTTACTTCATATACCACTGTAGCACATTCTGAGATTGATTTATAGCCTGCCGAGTGGGGCAGTGGTCTAAGGCACTGCATCGCAGTTGCTAGAGATCCTGGTTTGAATCCAGGCACCGTGGCAGCCGGCCGCGACCGGGAAACCCATTGGGAAGAGCACAATTGGTCCAGCGTCGTCCGGGTTAGGGGAGGGTTTGGCCGGCAGGGGTGTCCTTGTCCCATATCACTCTAGTGACTCCTGTGGCGGGCCAGGCGCATGCACGCTGACACGGTCACCAGGTGTACAGCGTTTCCTCTGACACATTGGTGTGGCTGGCTTCCGAGTTAAGCGGGCATTGTGTCAAGAAGCAGTGCGGCTTGGTTGGGTCGTGTTTCGGTGGATGCATTGGCTCTCGACCTTCCACTCACAAGTCTGTACGGGAGTTGCAGCGACGAGACAAGACTAACTACCAGTTGGAAGCCATGAAATTTGGAGAAAAAGGGGTACAAGTTTTTATTTTATTTTAAATAAATAGCCATTCATCAAAAAATCATTCAGATTTTAAACAAAAAAACACCAATGAGATTAAAGGTGAGTTCCTAATGAGTTCAGGAAGCCAAGCTAGAGCTCTGTGAGACGTTCACAGTGATGGAGGCAGACATTTTGATCAAGAGAGACCTTTAAAAGGTATGCACATTTTCTCTAACACTAAACACACAAATATATATTTTACAGTTAAGGTGAAATCTTAGTTTAAAATTTTGACTATACTATATTTAGAAAGCATATAAGTAATTTCAAGCCTAGTTCATATAGCTTTGTTGAATATGAAATATGTCAAAGTATTTCATATTTTCAACATATTTGTACTGTGTCCCTGAGCTTGTGTCATCACAAGTGACTACACATTAGCAATTACACTTGAAGTCAGAAGTTTACACACACCGTAGCCAAACACATTTAAAGTCAGTTTCACAATTCCTGAAATTTTATCCTAGTAAAAATTCCATCTTAAGTCAGTTAGTATCACCACTTTATTTTAATAATGTGAAATGTCAGAATAATAGTAGAGAGAATGATATATTTCAGCTTTTATTTCTTTCATCACATTCCCAGAGGGTCAGAAGTTTACATACACTCAATTAGAATTTGGTGCATTGCTTTTAAATTGTTTAACTTGAGTCAAACGTTTTTCAGTTCTGCCCACCAATTTTCTATAAGATTGAGGTCAGGGCTTTGTGATGGCCACTCCAATACCTTGACTTTGTTGTCCTTAAGCCATTTTGCTACAACTTTGGAAGTATGCTTGGTGTCATTGTCCATTTGGAAGACAAATTGGCGACCAAGCTTTAACTTCCTGACTGATGTCTTGAGATGGTGCTTCAATATATCCACATAATTTTCCATCCTCATGATGCCATCTATTTTGTGAAGTGCACCAGTCCATCCTGAAGCAAAGCACCCCCACAACATGATGTTGCCACCCCCGTGCTTCACGGTTGGGATGGTGTTATTCGGATTGCAAGCCTTCCCCTTTTTCCTCCAAACATAACGATGGTCATTATGGTCAAACAGTTCTATTTTTGTATCATCAGACCAGAGGACATTTCTCCAAAAAGTACAATCTTTGTCCCCATGTGCAGTTGCAAACCGTAGTCTGGCTTATTTATGGCGGTTTTGGAGCAGTGGCTTCTTTCTTGCTGAGCGGCCTTTCAGGTTATGTCGATATAGGACTCGCTTTACTGTGGATATAGATACTTTTGTACCCGTTTCCTCCAGCATCTTCACAAGGTCCTTTGCTGTTGTTCTGGGATTTAATTGCACTTTTCCCACCAAAGTACGGTCATCTCTAGGAGACAGAAGGCGTCTCCTTCCTGAGCCGTATGACGGCTGCATGGTCTCATGGTGTTTATACTTGCATACTATTGTTTGTACAAATGAACGTGGTACCTTTAGGCGTTTGGAAATTGCTCCCAAGCATGAACCAGACTTGTGGGAGGTCTACAATTCTTTTTCTGGCGTCTTGGCTGATTTCTTTTGATTTTCCCATGATGTCAAGCAAAGAGGCACTTAGTTTGAAGGTAGGCCTTGAAATAAATCCACCGGTACACCTCCTATTGACTCAAATGATGTCAATTAGCCTATCAGAAGCTTCTAAAGCCATGACAATTTTCTGGAATTTCCCAAGCTGTTTAAAGGCACAGTCAACTTAGTGTATGTAAACTTTTGACCCACTGGAATTGTGATACAGTGAATTATAAGTGAAATAATCAGTCTGTAATCAATTGTTGGAAAAATGACTTGTATCATGCACAAAGTAGATGTCCTAACTGACTTGCCAAAACTATAATTTGTTAACAAGAAATTAATTTGTGGATTAGTTTGTGGAAATTAATTAGTTTTAATGACTCTAACCTAAGTGTATGTACATTTCCGACTTAAACTGTATAACTATTTTTACCAGAAAGGTGAGATTAACTTTTCTTGGAGTATGCAGCATTACTAATTATTGTTTATGGCTCTCATGATAAAGAATTACTTTCGGGGATTACGTAGATTACATTTAACTGGTTAACAATCCCTATTCTGTACACTGTCCAGCACTAGGATATGGGAACAACTAACTACCTTCTGAGAAAAAGTACAAAGTAACTACCCATCCCACTTTAGGCACAAACAAAATCAATTCATGATTCCCAGAAACCTTCACAAGTGACTTTAATTCTCTAGTCAACAATAATCAAGGAAGATATTCAAGCACAAAGTTAGGAGGACGGTCTTAAATTAATTGTACTTACCAACTGCAAAATGTCCTCATCTTTTGGCATCACACATAGTTCCAACGAGGTGTCGCTGTGAGAGGGACAAAAGTAGTAGAGATTCCACTTGTGAGTTGGAGCAGTAGTGTGCACAATCAACATAGTTCATGTAAAAACTAAACTTTTTTTTGGTATAGTTTAGACTTAGCTTTAAGGTATGTTCATGAGTAGGAGGGTAACGGTTTAGTAACATTGGGAACTGACAGTTATATATGCCATGGGCACATGGATTGCTCAACAATGTCTGTGTGCCAATTTCCAAGGAACTTTAAATGGGTAGAGCAACATTTGAAAAAGTGCCTGGAGATATTGCATTTCTGTGACACCACATAGCACCCTTTGAATTTTCAGAGAAGGAAACGGTTTACGTTTCACTTAAAAATATTTAGTTTGAATGATTAGAATAACAAAAAGCTGTTCATTGTCACTTAATCTAATCTTGATAGTACCGAAACGAGACAAGGTTTCTGAAATGTGCATAGCCTTAAATACTTTAATAAGGCACTTCCTGGTAAGGTTTCCTGCAACCTATTAGCATTGTTTCAAAATACCCCCCCTTCTTCATGTAAAATTCCATGAGAGTGATGTATAAGAGAAGCAGGCAGTCCCTTACCTGTTCTGTATCAAAGCGATCACTTGGGAGTACGTCTTTCCAATGATACTTTCTCTGTTCACCTTTACAATCCGGTCCCCTGAAGGGAAGAGAATTCACATTGAAAACACATTGAATGTCTCCAATGGACATGTAGCATATGAAACGAAAAACACAATCATTGACAGTGGATGGTTGCAACGCCATATGACAATTTTAAAATGTGTTGCTCAGTGTGCCCAATAATCCCTCATCTTGGGTAAGGATGTAGCTCCCAGTACTGTAGCATTTCCCCTCAGACAGATAAGACTGTGTTGGGATCAAAGGGGAATAGTGACACTGTATAAATGTGTTTATAGTCAACCCTACTGTACACGGTGCCTACGTCCCAAATTAAAATGGCACCCTATACTCTATATAGCGCACCCCCATAGGGCTCTGGTCAAAAGTAGTGCACTTTATAAGGAATAGGGTGCCACTCGGGCTTTTTCATTCAAGTTTTCTGAAGAGGAGATCTACAGGAAGCTGATTAGAGGGAGTTATGGACAGAGTAGAGCTAATTGTGGGAAAACCAGTGCACTCCTTTCCCAGGAAAGGGGCTATTCAGTAGTAAAAAGAGAAAGCTAGGCTGTGTGTCTGTGCTAGGGCTGAATAGCGGGAACCAAGATCAACCACCCAGACCCACTCCCTTTTCCCAGTATACATAACTGCGAGAAACCAGTCAATTATAATAAAAAATTCCGATGAACAGCACAACGTGAAATAGAACTGTTAAACTATATGCAATGTCTAAATCTGGCTTCTCTACGGGACACAGCCTACCCTCTGCTATCTGCATGACCAATCATCAATGCTCAGGGTGTGGACAGATAGCGCATCTCAGTATGGAGGGCAGTTCACAATGAGTGTACACTACACAAAAGTATGTGGACACCCCTTCAAATGAGTGGATTTGGCTATTTCAGCCACACCATTGCTGACAGGTGTATAAAATATAGCAAACAGCCATGCATTCTCCATAGACAAACAGTGGCAGTAGAAGGAAAATCTTAACGCTACAGCATACAATGACATTCTAAAAGTCTCTGTGCTTTCAACTTTGCGGGGAAAGCCCTTTCCTGTTTCAGCATAACAATGCCCCCATGCACAAAGTGAGGTTCAAACAGAAATAGTTTGTCGAGATCGGTGTGGAAGAACTTGACTAGCCTGCACGAAACCCTGACCTCAACCGTGTCGAACACCTATGGGGTGAATTGGAACGCCGACGGTGGGCCAGGCCTAATCGTTCAACATCAGAGTTAACAAATAACAAAAAAATATATACTTATTTTATGTATTTAATTAACAAATTCCTGTGTGAAAAAGTCATTGCACCCTTACACTCAACTGGTTGTGCCACCTTTAGCTGGAATGACTGCAACCAAATGCTTCCTGTAGTTGTTGATCAGCCTCTCACATCACTGTGGAGGAATTTTGGCTCTTGCATGCAGAACTGCTTTAACTCAGCGACATTTGTGGGTTTTCAAGCATGAACTGCTTGTTTTCAAGTCCTGCCGCAACATCTCAATTGGGATTAGGTCTGGACTTGCCTAGGCCATTCCAAAATGTCAAATTGGTTACTTTTTAACCATTTTCATGTAGAGTTGATTGTGTGTTTTCGATCATTGTCTTGCTGCATGACCCAGCTGCGCTTCAGCTCACAGACAGATGACCCGACATTCTCCTGTAGAATTCTATGATTCAGAGCAGCATTCATGGATTCTTCTATTAAGGTAAGTTGTCCAGGTCCTGAGGCAGCAAACCATCAAACTACCACCACCATGCTTGACCGTTGGTATGAGGTTCTTACTGTCAAATGCAGTGTTAGGTTTTCGCCAGACATAACAGGACCCGTCTCATCCAAAAAGTTGACTGACGTTTGCCAAAAAGCACCTTGGAAGCAGCTGGATGATCATCGAGACCTCTTGGAAGAATGTTCTATGGACAGATGAGTAAAAAGTATAACTTTTTGGATGACATGGGTCCCATTATGATTGGCGAAACACACAACCAGTCAATCTTCGTGAAGAGAAGTGATAGCCGTCTGCATCTTATTCTAGTCCTATTTTATTCAAGCATAATACAATGATGAAGATAAGAACAACAAAACATTTCATTTGCCTGTTGAAGGAAGGAATGAAGAAACAATAGAGAAGGAGGAGGTAGACTAATACGCACATGGCACAACATTAGGGGAAATATTATGAAAGGTACAGAGGCAAGAAAAAGTATGTGAACCCTTTGGAAATACCTGGATTTCTGAATAAATTGGTCATAATAATGATCTGATCTTCATCTAGGTCTCAACAATTGACAAACACAGTCTAGTTAAACTAATAACACAAACAGTTATACGTTTTCATGTCTTTATTGAACACAGCGTGTAAACATTCACAGTGCAGAGTGGCAATAGTATGTGAACCTTTGGATTTAATAACTGGTTGTCCCTCTTTTGGCAGCAATAACCTAAACCAAACATTTTCTGTAGTTGCGGATCAGACCTGCACAACGGTCAGGAGGAATTTGACCATTCCTCTTTACAAAACTGTTTCAGTTCAGCAATATTCTTGGGCTGTCTGGTGTGAACTGCTCTCGAGGTCATGCCATAGCATCTCAATCGGGTTGAGGTCAGGACTCTGACTGGGCCACTCCAGAAGGCGTATTTTCTTCTGTAGAAGCCATTCTGTTGATTTACTTCTGTGTTTTGGGTCATTGTCCTGTTGCATTACCCAACTTATGTTGAGCTTCAATTGGCGGACAGACAGCCTAACATTCTCCAGCAAAAGGTCTTGATAAACTTGGGAAATAATTTTTCTGTCGATGATAGCAAGCTGTCCAGGCCCTGAAGCAGCCCCAAACCATGATGCTCCCTCCACCATACTTTACAGTTGGGATGATGTTTTGATGTTGGTGTGCTGTACCTTTTTTTCTCCACACATAGTGTTGTGTGTTCCTTCCAAACAACTCAACTATAGTTTCATCTGTCCACAGAATATTTTACCAGTAGTGCTGATAAACATATTTTTTGGACAGCAGTGGCTTCTTTCGTTGTGTCCTCCCATGAACACCATTCTTGTTTAGTGTTTTATGTATCTTAGACTCGTCAACAGAGATGTTAGCATGTTCCAGAGATTTCTGTAAGTCTTTAGCTGACACTAAAGGATTCTTCTTAACCACATTGAGCATTCTGCGTTGTGCTCTTGCAGTCATCTTTGCAGGACGGCCACTCCTAGGGAGAATAGCAACAGTGCTGAACTTTCTCCATTTATATAAAATTTGTCTTTCCGTGAACTGATGAACATCAAGTCTTTGAGATACTTTTGTAACCCTTTCCAGCTTTATGCAAGTCAACAATTCTTAATCTTAGGTCTTCTGAGATCTCTTTTGTTCGAGGCATGGTTCACATCAGGCAATGCTTCTTGAGAATAGCAAACTCAAATTTTGTGAATGTTTTTTTTATAGGGCAAGGCAGCTCTAACAAACATCTCCAAACTCGTCTCATTGGACTCCAGGTTTGCTGACTCCAATTAGATTTTGTCATTAGTCATTAGCCTAAGGGTTCACATACATTTTCCAACCTACACTGTGAATGGTTAAATGATGTATTCAATATAGACACAAAAAATACAATAGTGTGTTATTAGTTTAAGCACACTATGTTTGTCGATTGTTGTGACTTAGATGAAGATCAGATCAAATTTGATGACCAATTTATGCAGAAATCCAGGTATTTCCAAAGGGTTCACATACTTTTTCTTGCCACTGTATATATGTGCCAGCCTACTAATTATACAAATATTATATTTCAAAATCAAATTCACTAGCATATAACTGAAACTTTGTAGGTCACATGTTCTGCACCAGCATGGCATGTTCTCGCCAACCTTCATGGTTCGAATGAGGTCCGTAATTCCAATCCATATAATACAGTACAGTAATACAGTCCACACATTCAAAAAGATTAGGCTATTGGAGCTTGTTTCATTTATTACCCAAGAGAGCACAGCGACATCTAATGTCTTCAATGTTTTTCTGTTGTGCGTAATGTGCGGTAGCCTATATCATAGGCTATGTATTGGATAACGGCTTGGGATCATAAAATGGCTTTAATATAGGGCTCATAAAATGTCCTTACTTGTATGGCTCATCAGGCTTAGGTAGCATCAGGCTTGAATGTTCATGTTGATCAAAGCTCTAATCAAATCCAGATATATTTATACGTTTTAGAATGACACTTCCAGTTTTGGCAGGAAATACCAGGTTACCAGGAAGTGATTTATTCTTGGATGGAACATTTGTAAAATACCGGGAAAATATTCAACCCTAGTCTGTGCCACTTTGCCGTTCCTGCCATGTAGCCAACCAACAGAGCCGAGAGTACAGTGGCATTGCATGCGTATATAGTGACACATTCTCTGATTTGGCTTTAATTAAATTAGATGACAAGACAAACCTTTGCTTTGACAACAAGCAATTGATATAGAAGTGAATGTGGTCTTGAGAATCCACAAGCGTCAGGGAAATGTATCTATATTGTGTAGTCAAATCAGGGGCAGCAGGTAGCCTAGCGGTTAAAAGCGTTGGGCCAGTAACCGAAAGGTCAGCAAGGTGGAAAAATCTGCCCCTTGAGCAAGGCAGTTAACCCCCAACAATAACTGCTCCCCGGGCGCCGATGATGTGGATGTCGATTAAGGCAGCCCCCCACACCTCTCTGATTTAGAGAAATGCAGAAGACACATTTAGGTTAAATGCATTCATTTGTGCAACTGACTAGGTATCCCACTTCCCTTTCAAAAACTAAGTGGCATGAAACAGGAGTCATGCTGTTGTTACCTGTACAGAGTCCAGCTCCGTGGGCAGGGCCTCCCTCCTTCACTTGCTTGACGAAGATGGTGTCCATTGGCTCCAGCCTGTTCCTCTGTCTCCCTGGAAACGGCAAAAGCGCACAGGGGGTCAGGTGCCATGGTGCAGATCCAAGGGAATATCACTACTAGGATTAGAGCTAACTACATCACTAGCATTACAGCTTGCTGGTACTTTCAAATGTTAGCATAGGTACACATCTAACATATGAAAACATGGTCTAGGGAGGGAGAAAGTGTTCTCATTTAAAGAAGAGGGAGAGCTCTCTTTTCAGATGAACACAGCAGGGTTTACTCAGCTGGAACCACATACTGCCAAGAGGCCAGACAAGACAGCACAGTGTTTCTACACGCCATTGAAAAGTTTGTTAATCTGAATAAATTGCACGCCTCTAAAATATATAGATTTTTTAAATAAATAAAAAAGTTGCAACATCTGCATCATTACACATTAACATAGGCTTCTCCACACAGACCCCTACTTTTAGTGTTCAGCGTGCAAAATAATGGGGTGAACCCTGAATTGCGCTTAAGGCAAATTTGAACTTAAAATAGTCAACCATTACATTAATGCATGACTAAGTCAACATTTTACGTAAATGCCTCAAGGTTAGGATTCATCAACTAGATTGAGTCGTGCGCCAATGTTTTCTTGAGCAGATGGTCGGCGAGCCGGAACATAATTGCAAATGAACAGCAAGAAGCCCAAAGAGATATGTTTACGAATAATTATAAGTAATTGTTTTACTAACTTAGTCTGTCTATTAAACTTTCTATATCTCCTCTTTCCAACTGTAATTTGATGCCTGAACAGCTAATACCTAGATGCACAGGGGTGTAGAGCACTATAGGCTTTTGCACTTCAGTAAAAAAAATTAAACAAGTTTGACAGTCTATACAATGACTGAGGTTTAAGTGCAATTTCAAATCCAAAGTGCTGGAGTACAGAGTCAAAACAACCCAAAAAATGGATTACTGTCCCAATACTTTTGAAGCCCGCTGTATAGGACTCTGATACCGGATGACATACCTAGTTTAAAATGATGTCCATCTGATAGTTCCAGTAATGAAGTTGTCGATGACGCATTACTTTGTGCTTGGCTAGCAACTGCAAATGGGGGTTACGCCTAGTAACCAAAGAATGACATGGCTCCAACGCAAGGGGAGTAATCAACGACCTTGTCTCACCTACACACAAAACTCAATAATGTGAAGGTGGAATTTCATTTTTAGAAATGTTTACAACTTAAAAATGAAAAGCTGAAATGCCTGGAGTCAAATCAGTATTCAGAACCCAATAGACCTAGCGTTGCAAGCGCTATGCTGTACCAACTGAGCCACACCGGACCTTTGTTAATGCAACCTCTTTGTTACAGCACGCCTAAATAAATTCAGCAGTACAAATGTGCTGAACAAGTCACATAATAATTGGCATGGATGCAATAATAGTGTTAACCATGATTTTTGAATGACTACCTCATCTCTGTACCCTACACATACAATTATCTGTAAGGTCCCTCAGTTGAGAAGTGAATTTCAAAACAGAGTCAACTACAAAAACTAGGGAGGTTTTCCAATGCCTTGCAAAGGGCACCTATTGGTCGACGGGTGAGAATAGTACAAGCAGACATTGAATATCCCCTTGAACATGGTGAAGTTATTAACTATACTTTGGATGGTGTATCAATACACCCAGTAACTACAAAGATACAGACGTCCTTCCTAACTCAGTTACCGGAGTGAGGAAGGAAATCGCTCAGCGATTTTACCTTTAGGCCAATGGTGACTAAAAGAGTTAGAGATTTTAATGGCTGAGATGGGAGAAAACGGAGGATGGATCAACATTGTAGTTACTTCACAATACTAACCTACATGACAGAGTGAAAAGAAAGATGTCTGTACAGAATACAAATATTCCAAAACATGCATCCTGTTTGCAATAAGACACTAAAGTAAAACTGCAACAAAAACATTTTGGGATTGGGGCAAAATCCAACACAACACTGAGTACCACTTCATATTTTCGGGCATGGTTGGTGACTGCATCATGTTATGGGTATGCTTGTCATCGGTAAGGACTAGGGAGTTTTTTTTTTAGGATAAAAATAAACGTAATAGAGCCAGGCACAGGCAAAATTCTAGAGGAAAACCTGGTTGTCTGCTTTCCAACAGACACTGGGAGACAAATTCACCTTTCAGCAGGACATAACCTAAAGAAAACAAGGCAAAATATACACTGGAGTTGCTTACCAAGACGACATTGAATGTTATTGAGTGACCTAGTTACAGTTTTGACTTAAATCAGCTTTAAAATCTATGGCAAGAAATGAAAATGGCTGTCTAGCAATGATCAATAACCAACTTGACAGAGTTTGAATTGTAAAAATAATAAATATGCAAATATTTTACAATCCAAGTGTGCCAAGCTCTTAGAGACTTAACCAAAAAGATTCACAGCTGTAATCACTGCCAAAGGTAACATGTATTGACTCAGGGGTGTGAATACTTACGTAAATTCAATAAATTTACAAACATTTCTAAAAACATGTTTTCACTTTGTCATTATGGGGTACTGTGTGTAGATGGGTGAGAAAAAAACCATTTAATCCATTTTGAATTCAGGCGGTAACAACAAAACGTGGAATAAGTCAAGGGGTATGAATACTTTTTGAAGGCACCGTACAAGCACCACTGTGTGTGTGTGAAAAGGGGAGGGTGTCACCATAGAGTGTAGGGAAGTGTATGGGGGTGGTAATGTATTCCTGTGTGTCTATTTGTTTGTCTGAGTGGGTGAGACAAGAGGTCGAGGGAGATTTCCTCAAATGTCCGGTAAATTGAAACGCTGCCGGTCAAATGTCCGGCGACGCATTTTCACGACAGAAACCCTGGCCGGTGGGTGGGTGCGTGAGTCCCTGGGCTGTGTGCCACGCTGTCAGTTTAAACACTGTACTCTGGACAGGCTGTGGAGATGAGGCAGCTGGAGCTTTGTCCTCTTTAAAAGATCTGTATTACAAGTGTCAGAACGAAAAGGAGAAGGCAAGCAAAACTCTGTACATTTACACAAACAGTCAGCTTCTGACCTAAACATCTCTCTGAACAACATATCCCTGATTCTCACTATTAGTATGGACAGAGACACTGACAGAATTCTGGAAGACCCACATGTGGAGAGACATGCAAATACAAAGTGTCTTGCTCTTGCATAATCGTGTGCCACTTCAGGAAAGTTGTGCATTTTGCTGCCCTAAACTCCCTCTTGTGGTGGAAAATACTAATGTCAGAGGATGAATGCTTCTGATGAGTGAATAAATGCTCTTAATACTTTATTATTATTTTTTTTAAACAGCCCAAACTGATCTTATAGATCTACTCTATTGGTGTTGAATTGTCTACTTATTTTGCTAAAGCCTTTGCCTACAACAAATGAACACTATTCTGGTATATTTATGGCAGCCTTGTAGCATATCTGCAGTATATGCCTATGGAACCTACAGTACAATGGCAGAAATGACCACGGTGAGCACAAAACAGACTAAACCTAACCTGCAATGTGACAATTTGTGCATGTTATCCTGTTTTAACTACAATTGATTGATTTCCACCATAAGAGCGACACCTTTATTCCAGCAGATGGCACTAGAAGGCATACAATGAGGAACAAAGCCATTGCTCAATGTTACTTACATGATGAGAACTGTAGTAATCCAAGGGCAAAACTGCATTACCCTTCACCTTCATGCTATTTCACTATTTAATTTGTCCTAATTTGTCTGAAGGATACCATGGAATCCCAGTTCCAAATGACAAGGCTACACTGGTACTTCCATTTTAATGTAAAATGGTTGCAAGTGTCGGGGGAAAAAAGGGTATGACTGTTTATCTAATTTAAATCTTACTTAATATCTAAGGTTAAATAAACTGACTGACAATACTGCTTAAAAAAGAAAGATTCACAGAGGACACAAACCTCTCTTGTCGAGAGAGAAACCCAAAAGCCTGCTCCTCCCTGTTCCATCAAGAGAAACCTCTCCTCATCCCAATCCAACATCAATCCGACAACGTTCAGATTCGACTGTACAAATTGGATTCTGGAGTTTTCAGCCCTGCAGCTGGATGAGCGAGATTAAAAATCAGGAAATCAACAGCTTTGGATATTTTTAAAGTCCCTATCCTACTAAAGTAGAATGACAGTTGAGATTGATGAAATAGGACAACATTACATATTTGACCTTTTTAACTCGCAGACAGCTGTTGGCTGGAAAATGATAATAAAAAGATTTTTTTTACTTCGATATAAATATTGCTACAGCCAGATATAAATATAAGAATCAGATTTGTTCCATCGAGCAGACCAATAGGCTTTTAGCTATAGTGATACAGTATGTGGCTTTCCCTTCAAGCTACTACTTGAACAACTAATACAGTTGTTGAAGCGTTCTACTAGAGGTCAAGGTAGGAGAGGTCGAGTCAAAGAGCAGTGGGCTGTATTCAAACCCATGCTGAATATGACATACTATACTGTATGTTTTCCGGGGTCAGTGCGGCTCTAACTGCTGGACAACACAGGCCACAAACTGCTTTAAATCAAATAATCCATCATAACATGTTATTTTTAACAATAAAAAGGATAACCTTGCATAAGGCTTTTGCAGTTTGTGCTAACATCCTAACCTGGTGGAGGTCTCTCGTGCTCTCTATAGAGTACTGTTTTCCAGGCAGCGCTTGACTGCAGTGTTAAGCCTGGGCTTCAGCGTTTTGGTTTGGCTTCAGCGCTGCATCAGCTGGTTTGGCTGCGGTCCCTGCATGCGCAGCTGGGCCTGGTTGTGTGGGCTGGCTCCATCACTCTCCCGTTGTTTTGGGTTAGATAATGTTATTCTACAGAGGGGCTGGGAGCAGCGCCCGCCGCCTGCCTGCATTAGCCCAGACAGAATGCAACAGGGCCTCTAATATTTTCTTTCCCTCTTTCTCTTGCACATAGTTACATAGGGCACAATGCACACAAACAATCACATGTGGATGTACACGCACTCATGCCTTCTCTTCCTCTCTCACGCCCCCTTGTTCTGTCTCTCTATCCCTCTCGCTCGTAGAGGGACGGGCCTCTGTTTGCCAACACTTCAAAAACAACTGACAGAGAGGACTGTGTGTATAGATGGTAATCTGTGACTCTGGTACAACAGGAATGATAAAAATAGGAGGCGCATGATCTCTAGTCTCCATATAAACACTACGAGTGATTCTGCCCCAACCCATGGTGTGGGAAAGTCTGGGAAATAGGAATTGATCATATACCAATAATAATCTATCAAACTGCTTTCAGCCACGATGCATCTACCTTTAATAACTAATCAGGTTCAATGTTCAAAGAAGATGGGTATCATGACAATCTTCAACCCATCGTAACCAAAAGTTTACAGTACATAACGGAGACATCAATTCATTGAGTAAAATCCTGTGAGTCAGTTGATGCATAAGGTGCCTTCAGAATGTATTCATACCCCTTGATTTATTCCACATGTTGTGTTACAGCCTGAATTCAAAATGGATTAAATACACACTGCTCAAAAAAATAAAGGGAACACTTAAACACAATGTAACTCCAAGTCAATCACACTTCTGTGAAATCAAACTGTCCACGTAGGAAGCAACACTGATTGACAATAAATTTCACATGCTGTTGTGCAAATGGAATAGACAAAAGGTGGAAATTATAGGCAATTAGCAAGACACCTGCAGTAAAGGAGTGGTTCTGCAGGTGGTGACCACAGACCACTTCTCAGTTCCTATGCTTCCTGGCTGATGTTTTGGTCACTTTTGAATGCTGGCGGTGCTTTCACTCTAGTGGTCGCATGAGACGGAGTCTACAACCCACACAAGCGGCTCAGGTAGTGCAGCTCATCCAGGTTGCCACATCAATGCGAGCTGTGGCAAGAAGGTTTGCTGTGTCTGTCAGCGTAGTGTCCAGAGCATGGAGGCGCTACCAGGAGACAGGCTAGTACATCAGGAGACGTGGAGGAGGCCGTAGGAGGGCAACAACCCAGCAGCAGGACCGCTACCTCCGTCTTTGTGCAAGGAGGAGCAGGTGGAGCACTGCCAGAGCCCTGCAAAATGACCTCCAGCAGGCCACAAATGTGCATGTGTCTGCTCAAACGGTCAGAAACAGACTCCATGAGGGTGGTATGAGGGCCCGACAACCACAGGTGGGGGTTGTGCTTACAGCCCAACACCGTGCAGGACGTTTGGCATTTGCCAGAGAACACCAAGATTGGCAAATTCGCCACTGGCGCCCTGTGCTCTTCACAGATGAAAGCAGGTTCACACGCACATGTGACAGACGTGACAGAGTCTGGAGACGCCGTGGAGAACGTTCTGCTGCCTGCAACATCCTCCAGCATGACCGGTTTGGCGGTGGGTCAGTCATGGTGTGGTGTGGCATTTCTTTGGGGGGCCGCACAGCCCTCCATGTGCTCGCCAGAGGTAGCCTGACTGCCATTAGGTACCGAGATGAGATCCTCAGACCCCTTGTGAGACCATATGCTGGTGCGGTTGGCCCTGGGTTCCTCCTAATGCAAGACAATGCTAGACCTCATGTGGCTGGAGTGTGTCAGCAGTTCCTGCAAGAGGAAGGCATTGATGCTATGGACTGGCCCGCCCGTTCCCCAGACCTGAATCCAATTGAGCACATCTGGGACATCATGTCTCGCTCCATCCACCAACGCCACGTTGCACCACAGACTGTCCAGGAGTTTGCGGATGCTTTAGTCCAGGTCTGGGAGGAGATCCCTCAGGAGACCATCCGCCACCTCATCAGGAGCATGCCCAGGCGTTGTAGGGAGGTCATACAGGCACGTGGAGGCCACACACACTACTGAGCCTCATTTTTACTTGTTTTAAGGACATTACATCAAAGTTGGATCAGCCTGTAGTGTGGTTTTCCACTTTAATTTTGAGTGCGACTCCAAATACAGACCTCCATGGGATGATAAATTTCATTTACATTGATCATTTTTGTGTGATTTTGTTGTCAGCACATTCAACTATGTAAAGAAAAAAGTATTTAATATGAATATTTCATTCATTCAGATCTAGGATGTGTTACTTTAGTGTTCCCTTTTTTTTTTGAGCAGTGTATATTTTTCCTCTCACCCATCTACACATAATATCCCATAACGACAAAGTGAAAGCATGTTTTTTGCACATTGATTGAAAATGAAAAACATAAATCTCATCTTTTTAATTTATTTTTTTATTTCACCTTTATTTAACCAGGTAGGCTAGTTGAGAACAAGTTCTCATTTGCAACTGCGACCTGGCCAAGATAAAGCATAGCAGTGTGAACAGACAACAACACAGAGTTACACATGGAGTAAACAATAAACAAGTCAATAACATGGTAGGAAAAAGAGAATCTATATACAATGTGTGCAAAAGGCATGAGGTAGGCAATAAATCGAATAATTACAATTTAGCAGATTAACACTGGAGTGATAAATCATCAGATGATCATGTGCAAGAAGAGATACTGGTGTGCAAAAGAGCAGAAAAGTAAATAAATAAAAGCAGTATGGGGGTGAGGTAGGTAAATTGGGTGGGTAGTTTACAGATGGACTATGTACAGCTGCAGCGATCGGTTAGCTGCTCGGATAGCAGATTTTTAAAGTTGTTGAGGGAGATAAAGGTCTCCAACTTCAGAGATTATTGCAATTCGTTCCAGTCGCAGGCAGCAGAGAACTGGAAGGAAAGGCGTCCAAATTAGGTTTTGGCTTTAGCGATGATCAGTGAGATACACCTGCTGGAGCGCGTGCTACGGGTGGGTGTAGCCATCGTGACCAGTGAACTGAGATAAGGCGGCACTTTACCTAGCATAGCCTTGTAGATGACCTGGAGCCAGTGGGTCTGACGACGAACATGTAGCGAGGGCCAGCCGACTAGGGCATACAGGTCGCAGTGGTGGGTCGTATAAGGTGCTTTAGTAACAAAACGGATGGCACTGTGATAAACTGCATCCAGTTTGCTAAGTAGAGTATTGGAAGCTATTTTGTAGATGACATCGCCGAAGTCGAGGATCGGTAGGATAGTCAGTTTTACTAGGGTAAGTTTGGCGGCGTGAGTGAAGGAGGCTTTGTTCCGGAATAGAAAGCCGACTCTAGATTTGATTTTGGATTGGAGATGTTTGATATGAGTCTGGAAGGAGAGTTTGCAGTCTAGCCAGACACCTAGGTACTTATAGATGTCCACATATTCTAGGTCGGAACCGTCCAGGGTGGTGATGCTAGTCGGGCGTGCGGGTGCAGGCAGCGAACGGTTGAAAAGCATGCATTTGGTTTTACTAGCATTTAAGAGCAGTTGGAGGCCACGGAAGGAGTGTTGTATGGCATTGAAGCTCATTTGGAGGTTAGATAGCACAGTGTCCAGGGAAGGGCCGGAAGTATACAGAATGGTGTCGTCTGCGTAGAGGTGGATCAGGGAATCGCCCGCAGCAAGAGCAACATCATTGATGTATACAGAGAAAAGAGTCGGCCCGAGAATTGAACCCTGTGGTACCCCCATAGAGACTGGACAACATGCCCTCCGATTTGACACACTGAACTCTGTCTGCAAAGTAGTTGGTGAACCAGGCAAGGCAGTCATTAGAAAAACCGAGGCTATTGAGTCTGCCGATAAGAATATGGTGATTGACAGAGTCGAAAGCCTTGGCCAGGTCGATGAAGACGGCTGCACAGTAATGTCTTTTATCGATGGCGGTTATGATATCGTTTAGTACCTTGAGCGTGGCTGAGGTGCACCCGTGACCGGCTCGGAAACTGGATTGCACAGCGGAGAAGGTACGATGGGATTCAAGATGGTCAGTGATCTGTTTGTTGACTTGGCTTTCGAAGACCTTAGCTAGGCAGGGCAGGATGGATATAGGTCTGTAACAGTTTGGGTCCAGGGTGTCTCCCCCTTTGAAGAGGGGAATGACAGCGGCAGCTTTCCAATCCTTGGGGATCTCAGATGATACGAAGGAGAGGTTGAACAGGCTGGTAATAGGGGGTGCGACAATGGCGGCGGACAGTTTCAGAAATAGGGGGTCCAGATTGTCAAGCCCAGCTGATTTGTATGGGTCCAGGTTTTCCAGCTCTTTCAGAACATCTGCTATCTGGATATGGGTAAAGGAGAAGCTGGGGACGCTTGGGCGAGTAGCAGCGGGCCAGACGGGGCTGCTGGCCAAGGTTGGAGTCGCCAGGTGGAAGGCATGGCCAGCCATTGAGAAATGTTTGTTGAAGTTTTCGATTATCACGGACATCAGTGGTGACCGTGTTATCTAGCCTCAGTGCAGTGGGCAGCTGGGAGGAGGTGCTCTTGTTTTCCATGGACTTTACAGTATCCCAGAACTTTTTGGAGTTAGAGCTACAGGATGCAAATTTCTGCTTGAAAAAGCTGGCCTTTGCTTTCCTGACTGACTGCGTGTATTGGTTCCTGACTTCCCTGAACAGTTGCATATCACGGGGGCTCTTCGATGCTATCGCAGTTCGCCACAGGATGTTTTTGTGCTGGTCGAGGGCAGTCAGGTCTGGAGTGAACCAAGGGCTATATCTGTTCTTGGTTCTGCATTTTTTGAACGGAGCATGCTTGTCTAATATGGTGAGGAAGTAACTTTTAAAGAATGACCAGGCATCCTCAACTGACGGGATGAGGTCAATATCCTTCCAGGGTACCCGGGCCAGGTCGATTAGAAAGGCCTGCTCGCAGAAGTGTTTCAGGGAGCGTTTGACAGTGATGAGGGGTGGTCGTTTGACCGTGGACCCGTGGCGGATACAGGCAATGAGGCAGTGATCGCTGAGATCTTGATTGAAGACAGCAGAGGTGTATTTGGAGGGCAAGTTGGTCAGGATAATGTCTATTAGGGTGCCCATGTTTACGGATTTGGGGTTGTACCTGGTGGGTTCCTTGATGATTTGTGTGAGATTGAGGGCATCAAGCTTAGATTGTAGGACTGCCGGGGTGTTAAGCATATCCCAGTTTAGGTCACCTAACAGAACAAACTCTGAAGCTAGATGGGGAGCGATCAATTCACAGATGGTGTCCAGGGCACAGCTGGGAGCTGAGGGGGGTCGGTAGCAGGCGGCAACAGTGAGAGACTTATTTCTGGAGAGATTAATTTTTAAAATTAGAAGTTCAAACTGTTTGGGCATAGACTTGGAAAGTATGACAGAACTTTGCAGGCTATCTCTGCAGTAGATTGCAACTCCTCCCCCTTTGGTAGTTCTATCTTGACGGAAAGTGTTATAGTTGGGTATGGAAATCTCAGAGTTTTTGGTGGCCTTCCTAAGCCAGGATTCAGACACGGCAAGGACATCAGGGTTGGCAGAGTGTGCTAAAGCAGTGAGTAAGGCAAACTTAGGCAGGAGGCTTCTGATGTTGACATGCATGAGGCCAAGGCTTTTTCGATCACAGAAGTCAACAAATGAGGGTGACTGGGGACATGCAGGGCCTGGGTTTACCTCCACATCACCCGAGGAACAGAGGAGCAGTAGGATGAGGGTGCGGCTAAAGGCTATCAAAACTGGTCGCCGAGCGTTGGGGACAAGGAATAAAAGGAGCAGATTTATGGGCGTGGTAGAATAGATTCTGGGCATAATGTGCAGACCAGGGTATGGTGGGGCACGGGTACAGCGGAGGCAAGCCCAGGCACTGGGTGATGATAAGAGAGGTTGTATCTCTGGACATGCTGGTCTCAATGGGTGAGGTCCCCGCATGTGTGGGGGGTGGGACAAAGGAGGTATCAGAGGTACGGAGAGTGGAACTACGGGGTCCATTGCAAACCAAAACAATGATAACTAGCCTGAACAACAGTATGCAAGGCATATTGATATTTGAGAGAGACATACAATAAGGCATAAAGTGATTGCAGGTCATGATTGGGAGAGCTAGCTAAAACAGCAGGTCAGATAACAGCAGCTAGTCGGCTAACACAGCAACAGAAGGTAAAAAATGGCGACGACTGGGCAGAGAGGGTCGGATTAACTACACACAGATCCTGAGTTAAGGCACAGAGCCGACAGATAAAACACAAATAAACAGAATGGAGTACCGTGAATTAATGGACAGTCAAGCAGGCATAAGCTATGTAGCCAAGTGATCATAGTGTCCAGGGGCCAGCCGTAGATGAAGTAGTGAGGCCTCCACTAAGCTAGCCCGCGGCGTTTAAAGTTAGTAGCCCGGGGGGGTGGTCTGCTCAGACGGAGGGGGTCTGCTCAGACGGAGGCCGGTTGAGGGCACAGCGGATGGGGTATTTGTCTGCAGACCAGACGTGGTCGTGTCGACAGAGAATCCAAGCCGGATGGCGGTGGCGAAAGAGAGGTTGTGAGTTGTAGAATTGTGTTTGCTAACTGGTGCTAGCTTCGTGATTCAGACAGCTAGTCATGGGTAGCAAGCTAGCAGAAGATGGAGGTCTGTTTTTAGCCACGCCGTGCAATTCCGTCGGTAGATTAGTGGGGTTCCGTGTGGTAGAGGGGACCAATCCAGTTGTCAAAATAGTTATAGTGGCCTAAGAAGATTGTTCGATAGATCTGTTCAGATAGCAGCCGATATGCTCAAGACAGCTAACGATTAGCGGGCCGCAGTTAGTATATGGACGTTCAGGTTACGTCGCGATGGAGGGGCCGGTTGAAATACTCCCTCGGGCAGATAACGTCGGCATCCCAGTCGTGAAGGCCCGGTGGGGCTCCGCATCAGCAGTAAAACGGGTCCGGATAGGTGATTGTAGCCCAGGAGTGGCTGATGGCACTCTTCAGCTGGCTAGCTCCGGGATAATTGGTGTTTGCTCCGGAATTGATGTTAGCCGATAGTCACTCGGATAGCAGCTAGTTAGCTGCAAGATCCAGGTGTAAATGTCCAGAGCTTGAGGTAAAAATCCGGGGATATGGAGAGAAAAATAGGTCTGGTATGCTCTGGTCTGAGTCGCGTTGTACAAAACTGGCAATAGTTTTCCGAGCTAAAGGATAGCTGATGAGCGCTAGCTGTGGTTAGCTGAACTATTAACGTTAGCTACTAACGTTAGCTTGTGAGCTGGCTAACTTCTGGTTAGCTTGTTAGCTTCTGTTGTAGATTTCGGATACGAGGTGAATAATACTTTTGAGGAAGAAAAAAAACAGATCCGCACCACATTTGGTGAGGTGGGTTGCAGGAGAGTGTTTTGAAGTTGAGTTTTTAAGAAGAAAATAATATATATATAAAAAAGATATGCGAAGAAAAATATATATACACGGGACAAGACGAGGACAATGGACATCTGACTGCTACGCCATCTACACAATACTTTGTAGAAGCACCTTGGTGATTACAGCAGAGTCATCTTGGGTATGTCTGTATCAGCTTTGCACATCTGCATTTAGGGATCCCCCCCCCCCATTCTTCCTTGCAGATTTTCTCAAATTTGTAATTTAGGGATTCCCCCCCCATTCTTCCTTGCAGATTTTCTCAAATTTGTATGAGTACCACTTCAGTGTGGCGGCAGCAACCCCGGCCCCCACGACGGCGCACGTGCGACACCCACACTGCTCAAATCATAGCTTCATAGGCGAAGCTTCCACGACCGGCCCCACAGCAAAGTTTGATTCTAGCCCACATGAGATTTCATAACTTAAAACCATGACCAGAGAGAGACGGTCAAAGAACACAGGAAAGAGCTGCTTTTTTTATGAGCGAGTTCATGTTTAAGTTTTTATTCAGCACTGTCACTGTTTTTATATTTAAAAAATTACAACAAACATGTTTCTCCCTACTTCCACTCGCGCTACTACCAGCACAGCAGCTGCAACGAATGAGTAGCCATTAGCCAAGTGTATCGATAGACCTGCATTTTCATTATTAGCAGCTCATCGTGTCTATTTTAATATCAAGGAATATTACATTTTCTCTGGTAATAGGAACAACATGAATTTGTGCATGAGGCATCAATAATGTGGTGCGACTCCAGTTTCGCCATCAGGTGGAAGACCCCTGTCTCTGGTCAGTCTCACCGGAGCTAAGGAGAGAGCAGGAACCCTGAGAGGTGGGCCCGCTGCTGCTCTCTCCCTCCCTCTGATGAGACTGACCATCAGATGCAGGTCTCATCAGTCCAGTACAATAAGTGCTTCAACCACTGATACATTTTGTTATTAAATTTAGAGTTTTTAAATATATGGTCTGAGAAGAACAATAGTCAGGCCAAGCATAGTCAATATGTTGTGATAATGTACTACGCCTACTGCACAAACCTCATTCTGACAGAACAGTTTCTATTAGGTTAATGTTGCATAGGCTTCCATTTTTGAAGTCATGTAAAAAAAATTTTTTTTTAAAAAGAGCAGTAGACCTTGGCTTGCTATTTTGACCTCAAAGTGATCTTGACTCAATAAAGGTTGGTGACCACTGCTTTAAGGGAAGAGTTAGCCGGATGGAACTTCACTAAGGAAGGTTGGGGGTTTTAAAGCACACCAGAGAATATTGGGGAATTCTACTTGCTTGTGCTATTGCTCCCTCTGCAATCTTTATGGAGGCCGACCAAAATCTGCCAAAAATGAAATAAAAATTGGACATCTCCCGTGAAGACTTTCACACAGAACAAAAAACAAATATTTTAACAGATGTAGATTTTTATGTTTCTGGAGCGCTTTTTCATCCCCAAAGTACCACAGCTTCACAAGCATAATACAATATATCTCATGTGTATAGTCCTCTTCAACAGCTAAGTAAAATACACAGCCAGAGAGAGAAAGACTGAACTGGGGGGAAAAAAGCTAGAGAGAGGAAACGAGTTAGAAGACTATTTCAAATAACAGCCGTTTGATATGTATACAATCATTGTGAAAAGCAACAAACAGACATCAACACTTCTAAACACAATTCCACAAACACACACTTCCCATCTGTATGTTTAGATTGTGTCGAGATTCTTCGATCCCAAGCAGGCAGGCAGGCAGGCAGGCAGGCAGGCAGGCAGGCAGGCAGGCAGGCAGTGTGTGTGGGTTTGAAGGGGTTCCAGCGGCAACACCCAGATAGTCAACATGGGGTGAGGCGAGCGGAGCAGGCCCCCTCTATCCAAACAGCAACAGCCTCATCACACACTGGCCCAAAGTCAAGCAAATAAACTCCACTGCTGCTCTGGAGGGAATATGGGACCGCATGACACAGGCTAAAAGGGCTGAACGAGGAAAAACTGGATGGATCTCAATACCTTAAAGTGTCTTTCCTGCCTGTGTCCAATCTAATACACTTAGCTGCTGATCTGAAAGAGCAATATAGTGGGACCCTACCAGTAGATAGACGGAGGAGAAATATATCATATTGAAGTACTGAGGATGAAACCAAACAAGAATATCACCACTTCATACTGCGGTCCAGGCGATCTTAGAGAAAGCTTGTGGGAGGAAAGCTGAGAGGGAGAGTCTTGCGAAACCGAGTCTTACATGAAGTAACATTTAACATTTGTGAATCTTGCAGGAAAAATCTAAACTGTTACAGAACAGGACTCAATGTGGCTACCATTTACGAGCGTTGTATGAAACATAGGAGGATTTACAGGACCCGGACCAAGGGGGCATTAGGGGCTCTCCAGGCAGGGGGGAACGTTATTCATCTTCTATTGCGGAGTGATGAATGGTATATGCATATGTGGGTGCACACGCATAGAAACAGACACACACGCACAAAACCCCTAAGGATTTCCTGATGTCACAGTGGGGGCTCTGTGTGTTTTATGTTTCGGGCCTCGTGCCGAGCGCGACACGGAGATGGCCAACAAGATGCTTACAGGAATTCTCTCCGCTGCTCAATTTCCCTTTTGTAAGACCAGAATCTGCCTGCTCATGAGCGGACTGTTCCCTCCCTCTCTGCTCATCACTTCACTTGCCCAGTCATACCATAACCAGGGGTTGTAAGCAAAATTATTTTCCAATCGTTTCATTCTGAGCAGAAACACACTTTGTTGCATTCCATTCCACTGTTCCAACCAGCAAGTACAGGTTTATATTGTTCCTTTTTTAATTGTTATTTTACCCCTTTTCTACTACAGACCTGATCGAACCCAGGTCTGTAGTGACGCCTCTAGCACTGCGATGCAGTGTCTTAGACCGCTGTGCCACTTGGGAGGTTCTGTTCCTTTTTTAACCAGTGAAATCAACTGTTTTTTAAAAAACATTTAGCTCATTAAGTTACTTCACCAATAAGTGGGGACAGAGCAGGCAAGCTAGTTGTTTACATGCGTGACAGACAAGTGTAGCCTATGGCGCAAGATGCAACTGAAATTTTGCCGGTAGGTAGAGTGAGCAGTGGTGTAAAGTACTTACGGTAAGTAAAAATACTTTAAAGTACTACTTAAGTAGTTTTTTTGAGGTATCTGTACTTTATATTTTGGCAACTTTTACTCTACTATATTCCTAAGTAAAATAATGTACTTTTTACTCCATACATTTTTCCTGAAAATCAAAAGTAGTCATTACATTTCAAATGCTTAGCAGGACAGGAAAATGGTCCAATTCACACACTTATCAAGATAATATCCCTGGTCATCCCTACTGCCTGTGATCTGGCAACTCACTAAACACAAATGCTTCGTTTGTAAATTATGTATTGGAGTCTGCCCCTGGCTATCCGTAAATAAGAAATAAAAAAAAGAAAGTTGTGGCGCCTGCTTAGTATAAGGAATTTAAGTATATTTGAACAATTACATTTACTTTTGATACTTAAGTATATTTAAGACCAAATACTTTAGGACTTTTACTCAAGTAGTATTTTACTGGGTGACTTTCACTTGAGTCATTTTCTATTAAGGTATCTTTACTTTTACTCAAGTATGACATATGGGTACTTTTTCTACCACTGAGATTGAGAGAGGATTGAGGCTTAAAGTAGAACTGACAGCATTTTAACTACTTTGCAGTCATGAAAAAGACAAACTTAATAGTAAAAAAATATCAAATTCCCAGTTTATGCTTCAAAACCAAACTTCACAAGAGGTTTTAAAAACTGGTTATATTTGACAAAAAATTCCATGACGTACAGTAAGGCATTCTTGTTGGCAGAATATATGGATGGAGTTCAATGCATGATTAATATAATTCACCAATACAGTTGTCCAAAAAATATTGCCATCAGGTTGTAAATCACAGCTGGCCTGGTACATTGTGTGCGTTTGTAAATTCACTCTAGCTATCTACTTCGATTTCAGAGCACTCTCGTCTGAGTGTGCCAGAGCGTAGCATAACTGATTAATTTACGAACACGCAACACCCGCTGAATGACCGGTGTCAGTAAACATTGACAAAAAAAATTATTCAATTGTTGGCAGCAGCACAGTTAGTCACTAACACTCTAGATAACATGAAAACAACACTCTGAATTTATGTACGACCCAGAGTGCACTCTGACACACTGGAGGCAATTTACAAATGCACCCATTGTTTGCTGCCTCCACCCATTCGGGATCCACTGTTTCAGTTTCAATGACTCAATATTTTGAACAAAAACGGGCAACTGTAACTAACGCTGGAAATGTCAACACAATCAAACTAGCAAGGACAATGATCACAAGCCAGTCATAACGTGGTTAATAGGCTAGCGCACATCTGTCAAACACGAGGCCAGCGGGCCGAATAGGACACACAAGCAAGTATAAATGAGCCAACAGTTTAGTCATATACTTTATAAAATTACAGCCTGATGCGCTCGCATCTGAATTCAACTTCAGTTACAGTGCTTCCGTGTGTCCCGTTATAGAGCGCAGTGGAGGGAAAGTGTAGAGACTCATGCTACAGTCCTAGCTGGACTACTAAAATGTTGCAGTCTGCCTTCGGTTTTTAAAACTTGACAACGAATATCCAAAAAACAAAACATGCAAAGGAGAAACATGTAGGCCTATTACAGCAACATTTGAGCAGTAGCCTAGGCTGCCTACTTAACTGCAATATATTTTGAGTGCAATATCTTTTGAGTGCAATATACAGCAATGCTGCATTGTCACAAAACATTTAAAACATGTTTGAAGTTTAAATGTTATAACAAACCTATGTTTTTGAGTAGTACACAGCGTTGTACGAGATCTTCAGTTTCTTGGCAATTTCTCGCATGGAATAGCCTTAATTCCTCAGAACAAGAATGACTGACGGGTTTCAGAAGAAAGTTCTTTGTTTCTGGCCATATTGAGCCTGTAATTGAACCCACAAACTAGTCTAAAGGCGGCCAATATCCCTGGTCATCCCTACTACTTATTGCTTCTTTTATCAGAACAGTTTTCAGCTGTGCTAACATTACTGCAAAAGGGTTTCTAATGATCAATTAGCCTTTTAAAATTATGAACTTAGATTAGTTAACACAACGTGCCATTGGAACACAGGAGTGATGGTTGCTGATAATGGGTCTCTGTACGCTTATGAGGATATTCCATAAAAAATAAGTCGTTTCCAACTACAATAGTCATTTACATCATTAACAATGTCTACACTGTATTTCTGATCAACTTGATGTTATTTTAAATGGACAAAAAAAAGTGCTTTTCTTTAAAAAAAAAAGGGACATTTCTAAGTGACCCCAAACTTTTGACCGGTAGTGTATAAGTGGACTTTATAAAAAAAAGGGCCATATTATTATGAATACTTTTTTGGGGTATTTTATCCCCTTTTTTCCCTCCCCAATTGTGATCTTGTCTCATCGCTGCAACTCCCCAACGGGCTAGGGAGGTGAAGGACGAGTCACGCGTCCTCCAAAACATGACCCGCCAAACCTCACTTCTTAACCTCGCTTCTGCAGGCAGACACTGGAATATGTTTTTGAGGGACAGAGAGGGCTTTGCATTGGCGCTTTGTTGCATTTTTTTGGTGGGACTGGAACAAAATGCCTGGAACATAAAATAACTTTGTTAACCAGTTCCTATGCTTTAAATAACAGTTCTGTTCCGGGACAGTATGGATCCCTTTCGTACCTGGTTCCATTTGTGTTCCTTGAAAAATGAAACAGCTCCAACCCCTGATCATAACTATCCTCTGGATCATAACTTGGATCACTATCAAGAACAAGAAAAACAGATCACTCCCAGGTCATGAAATCTGTTCTGTACTCAATACATGAAATAGTGATGTTGGTAATGTACTACAAAAAATGAAAACAAAATCTAAGGTTGATGCAGTCAGTGAAGGAGTTGCATTTCCACTGCAGCACAGAAGGGCACAGTATTGATGCCATACCAGTTCAAAGAGGAAGCAGAGATTATGCCTTGTCCACTGGCGATCGCACCTTCAGTACTGTAGCCTAAACAACCTTTGTGGTAGAGTAGTGGAACGTTACTTGTGACTAATGGCAGCAGTCACACTGTGCAGAACCCCAATCAAAAGCACAACATAAACAATGATTGATATCTTTATATGGATGAGCAGCTTGTGACATGTGCGCGAGTGTTACTGATTTCGTTTGTGTGTGCTGTATGTACGTGTGTACACTGCGCAATAAAATGTGTGTGTATACTCTGCACAGTCGTGTATTTCCGGGAGCTGCAGATCAGATGGGACTCTGCATCCCCGCTGTCACGCTGCAGCACTCCCAGACATGGGGGGGAGGACCGGATGCACTGTGGGATAGGGAGGACTTGCCAAGCTCACGCACTATACAAAGCTACAACACTGACAAGCTTACTGCAGAAAAGAGCTTCTACCTGCAGCTTTATAGACTGCAGCTGCTATTGATCTCTGTCTGTCTATCTAGCTCAAATGCAGACTCAAGCCTTCATAGTATATTTAAGTAATAAGGCCCGAGGGGGTGCGGTACAGTGCATTCGGAAAGTATTCAGACCCCTTCATCTTTTTCCACATTTTACTGAGTTACAGCCTGATTCTAAAATGTATTAAATCATTTCCCCCCCCTCATCAATCTACACACAATACCCCATAATGACAAAGCAAAAAACAGGATTATAGATTTTTTTCAAATGTACTAAAAATAAAAAAACATGAATATTAAATTGACATAAGTATTCAGACCCTCTACTCAGTTGTTTAGCACCTTTGGCAGTGATTACAGTCTTGAGTCTTCCAGGGTATGACGCTACAAGCTTGGCACACCTGTATTTGGGGAGTTTCTCCCATTCTTCGCTGTAGAGCCTCTGAAGTTCTGTCAGGTTGGATGGGGAGCGTTGCTGCACAGCTATTTTCAGGTCACTCCAGAGATGGTTGATTGGTTCAAGTCCGGGCAACTCAAGAACATTCAGAGACTTGTCCTGTAGCCACTCCTTTATTGTCTGGGCTGTGTGCTTAGGGTCGTTGTCCTGTTGGAAGGTGAAACCTTCGCACCAACGGAGGTCCTGAGCGCTCTGGAGCAGGTTTTCATCAAGGATCTCCCTGTACTTTGCTCTGTTCATCTTTCCCTCGATCTTGACTAGTCTCCCAGTCCCTACCGCTGAAAAACATTCCCACAGCAGCCACTACCATGCTTCACCATAAGGATGGTATTGGCCAGGTGATGAGCAGTGTCTGGTTTCCTCCAGACGTGAGGCTTGGCATTCAGGCCAAAGAGTTCAATCTTGGTTTCATCAGACCAGAGAATCTTGTCCTTTAAGTGCCTTTTGGCAAATTCCAAGCGGGCTGTCATGCCTTTTAGTGAGGCGTGGCTTTCGTCTGGACACTACCATAAAGACCTGATTGGTGGAGTCCTGCAGAGATGGTTGTCCTTCTGGACGGTTCTCCCATCTCCACAGTGGAACTCTGGAGCTCTGTCAGAGTGACCATCGTGTACTTGGTTACCTCCCTGACCGAGGCCCTTCACCCCCGATTGCCCCGTTTGGGCAGAGGCGAGCTATAGGAAAATTCTTGGCGGTTCCAAATTTCTTCCATTCAAGAACGATGAAGGCCACTGTGCTCAAGGATGGTCAATGGAAACAGGATGCACCTGAACTCAATTTAAAGTCTCATAGCAAAGGGTCTGAATACTTAAATTAGAAATGCCTTATGTATTTTTTAAATTGGCACCATTGTCTTTATCATTATGGGGTATTGTGTGTAGATGAGGAAAAATATTAATTTAATCAATTTTAGAATAAGGCTGTAACGTAACAAAGGTTAAGCTGGGTGGACACTACATGACTTTAAATATCCTAACATGGTCGAGTCTCTCACATTAAACAACCGTCTTCCCTGAAGTTTTGTTGTGTTGCCAACGTAGTGGTGCGCACACTAAACAATGTGACACAGACAGGAGGGGGTCACACACTACAAGATTCTTCACTTGGTCGTGAGGATTCTCCATACCACACTGTCTGGCGAAAACAAGGCGATTAGATTGTAACGTAGCTACAAGCTGTGGCTCAAAGCAGCCTCAAAACATTCAGTCAAACATTCACACTCGCCATACAGAGTTGAAACATCTAGCTGGCATTTTTTATTGAATAACAGTGCTTGTGAACTTCAGAGCTGTAATGATTTGACACTATCTTTGGTTAAACGTAAGTACAAACACATACTAGTAGTAGTGATCCCTCCTGCTGGAGAGTCTACACATTCTGGGTGATGTGAAACAACTTCATGATCTCACTGGCTTCTTCTCTGGCGAGCTCTCATTGGATATTGCTGATCACCATTCTCAAAACTTGTCTTTGCACATCTCACACAAGAGCATTTCAGATTTTGTGGCGATAAAATAAAATAAAAAATTTTAAATAGCGGGACGTCTAGGCCTGCTCAAAGACGAGATTGGTAGCCATCAGATTGCGTCTGACTCGCTCACATTAAATGTGCGTCGGTGACAGCCGTGGACCCCGAGTAGGCAATGACATGGGGATTTTTTCTCTGATATCAAATACTTATCTGGGACAGCTAAATTGTGGCCAAAACCGTGTAGTGTACCCCCAGCTTTAGCCGTGGTATATTGGCCACATACCACAAACCCCAGAGGTGTCATATTGCTATTATAAATTGGTTACCAATGTAATTAGAACAGTTAAATAAATGTTATGTCATACCCGTGGTATACGGTCTGATATTCCACAACTTTTAGCCAATCAGCATTCAAGGCTCGAACCACCGGTTTATAATCATATTTAACCGCTATAAAGAATACTGTTCAGACCGTATTGATGGATTTTGTATAGCTCAACGAAGATAGACCATTGGGAAAGCTGATTGACGGATCACATTTGGTTATAAACTACTTGATCAATCATCAGTCCTACTTGAAACTGGATATTTTCTATGCTGAATTGGTTCACCACTGATTCATTTGAAGCAGTGAAGGTTAAACAACCATTAAGATGATTTTCTACTTCCTTTTAATCGGATTCCTCTTGTCGTGACATTTAAGGAGTTAAAGGGAGAGTGAATAACAGTACACTGGCCCTACTACATCAATTGCAGGTTTCAATCTAGCTTGAGAGATCTGCTGTTATCACGCCACTGAGTACTAGGAATGTGATCTCACTGCAATTCTCAGAGTGCACTACACTAGAGGAGTAACCAAACACTTGTCTAGGATTGGTCAGGAGCCAGAGTGAGTGGTGGAGTGGCTGCTGGAGATTTTCTCCTGTGTAAGAGCACGGCCTGACTCTTCGTTGATACAGTGAGGGACGAAGTGCATTCAAGAGTGCAGTGTTGTCACGTTGCAAAATGCTGTTGTTGAATGAGAAGGTTTATCTGAATGGTTTGTGAGTGACCATGTGCAACACTGAAGAGATGAAGCTTGCTTGCTGATCCGTGACCATCAGTCTTCTTTTATAGATGTTCTATTCAAAGTCTGGAGGGAGTCGAGTTACAAATTCAACAAGAACTTGATATACATGCTGTCCACTTACCTCGACTGCCATTGTCTTCATCCTAGAAGAGAGAAAAGATAGTCAGACATTTTTTGCATTCACATTTTATCTGGGGTTTTCCTCAATGAAGATAAACTGATTGAGTGTTGTACTCTGGAAGAAAAGAGAAAATGGCTTTCACTGTCATTAAACAAGACTAATTGACATAAGCCACAATATGCAACATTAAAGTAGATTCAAACAAAAGTGACGAAGGCGGAGTTCTTCTACGTGTCGCCTGTCACTGAAAATTCTGATTAGAAAAAGCTACTTTAGATTTGTTTGTTTTTATCTGATATCCTTCAAGCTTAAATACTTAATTTCCTTCAAGTGCGGGTTCAAAACACCCACATGAGTGTTCTAATCCCGTAACCGCGCAGCAACACATATGTTCTCCACATATTCTTTTAAGACTCCCGAGTTTCCCTTGGCGATCCTATAAGACAGGCTGACCTTCTTCAAGTTAACCCAGTTTCAGAAAGACTGGGACTGTGATTACTCAAGAGCTCCGAAAAGTAATTAGAATACATGGGGCGGAAGGTAGCCTAGAGGTTAGAGCGTTGGGCCAGTAACCGAAAGGTTGCTAGATCGAATCCCTGAGCTGACAAGGTAAAAATCTGCCGTTCTGCCCCTGAACAAGGCATTTAACCCACTGTTCCTAGGTAGTCATTGTAAAATAAGAATTTGCCTAGTTAAATAAAATGTAATCATGGCATCTTTGATGGAATTCTGAGAATTTCATAAAGATCAAATTTCTACAAAGTTACAGGGTTTATTTTATGTTAGCAAAGACTTTGTCTAAAATCACTCCGAAATCTAATGTTGACATTTTAATTTGAGTACTTCCCAGAAGCTCTTAGCTGCATCTTACTGTAAGAAGGGAATTAGAAAGCCTCAGCTAAAAGCTGGACAAGACTTGGCCTTGCCAGCTCTGCCAACTCTAATGCCATTTCTGGGAACATTAGAAATGGGCATTATGACCACGTGGCAACTGTTACTGATGGAGACATATTGCTTTTTATTTCTTAATGCACTGAGAACCAATAAACTCTCAATTAAGTTAAGTTTCCGATTTTCCAAATAAGAGTTGAACTGTGATTATACAGAAACACAAAGCAACCCAATTCTACTTGAAAGAAGAAAATGGGCCAACACAGTACAGTGCCACAAGGGAGGGCCTTTGCACCGGTACGGCTGGATACAACTCTGCAGCATCAAGGCCGGAGTGCTTCAGCTTTGAATGGCAGTGCCATAGCAAAATCCAACCGGACAGAGAATAAGCGCTCTGTGTAAGATCTCTTTTAACACAGTGAAAAGAGTGTCAAAATACACTTGCAAAGGTAAACACAAATCACTTCTACAAATGTATTGATTGTTAGAAAAATCCCCAATAGAGACAGGTGGTTGGCTAACGACAACAGTAAATCCCTTTAAAAAAAAAAAAAAACATGGCTTGAAACAATCAGATGGAGGTATCGGAAGCACTATCCCACTAGAAGAGGTTGAGTATTTCGGTATTTACTGAAAACCGTGGAACGGCGGCCCATTAAGACAGGAACTGCTGGGACAGCAGGATTAAATGCACGGAGCAGCATAATATTGATGTTATTCAGTTGGTGTTTCTGGCTCCCTTCCCAGGTACGATGACACTACAAAACACTGTTGTACATTACCAGATATTGGTGAATTTCAGTGTTGTAGGACACTGACAACTTTAACCCATAGTCTTCCTCTACAAATTGGTCCATATTAGTTGATGATTAATATTATAGAAATATGGTTGAATGTAAGTAGTACAGTATTATTGGTCTATGAATTGTATGTGCAGGGCTCCCTTGTGAAAGAGACCCTGGTCTCAAATGGGGACTCCCTGTTTAAAAAAAAAAGGTAAAATATAAAAACATGTATAGTATATACACTAAATGGCCAAAAGGACACCTGCTCGGCGAACATCTCATTCCAAAATCATGGGCATTAATATAATAATGCTGCAGGGACTTGCTTCCATTCAGCCACAAGAGCATTAGTGAGGATGGGCACTGGTTGGGCAATTAGGCCTGGCTCACAGTCGGTGTTCCAATTCATCCCAAAGGTGTTCGCTGGAGTTGATGTCAGGGCTCTGTGCAGGCCAGTCAAGTCCTTCCACACCGATCTAGACAAACCATCTGTTATGGACCTCGCTTTGTGCACGGGGCATTGTCATGGTGAAACAGGAAAGGGCCTTCCCAAACTGTTGCCACAGAATTGTCTACAATGTCATTGTATGCTGTAGCGTTAAGATTTCCCTTCACTGGAACTAAGGGGCCTAGCCCGAACCATGAAAAACAGCCCCAGACTGTTATTCCTCCTCCACCAATGGCACTATGTATTGGGGCAGGTAGCATTCTCCTGGCATCCGCCAAACCCAGGTTAGTCTGTCAGACTGCCTGATTGTGAAGAGATGTCCAATGTCGGCGAGCTTTACACCACTCTAACCGACGCTTGACATTGTGTGTGTGTGGCTGCTCAGCCATGGAAACCCTTTTCATGAAGGTCGCGAAGACCAGTTATAGTGGCTGGCGTTGCTTCCAGAGGCAGGGAGCCTGGCGGGTAGGAGCATTGGGTCAGTAACTGAAAGGTTGTTGGATCAAATCCCCAAGCTGACAAGGTAAAACTCTGTTGTTCTGCCCCTGAGCAAGGCAGTTAACCCACTGTGCCCTGTGTCCCGAAGACGTGGATGTCAATTAAGTCAATTAAGGCAGCCCTCCGCACCCTCTGAGGGGTTGGGTTAAATGAGGAAGACATTTCAGTTGAATGCATTCAGTTGTACAACTGACTAGGTATCCCTCTTTCCCAGTTGGGAACTCAGTAGTGAGTGTTGCAACTGAGGACAGATGATTTTTTACATGCTTCATCACTCGCCTTCATCACTCTGGCTGGGCCACTCAAGGACATTCAGAGAAGTGTCCTGAAGCCACTCCTGCATTGTCTCAGCTGTGTGCTTAGGGTCGTCCTGTTGGAAAGTGAACCTTTGCCCCAGTCTGAGGTCCTGAGTTCTCTGGAGCAGGTTTTCAATAAGGATCTCTGTACTTTATTCTGTTCATCTTTCGTTTGATCCTGGCTAGTAGTCTCCCAGTCCCAGTCCCTGAAAAACATCCCCACAGCATGATGCTTCCACCACCGTGCTTCACCGTAGGGACGGTGCCAGGTTTCCTCCAGACGTGACACTTGGCATTCAGGCCATAGAGTTCAATCTTGGTTTCATCAGACCAGATAATCTTGTTTCTCATGGTCCGAGAGTCCTTTAGCTTTTGGCTAAGTCCAAGCAGTGTATTAAGTTACTTTCTGGCCATTGGTAGAGTGCTGCGGAGATGGTTGTCCTTCTGAAAGGTTCTCCCATCTCCACAGAGGAACTCTGGAGCTCTGTCAGTGACCATCGGGTTCTTGGTCACCTCCCTAAACGAGGCCCTTCTCCCCCGATTCCTCAGGGTGGCCAGCTCTAGGAGGACTCTTGGTCGTTGCAAACTTCTTCCATTTAAGAATGATGGAGGCCACTGTGTTCTTGGGGACCTTCAATCCTGCAGACATTTGTTGGTACCCTTCCCCAGATCTGTGCCTCAACACAATCCTTTCTATGAGCTCTACGGACAATTCCTTCAACCTCATGGCTTGGGTTTTTCTCTGACATGCACTGTCAACTGTGGGACCATATATAGACAGATGTGCGCCTTTTCAAATCATGTCCAAATCAAGATGTAGAAACATCTCAAGGATGATCAATGGAAACAGGATGCACCTGAGCTAAAGTTCAAGTCTCATAGCAAATGGTCTGAATACTTATTTAAATAAGGTATCCGGTTTTCATTATTTATACATTTGAAAAAAATGTCTGAGACCCATTTTCGCTTTGTCATTATTGGGTATTGTGTGTAGATTGGTGAGGATTTTTTAAATTTAACATAAAACATAACAAACTAACATAAAATGTGGAATAAGTCATGGGTCTGAATACTTTCCAAATGCATTGTATGTTCACTAAGGTTGCCTGAGTACGGTCATGATGTTCTCACCTTGAGGGAAGAGTGGACGGCTGACTCTGGCGGGTAGACGATGAAGTGGCGCAATGTGAAGCCGAAGCCCTGCGAAGTGCGCTGCAGCCGGAGTGTCTTGGGGCCCGGCCAGGAGAAGGGCTCCTCTTCTGCCCCAACCGGGGACCCCGTCGCAGATGCCTCGCTCTGGTCACGCCCATCCTTCTGTTTAGCCTGAGAGAAACAGAGAGGGGGAGAGATAGACTTTTAATGTGGTTATTGTTACCTTTGAGATAATCCACTCAATGTAGGTCAGGTAGATTCACATGTTTTCCTCTTACATACTTCTGTTAAAAGTAAGCTCATTACCAATTCAGTTACAGAAGAAAACATTATCTGGTAGTGGACTACCCTTTCCTACCCTTTTCCTCTATTATCACCCTAGAGGGAGAAGGTGTTTTGAATGGATTGAAACCGTGAAGGATGCAGCAGAAAGACAAAGCCTCCTTCACTCGTGCTGCAAAACATACCCTCGTAAAGCTGACTATGCTACCGATCCTTGACTTCGGCGATGTCATTCACAAAATAGCCTCTAACACTCTACTCAGCAAACCGGATGTAGTCTATCATAGTGCCATCCGTTATGTCATCAAAGCCCCATATACTACTCACCACTGCGACCTGTATGCTTTCATTGCCTGGCCCTCGCTACAGTACATATTCGTTGCCAAACCCACTGGCTCCAGGTCATCTATAAGTCTTTGCTAGGTAAAGCCATGCCTTCTCAGCTCACTGGTCACCATAGCAACACCCACCCTTAGCACACGCTCCAGAAGGTATTTCACACTGGTCATCCCCAAAGCCAACACTTCTTTTGGCCGCCTTTCCTTCCAGTTCTCTGCTTGCACATCATTATCTGCACATCCATAACTCCAGTGTTAACGCTAAATTGTAATTATTTCGCCTCTATGACATATTTATTACCTTACCTCCCTACATTTGCACACAATGTACATAGATTTTTCTTTTGGGTTACTGACTGTACGTTTGTTTGTGTAAGTCTGTGTTGTTTTTGTCGCACTACTTTTCTTTATCTTGGCCAGGTCGCAGTTGTAAATGAGAACTTGTTCTCAACTGGCCTACCTGGTTAAATAAAGGTGAAATAAATCAAATAAAATAAAAAGAGGGAGAAATGGCAACACTGTCAGACATGACCTCAGCAAGGGCCTGGTCAGATAGGAGAACATGAACAAGTCCAGTGTCATTCCGGTCTCCCAATAGGAGACCTTCAGTAGTGATGACATAATCAATCTTAACAGTACAGTCATCAGATTCACAAGGCAAGTGATGAGAACATGGCATCAAATCCCCATTACATCTTGTACCAGGCTACTCTCAATGTGCTCCTTGTCACTGAAGACAGTAAAGAAGCTTTATTTCAAACAAAGAGTGCTCTGTTTTCAGAGATAAAACAGCAGCCAATGGCTACACATTTATCTTGTTCTCTCACCTTGTTTATCTGACAGAGTGAGAGTTCATTTGGCTAAATCAAGCAGGGATACGTGAAATGGAATAAGATTCAGTTTGTTGACATGGCTACGGTTCTACCGAGCGCTCAGGAAGGTAAGAAAGTAAACAAAAGAGTTCATTCAGGGACAGGGCATGAGGCCTAGGTAAGACCAAAATGTAATAAATATTCCAACTTTGATCAATTATACACACAAAATGTCAAATATACAGTATGTCAATCGTTTCTCCAAAGGGCTTTTCTATGGATTATATTTTGTGTAAATCCCCCAAAATCAAGGTATTTTTTGGCCTAGGTTTCGTGAGGAATTACTTGTATACTTTGTGTTCAGTGCAGTCAGAGAGCGGCTAAGCCTATTCCAATTGAATTCAAGGTAGGCGAATACATCACACTTTGACGCAACAAGAGATAGGCGCTGGCTGGGTTGAAGAGCAGTGAAATGCCATTTTGTATAATGACAAACTTTTGAATGCTGTTGAGTGTGAGACAGAGCTCCAACATCCCGAAACACTGAAAAGGTTCACATCCTGCTCAACACACTTTCGTTTATTTTCTCATAACAGAGCCGGTTGTCAGATCCATTAAGGCTACGTGCCACAGCTCCGTCCGCAACAAATCATTTGTACACTGTTGTAGATGGAACTAAGCTGTGTACACGAAACAGGGATTTCCACCAGTCTCAAACATATATCATGGCAACGGTAACCACAGAGAAAACAGTGATTCAACCCAGCCTACTTATAAGAGACACTCTTTTCCTGAACATGACGTCACACAGACAGACACACAATAACCTACACTGTAATCTATCCTGCCTGGTATGCATCACAGGCATGTACAACACCACATAAAGAATCCCCTGACCTTCTTATCACATAAATTCCAAACAGCGCTACAGTATTTCACAACCCAAAGTCAACGAGAAAGCCACACGATGTCCTCCTGCCTGCCTCTCGTATACTGTCTGCGCCATAAGACTTATGTCAGATTCATTATCAAACTGATGGTTCGCTCAGCCCACACCGCCACAGGGTGTGCGTTAGTGGTCGCCATTGACAGCACCGCAGTGACTACGGGCCAACCATGGGTCTGCCAAACAGTCCTCGCTGCAACCTCAGCCCAGCTTTCTCCACAGGTTATGAGCAGAGGTTGTTTTTTCCTTCTTCTCCAGTGCAAAAACACTGCCTCCCCTCCTCTTTCTTTAAGCTTTCCCCTCTCTCTCTGTCCTCCCTTATGCTCTCCCCACCACACCTCTCTGTGTGTGTGTGTGTGTGTGTGTGTGTGTGTGTGTGTGTGTGTGTGTGTGTGTGTGTGTGTCTCTCTACAGCAGATGTAGTAGCCTCAAGAGAATGGGCTGGGCCTGTATAACTGTGGGCCTGGTGAGATCACTGCGACCCCGCAGCTCTGCATAGAAACACTTGCGGGGACACACACACCAACACACACACTTGTTTTTCTATCCTCATGGGGACCTAACATTTATTTCCATTCAAAATCCTATTTTCCCTAAACCCCAACCTTAATCCCTAAATGTAACCTTAACGCTTAACCCTAATTCTAACCTTAAACCTAAACCCTGAGCTTAAAATAGCCTTTGAGAATATTCCTTGTTTTACTATCCTTGTGGGGACTTCAGGGGATTTCAGGTCCCCATAACAATAGAAGAACAAGAGCATTCCCACACACACTTTTCCATCTCTATATTTAACATGTTGAATTATAGAAAAGGAGAGGAGAGGCAGCAATGCAGAACAGGGAGCAGGGCATTCAGGACTGTGGCTGGCACAGCAGTCATAGTGAAAGAAACCAAAGCAATGAGGATTAGCTAACCCTCAAACAACTAAATCGGACTAATTCCAAAGTTCTTTGCACGTAGCTTTACACACCTTGCTGACTGCCATTTTGAGTGAAGAGGGTAGGACTGGGGATCACATTCATGAGGGAATATAGCATCCCACCACACCCTGAAAAAAGTGTCACTCGGGACTAGTTGGCTAAGAACTCCCCTCCATATGCGACACAGTCATGTGAGGCATCTACACTTGCATTCCCCATCAGCACAGGTTTAAAACTGTCAACACCTCCGCTTTGGAATCCCTCTCTGCTGCACCAATCAGCAACAGCCATTAAATATAGATTTGAATGTGATGTCGGAAAATAGCCTATAGCTACTTGCCATGTGGGTGCTGTGCATTTGTATGCCAGCTGTGTAGTTGTGGGTCCAATACCTGTCGACTCAGTCTCTCCTCACAGTCCTCCTAGGCCACAGTGAGTCACTCTGGTGCGGTTAGCTTAATGGCTTCCCCTCTGACCACAGGCCATTGCAACTACACATAACATTATTCACATCATAGGAAAATATAGCGTTGCGCTCCCCTTGCCCAAAACAATAACTGAATTATTCCAACGAACGACAACAATAATAATAATACTATAAATCTGAAATAAATATGTACTGTACTGATATGCCTTTCAGAATTGACCATCGGAAGCATTACAAAAGACTGGTCAGTGAAACAGTACTACCCTGCCACTGGAGCAAGGGATGAGGCACGCGACATTCCTGAGACAACACGGTGTTTCCCCCCCACCCCTCACAAATCCTTACTATGTTACACAATACGCTTAGCTGCAAGCCACTGATACTGCCTGGGCACATATTTCAGCACAGGTCAACGTATTACAACTCAATAACGCACTGCCAACGGTTCTCTACTAAAAGAGCCTACTACTTGCTTTTAACACAGGATTTGTGATCAAGCTCTTTATGCAATCCGAAAGGCATTAGGGTGAACTCGAAAAGTCCTCCGAAATCTTGGCGCCTTACCCTGGAACGAACACAGTTCCTCCTGGATGCTTCTTGGAGTCTGCCCCAGGACACTCTCCTGTCTGTTTCCCCCCTGAGGCCTAGTTCCACGTCCCCCCAGTAAGCCTGGGCTAGCAGCTGGAACCACAGGCAGTAGGGCTCCGACAGGCACCCTTCAAAACCGGCCAGACGAGCCCAGGGACAGTCCCCCGTCGAGGGAGAGCAGTCCACCTCTACATCCAGCAGATCCACCAGGTCAGGGCAATCCTTCAGGGGCACCGTAGTCACACAGCTTCCGGCGGAGACGCCCCCGTTCCTCTGGGCCAGCATGGCATAGCCAGCAATATGGATTTATATCCGTCAAAGAAAAAGAAGGAAGCCAGGCAGTGGAGCTCTCCTCTTCTACTCTGAGATGGTCTCACTAGCGTCTCAGTCTTTGTTACTCCGAGTTTCTTTTTTACTTCCCCCTGTTCCCTCTCTCGCCCGGTCTGTTCTCAGTGTTGGGAAGCTGGGCTGTTCCTCTGTGCTTCCCACAGCCACATGATGTTTCCACTCAGTGGAGAGTGTTGCAGAGCTGGGGCAGACTGACGCACCAGCACATCCACCCACCTCACACTCTCACACACATCTGGCTGGGCGGCCAGATGAGTTCTTTTAACCCTCCCTTCTCTCTTTCTCACCTGATTCTGAATGAACCAAACACACACACACACACAAAGGTTAAACGCTAGAGAAATTCCACAAACTACACATTCTAGCGTAGGGGAGACAAAGGCAGCCATGCATACTATCTGAGGGACAGAAATAGCTGGGATTGTTTTCTACGTCCATGGGTGGATATGGTAAAGTTGGACCACACATAAGGCAGCCACCACATAATCTCTGTGAATGTAAAGGCCATTTGGACACAATGTTTAAAAGCATGCCCTTTCCACACAAACATAGTGCTCACATGACAGTACAGAGACACTTTCAATCCATCTATACCTTACTCCAAAGGCTGTGTGCTTATTCCATCGTCTTTACAAGCTATTTTCACACCCCATCTAAACCCGTTTTCCCTTCATCTTTCCCCAGTGGGATTACATAAGAGGAGAGCCGGGTGCCATGCGGGCACTTTTTTAATGGGTTATGGTAAACAAACCCACAGGAGGGCTTGACAAAGGCTTTATCTTAAGTGCAGTGTGCTGGATAGGACAGACTCTGCCTGGATACTTATTAGCAAAGCACTCTGATTGGGGGACAAAGAGTTCAATATTTAAATCAGATTTGGAATCAGGTGATCTTGAAGAAATGGAACTCTGCTCCAAAAGGAAAAGAAACAGCAGTCATTTTGGACAACTCTCACTGCTTGTCAAGTGAATCTGGGGAAATTTTCACATATTGCCATTAGGTGAAAAAAACGAGGAACACCTCTGAAAAAGGGTACTTCATATGACGTAAACTAAAACAAAAATGGCAGATCAAAATTGTCAGTCTATCAGCCGGTCAGATAAGTGTTCATATTTAGAGTCCGACTTATTTAAAGCAGTCTTTCTAATCTACTATTCCAGCAGCGACCAAGAAAAGAACAGGAAACCAGTGATGGAATGTTCCCTCCAACCATGCATTGCTGATGACCATCTTATTACCACATTCATTCCACTGAATATAGCCTGCACCGTTCGAGGCGTCCATGTTAACATGTAGCTGGACGAAAGCTCGTTAAAGACTGGCTGGATGCAAGTCTCGTCTCAAGTGCCACCAACACAAGAAAAGTCAAGGGGGAAATCCTTTACTGTGAATGGTTTGTGTTTACATCAGCTTTGCATTATAGTGGAACATTACGGGCCTGGCCACATCATGCCAAACATATTGTTTATCTAAAGCAATGAGTTGGATAGTTTTATGGGTTTTGCTACCACGATCTTCATATGAAAATGTTTCTTGCATCCATTTATGTCAAATGATAAGAATTTTGCCAGAGTGTGAGTGTAAAATGCATCCCCCTTAGGCAGGAATTTGATTCAGTGGCATGTGGAGTGTCTCACACACGAAACACGACTTCATGGGACTACTTTTACAGTTGCCATGGCGATAAACAGGGCCACAACAGTCAGCCATTGGGCCAGGGTGACGTGAACGTGAAACCAGCCATTCAGAGACGTAGGGTGCAGGACAAAACTCAGTGCAGGGGTGTGTGGTATTTACTGAACCTGGCCTTCATCCATCTCACTTCCTCCAGCCTGCTTTGAAAACGCTGAACTAAACAGTTATAGCCTAGGGCCTATTCTTAACATAGAGCCACAATATACCGGAACATGTATGCCATAGATCAACGTGCAAACGTAGCAACTACATTTTGAAAAGCAGGAGTGGTGTAATGTTCTAATCCTTTGTTTTGCTTTTTGTTTGGTTGACTTTGTGTGGATGTAGGTTGTGTTTTAATGCCTGGGCTCCTGCATGGATACCAAAGGAGTTGGCAAGACAGCGCAAACCGATCTGGGACCAGGCTAGTTGAGTGCAGTAGTATTGATACTATTTCAGGTCATCCTCTCGGGAAGCTGTAGAGCAACCAAAGTGATGTGTAGATGTGCCTTTCAGTGATTCTCAGACTTGCTTTCATAGGTCACTAACGCACACATCCAAACAATACCCTTCAAAGCCATGACACCAAACAGACCCTAAGACACAGAAGAGTGAACACGGCCTGGGGCAATGCAGGTGCTGCCTTCCACAAAACAGATCCACTCCCTCAGGTATTTACCTGTACGAGCCTAATGCTTTAGAATCCTCCCATAACATCTAGTCCTACTAATTTCAGACAGAAGACATGGTATAACTTTAGGTTTATATGGCCCGCTTTCAAACAGTCCCTTATTTACCACTTTCTTGCAGGTCTACCTCCTTTTATACATATCAAGTTGCAACTGGACATTTTACACAGTACCCCTTTCTGATATAAACAAAAGACGGTATAAGGAAGATGGTATGGTAAAAAAGTTGGATTTTTGTCTGTATATGAAAGGGGTAATAATACAAATCTAAAAGGTGCGGACAATTGGAATGCCAACTTAGGTGCCTCAGAAAAGGGCTCAACATCGTGCAGTATTTAATTTCCACTTTCGAGCCAACAATCTTCAAAATTAGGCTTTATTTATTGCAAACAACACACAATGAAGAAGACTACTGACTGAAGTACCAGGGTCTCAGTAGTTGGGCATACAAACAGGTGCCTGCCTGTATGTGTCCACATTAGAACTATCAAACTGACATGGATATTAACACCATCTCATAGGAGCTTTTTCAGTATTTATGGGACCATGGGAGAAGAGAAAAATAGTTGTGCTGTCAATTTCTACAAAAAACAAAGAGTCTGCTTCGCTTTGGACCAGCCCACAAAATTAACTGTGTAGCCACAGTCTCCCATGAAATTCTAACTACTGGTACAAAAGGTTCTCCTCTCACTCACTGACCAGAGAAGCCGGGCTCAGGCTTGCTTGTTTTAGAACTTATAATAGGTCTTAACACATAGGGTTCCTGTCATTTCCCTGTCCCGTCCTACCCCACTCTCTCGCTCCGGACCCTTCATACTACAGCTGTGAGTGAAGTGTGAGTCCCCCTGCCAACAGCTCTGCCAATGGCCTTGTGGGTTCACGCAACATCGCACCATGGGCCAAGGGAAATACCAGACTAGTGTTGGAGGGGAAAAGACAAGGATGTAAAAAAGGGGTTTTAGATGTTGTTGTTATGAGTTCTCCCCCCATTATGGGTTTGTAAACTGAAACCAAATCAGTGGTGTGATAAAAATCAAGAGAAGCCCGGCCAATTTGTGGATTTGGATTGTTTGCAGGCGGTCAGAATAAGAGGGCCAAAAGAAAGTTGCTAAAATGAGTTTCTGATGACTGAAATATTCTGCTTTTACAAAATGTTATGCTGTTTTCAAATGGAACCCAATACCTTGCTCTTGTTAAAGCTATAAGAATTGATTTGTCTGTGCAGCTTATTACCACCGGCTGTAGCAAGTGCAGAGAATAACCAAATAACCATCTTAGGTGTTCAGTGGTTGCAACTTCTTTCAGATGTTGAAATGTAAACATCCTCTCAAACCATCTAGCTGGAATACAAATATTTAGTAGCCGATTATCTGGAGGTTTGATGTGCAACAAACGGAACGAGGTCAGTGTTCAAAAACATAGGGAACAATAAAGCTAAAATCGGGGCTCAAGAACAAAAACTATTAATTTGAGAATGGGTCGGGGGGGTGGAGAGAAGAAAAGAAAAATCTGCAGGAGGATTAGGGTCTATTCAACAGAGCTTTTCAAGACTCCTTGTGGGAAGGGAGATTTAATCTAGACATGCTGCATCTGGGCTCCATGAGGTATGGCTTACTGTAACAAAGGAGGAGCTAATGAGGGCCAAGGAACAGCCTGCCCTCAAAACACACCCACAGCCCTAAAAGCCTTCATACAGCCCTAGGGGGGCACCAGGGGGCATTGGCCCCACAATAAAATGTCCAACCTGGCATCCCAGGAGAAAGATCTGCTGATATTGTTGCCAGATTTTGTTTTGTTGTAAGGCCAAGATAAGCGTCCAAGTCCGCTTGATCTTAGGGGGTATTGGCGGAGTAAGCTACTTTATATGGGGATATCATTTATCAGTCATATGCCAGGGCTGGGAGTGTGCATTACAGGCTACTTGGAAAGACTACTTTCCTCAAAAGGAGCAGGGAGAGGGATCTAGCTGGGACTAGTCAGAGAGAGACCTGCTCTGAGCTGTTTGTAAATGAGAATGCTGCTAATTATCTGCTTATGTAAGGGGAAACAGTAGTGCTAGGCACGTCTATAAAAACTCGCAAAATGGCACATCGGCAATCCAGGTTCTCCTTCTGCTGGTGTTAACGAGACATAACAATTTGGTGGCAAGTGATACTAAAAACATACTGCTGAAAAGTCCACAAAACGTTCAGAAAATGTATATTTAAAAAAAAAAAGAAAAAAAAGAAAGACTGCATTTGCCTTGGTAGGAAAGAGGAAGAGATAGCTGGCAATGCCCCAACTTTATTTTGAAGAGAAACTCAAATCAAAATAAGTAATCATGTAGCAACTCAAAAAAAAAAGAAGACAATTCCCCTTGGCATGACTCATCTGTATGACACAGTTATGACACTTTTATGCACTTGAGCATCATATCGTTTCCACTTGCAACAACATACACAACTCCCAGCCTTGGAATACGATCTGGGTTGTCCACATGACAACAATGTCAAACTTCCAGTCTAGGCATGTAGAAGAAGAAATTGAATTGGGATTTCCTTAAAGACGGCGGTAGGGTAGGCTGGAGAGAGGCTGCATCGGCGGACATTAGCCCTAAAAGAGGGAGGAACAAAGACCTCCAGCCAGGGGAGGCTCACGTGAGGAAGCTGTATTAGCGAGCTTGGTTCCATAGAACCCCCTGCTTGATCTGGCTGATTGTCTCTCGGGCTCCCCAGACACCTCATGACAAATGCCTCTGCCAATCATGCATTCAGTTGGCCGCTCATTCACTCCACGGCAGCAGCTGCTCTCGTCCAGAAAAGAGGCAAATATGTTTCTGATGACACCCCCCTTGTCAAAAAAAAAAAAGCGCTGGCAGATGAGGTTTAATTATTACGTTCTCATTCAGACAGTTGCACCCGAGGGATATGCCACACAATGAGGGAGAGAGGTGAAAAATGAAAGAATGAGGAGAAGGGCCTGGAATGGAGTCTACTGCTTATGAAGTGAAAGTAACATGTATTCAGCACTGACGGTAGGGGAACTCCAAAGAAAAACGAACCCTTCCGAATGACAATACGTCTAAATAGAAATACATCATGGTGCGCAAGTATCAATATTACCCAGTGGAGAGGTTCTGCAGTTATCGTCAATCAAGAGACTGACGCATACACAAACGTCTGATTTAAGCAGCTAGGGCACTCCGACAGACCCAAAAGAGAGAATGTATGGGATGTGGCTTTCCTGTGTATACTGACTGACTCAGGTTTTCCAGGAGCCTGAAAGACCTGTCTATGAAGGTTTTCGCCATGTTACCATTAGCTAACGTGTGCTTCATAAAGGGCCTATATAGGTGCCGTGTAAGAGGACCTGGAATCCATGATGCATCTTTTGCATAGCTGGGGGGGGGTTGACAGGGGTCCACCCATTCTAGACACATGCTTGACGGATGTGTAGTTATAGAGGAACGGCGACACATTGAGAGGAAAATCATGCAGCCATCTCCATTAGTCGGATCAGTTCCAAATGAGTCCTTATTTATTTGGGAGCAAGGTATTACAGACAGGCCTTTGACCCTCATCAAATTCAATCACATTTATATAAAGCCCTTTTTACATTAGCAGATGTCACAAAGTGCTCATCTCTGTATATAAAAGGTTCATCTAGTCTAACTGATTAATCTACATAATCTTATTTAGCAGCCAAATATAAAAGTTCCCTGATGTATATACACAAGCAGGACAGTCAGCCTCCCTTGTACTTTTCCTACATGGACTTGCTCACATATAAGCACAGAAGAGAAATGCCATCCATGTTACCCGCTGTGTCTTGGGTGACTATTTTGGTAACCGGGTGAAATATTTACGACTGCGATTCAAAATTCATGAGTAGTTTGAGCGAGACATTCCTCAGCTCTAAAAATATGCCCCATGATGGTGTGTTAAATATTCATATTGACATGAAGCCCTTCCTGTGTCTAGCCCTCGGTGCGGTCTCGCTTGAGGGCCTATGGCCAGGGCTTTAGCCGACTGTGCAGCAGCAACGTCTAATCTTTTGAATGACGTCATTAGGGCTGAAAGTCATCTCACATGATAGAGAGATCACACAAAATCCAGTAAGGCCAGTGGCCTGCATGTCAGTCTGTTTCAGAGTTGGACAGGGCCCACAAAGCTACGCTAAGCCTCTGCTCTACCTACCTACCAGGCCTCTTTCAGTAGATATGAGATTCCAAACAATGGTCCACTGAAAAGAGAAATTGGTACATGACATAACTTCTCAAAATAGTTAATACCTGAATTAAATGGGCAAAAAGTGACTATAAAAATGCTGGGGGGTTTTTTTTGGGGGGGGGGGGGTTCATGTAGTGGACTGAATTCAACAAAGGGGCTAAAGAAAAGCTTAGGGGCTGGTTCTGATTAGATGCAGGCTCTGGATGGGATGGACCAGACTGGAGCCAACACACACAGCCTTTAAACAACACAGAGAGCCTGGAGCTGTAAATTACACTGGTATTATAGGAGAGGGACGAGAAAAAGAGAGAGAGGGAGATGAGGCCATACCCAGGGAGCGGCGTGCCAGCTCCGTCAAAGACATTACTCCGATGATCACCAGGAATTGAGTCGTTAATAATGTCAGAAGTGTCTAATAGAGGAATTAACCTCCCGGTAAATGACCACAGTGTTTCTTCCTGTGTAAACAAAGCCTAGGCAAGCGCACATGGAACAGTCTTCCCCCTCCTTCACTGAGTTCTCCTGTCCAATGGGTGTGCACTAATTTACGTCTTCTCTAGACACTTCATATTGCTCTGTTTCCAAGCTCTCAGACTAAAATCGAAGTGACTTAAACACACAGATGCTGTTGATTTGCATGTGTAGACAACGCTCAGTGACCACGTCACTTGGCTTTTGTTGGACAATTGGTGTCGGGGGGGATTTACGGTGAGCGCAGGCACACAATCGAAGTAAATGGCCTTTCACAAACGTCAAAGACTTGAAATGCATACTCTTCAACAAAGCATCAAAATAATGCTAATCTAAGTGACTACTTCTTATTAGTTGCCATGTCAATATCATCACAGTCCGAGAGATAGGTGGGGGGGGGGGGACTGAACTGGTACCCCTCCCGCTGAAGCCTACTTACCATTGATTAAAAAATGATACAATCATTCCTCTGCTGTTATCAGTGGCTTTCAATGAGAATTGCAGACTGGCACGTTTCCCCCCTCGCTGATATAACACTGCCTCCTTGTTGCTGCACTCTCAGCATTCCTCCAGGGTTGAGTAGACTAGAGGCTTCCTGGGGTGGATACAGGTCTGATTTATAGCCTGTGTGTTGTGAACTAGCTGCGCTGTAATCAGTGGGTTTTTGCGTCATGTCTGCACTGCTGTCTGCTGGCGCTTCTCACTGGAGGAAAGAGTTCCTTCAAAGACAAGGGGACGGAGCTCGGCCAGAGGCTGGAGAAGTGGTGATCCAACTGGGGGGCTTGGGAGTGGTGGAGGACGTAGCCCAAGTTGCAGAATGACTGACGATTACACCAAGGAATTCCCACAGACTAGCAGAGTTCTGGCAAACCCCCCAAGAAAGTCAAGAATCCTATTTATGACACTAAGAATTGTGAAAATGTTGGTCACCTCATTGAATTCAGGGTTTAAAGATCAGCCAAGTATTAAAGTACAAGTAAAACTAGAGGGGGATAACTATGGGAAAGGCTTCAGCCTTGGGGCTGACGCCAGGGGTGGGGCTGTGTAGGGGCCAGGGTGGAGCTGCCTGAGATGGTGTCTGTTCTGTTGTAGCAGAGAGCTGAAGGTTTGGGCCATGGTGAACCATAAGTTGGACAGGATTGTTCATAGCTAGATGGAGCTATAGCCAGCCAAGACTGCAGTTCATTGAAGGGTTCAACCAGGTTCATGTAAAACACTCCAGACAGAAAGACAAACGAAAGTGGGGAGATTTAAAAAGGGGGGGGGGGGGGGCAGGTCTGACCAAACAGTAATGTCCTGTATGAGCCGAGGAGAGAAGAATGTCGTCTTTCACCAGAGGTTCTGCGTCACACTGTGGAGGTGCTGGGGCAGAGGTGCTCCCTGCTGATGAGCTGACGAAGCCATGGTCAAAGCATGACAGTGAGCGAGTGTGTGCGTTTTCTGGATATAGTAGCATAATGGGTTGCAGAACGGGTGTCAATGAACACACCACACACAAAATGACCCGCTCAACATACCGTACACATCCATGTCGTACAACCCTTTTATTATAACCCACATGAGAAGCAGTCTCCTCCCTTCACCCCCACAATAGAAGCATTGGCTTCCTTTCCCAGGCGGTGTACTGTGTGTGTCCGTGTTCAACAGGCCTTGGTTATGTAATCAGGACCTGGGCCAGCTGAGCTGAAGAAAAGGCCATTTAATCTCTCCCCACCTCCTTCCCCACGGCGCACAGGGATGATTCACTTGAATGTTTGCTCCGCTGTTTGACTAGGGGGGCGTATTCTCCCGACCGTAGGGCCGGCGAGTCATTACCCTGTGTGTGTCGGGTGTTCCCGAAAACAATGTTTATTACAAAAAAAATATTTAGTACACTATTTGCGCAGCTATTACTCTTTGTTTACTTCTCTTTCTCATGTTTAATGATGACACGATGCCAGTCAGTCATGATGGTCAGTCAGTCAAAGCACACGGAGCCTTGCATGTGATATCGGACCAAACAATACGGTCATTGTGCTAGTACAACAAATGTACTGTTTAGAATGAGCAATTATTCTGGGAATGCACCTGCTGAAAGTTCATCTCACTCACCAGCTGAGATTGCTACTCACCTGGCTGCAACACTGTGGGTACCAGGAATATGTTACAAACCAATAAATGTCCCCCTCTAATACATGAACTCGACAGTGGCAAAAAGTGTTTATTACGGCTTAGTTGGTGTATGTATTCAATAAGCACGGGGTGAATCTATAGCTTTCAATCGCTTTAGGTGCAACACATTTGTGGTTGACAAGCTCTTTATCAAGTTTTTTAGCCCTTGAAGAAGCACACTGGGAGGGTGAGAGAAGGACAACGTCCTCAGACCGGGGTGTGACACACAGAAAGAGACTGCACTGTGCCAGGGTAAAGGTGTGGATGGAAGGAGAAGTTTAGTAGTCAGGCTTAATGCAAAACAACCCAACCTCACCCTCAAACAAAACCTCCAGAAAGGATAGGAACAAAGAATTTCTCACTCAATAAATCAATATTCTAGTCCTGTGATTGACTTTCAACTCCTCCAGCCTTGACTAGGACCTCTCCATGGATCTCCCGGACTGATATGAGGAGGAGAGGACGTAGCAGGAGGCAGGCAGGGCAGGCATCAGAGCTGCTCTCCACTGTGGTCTTATGGTCTTCCAGTCACTGATCTGGCTAAGCCCCCTCCTTACGGGAGATGTTGGGAGAAAGGGAATCCGCCTTACACCAGGTAACACCATTCTCCCTGGGGTTAGCTTTTTGATCAGGGTTGATAGAGGGTCAATTCCATTGGAACTCAGTCAGATAGATAAGGAAAGTAAGCCACCCATTTGTGCTTCCATTCCATCCAGTCCGCAAGTAGCTAGTCACAGTAGTAAGGGACCACTGTTGTGACTCAGCAATGAGACAGAGGACAGAGAGAGAGAGAGAGCGTGACAGACAGAGAGAGAGAGAGAGAGAGACCGAGACACAGAGAGAGAGAGAGAGACGGTGGGACAAAGACCGCAGAGAGAGCTGTTGGTTGTCCTGCAGCCCCAGATTGAGGGCCAGATGGCTCCACCAGCTCACTCTACTGAGAGCCACTCGCTCGTGTGGAGAGAGGGGGAGGGGTGTGTATGAAATGGGGGGGCTGAGCGTGAGCAACTGATTAAGCATCACATCTGCCTTTAATCAATCTGGTGGCAGAGAGAGTGGATGAAGACTGGACAGAGAGGGCCGGAGAGAGATAGCGACTGGGTTAAACCCACACATCTAACTCCAGCAAACTCTCAAACAGTCCCTCGGGGCAGAGAAGCAGGGCGGAGAGGGGTTGTACGGTTAGGGTTTAGGGGGCATGTGTTGGGGCTAGAGTCCAGACTAAAAGGATAAGACCTGCTTTCTTCTTTACAGTGGGTTGCAGCACAGGGAGGTGCTTCTCTATGATTGGACAGCACTGACGGCACTGCATTGCAGTCTCTACTTCTCTCCTCATAGGACCAGTTCCACTCCACAAAACACAGAGCTGCAAAGCCAATGCCGTGCTTCAGCCAGAAAATACATGCAAGCAGTCATGCACTTAACAAATGTAAGTCGGTCATGATCGATAGTTATTGCATAACTATACTGTAACTACAATAATCAGCCATTCAAAGCGTTAAAAGGCTAATGTGGACTTGAGATTTGTACTTCTGTGTACTGTAAAAGACAGCGCATGCTAACAGCAATCAAATATTAATCGCAGTGTGAATCCACTATTAAACTAGGCTACCGAAAGCATGAAAAACGACTAACAAAACTTTAAAACAGCCTCCACACTCAGACTAGGATGTTTGCTTGGAATATAAAATGTTAGTAAGACACAAAATTCCTCTACTAAACATGTGACATTGGAGAATTACAGTAAGCAGTAGAGTAATGAGTGGTGGTGTTCCCCCTGGGGGCTATGAAACGTTTAGAAAAAAGGTTTGGGAGAGAGAGAGACTCCATTTCACTCAACTCAATTTGACAAAATAGATACAACCGTGGAAACTTTCAACATGCGCCAACCTATTCGAGACAGCAGCTTTTCATTATGCGAAATGCCACACACTGTTATGGAAATTACACAAATCTCCACCAGCAGTTGGCATGTTCTCATCCCACCAAGCACATTTCCGGTCTTCAACTTGCTTGACTGGGGAAGAAGGTGGAGGAGATTAAGGAGGAGAGGGCAGTGACCTTGGCCACAGTCAATAACAGGGCTTGTGGGATAACAGTGCCAATGGCTTCTCTGACCTAGGCAGTGTGCATGCTAACACACGTGGAGCTAACGTAACAGGAGTTAGCCTGGAGTTGGCAGGGCAAGCTCAGCAGGTGGTAGCAGTGGGGGGGGTTGTTATACTGGTTACCGGGAATGCAGTTAGTATAAGTGGCTGAAGAGGAATGACTAAAAGCGGATGGAGAGAAAGTGACCAAGGAGAGAGGATTGTGATCAGAGAAGGAGAGAGAGCATTCAGAGATCAAACCGGTAGAATGAGAGGGGTAAAATAGGGTGAGATTCAGAACGAGTGAGTGATGTCGAGTTGTGATGATAGTAAAAGGGAGAAAACGGAGGATAAACGCATGGCGGATGGACGGAAGCTGGACAAAATATGGCAGATGGACAGAGTAGATCACTAAGCTTGATGACACGCTGCCGGCAAAAGGGAGGCCGGGATGCCATGCCTACTGTATCCTACCACTGTAATCCTTTTAGAACAGAGGGCAGCATGGCTATATGCCTGCCTGCAGACTGCTCAACACAGCAAACCCTACTGAGTACACATGCCATACAGCAGTGTTTTTCATACCATTAGTAAGTTGGGGTGGGTTGCCTATCCGAGATCTTGTGCCTGCAAGGGCATTTACACTCTCTAGGAGAACTCTGTGTTTTCCCTAGAGAAGGCTCCTACATCCTGACAATGGTGTGTATGCAGCTACAGTGGGGAGAACAAGTATTTGATACACTGACGATTTTGCAAGTTTTCCTACGTAGGAAAACATGCAAAATCGGCAGTGTTTCAAATACTTGTTCTCCCCACTGTATATACAGCTTACGGCCTATAGTCTACGCGGGCGACGTCAGCCTGTGCAACGTGAGACCTTCAGGGGAGCCAGAGGAGAGGGAATTAGTACTATGGTATCCAGGTAACGCTCAAAAATTGGCAAATCAATGCTAAGCATGGTGAGAATTAAGGTTTGAGACATCCTAAAACGATACACAGATAATAATAACAGTGATTGTGCACTTAGAGCAACATAAGGGGGAATTTTGACATTCTTTCAAGGAGGAAATTACGTTCCGGTAAATTCAGAAGTCCCCCAAGCAAATGCAGGGGAACATCAAATCTGAAGGGAACTTATGGTGACAAAGAAGAGGCATCACTCCATCTGGGTTCCTATTTGCGCCGCCTCCTTCCTCACACCAGGTCAGCTGTGTTTTTCCTAAACAAAACTGCCTCAGTGCTTCTATGAAGCCAGTGCAACACCAACCAGCTGATAGATGTGGAGCCTGACTTTGCAACGAGGCCAGGGAGCTTTACCGTGAGCGGTCCAATTCAGCATACAGAATGTGGCATCGTAGGCCTGTCATTCAACACATGGTTAACACTGTACACAACAGACAATCGAAGGAAACTGTAGCTAGTCGTACGAGAGATGGCTGAATTTCAAGCCATTTTGTTCTATAAAGAAAAAGGATGATCGCTGGTTGCACCTGCCCCATTCACCTATGCAAAAGTCACAACTACTCAAAACAGGAAACACTGGGCAAGTACATCTCTATAGACCGTGTTCAGAGTCTCAAAGCACACAGCACTCCTTTCAAAAATATTAATGACACAGTATGATGGAAAGTATTAGCAGAAGCTGGAAAGTATAGAAATGCATTGTGTCATGTGGTGAAAACACAGGGCTAGTATGTGTAGGCCAGCCAACGCTGCTCTCAGAGGAGGATGACGCAATGTAAAGGAGGGGAGAGGAAAGGGGGCACAAATATGTAGAATTTTAGGAGTCTCTCCCCTCCTCTCGGGTCCCAAAGCTAGCTAAGGCATCTGGAGCGTCTCGTGACCTAGCTGATTAAAAGCAGTTGTGGCCCTCTGTGAGATATGGCCAGTGGAATGTTGTGACTGGAAAAGCAGGCCCAGAATATAGCCTAGCACTCACACGCGCAATAATATATATAGAGGTCGACCGATTAATCGGAATGGCAAGTTTTCATAACAATCAGAAATTGGTATTTTTGGACACAGATTTGACCTTTTTTTTTTTTTTTTTTTTTTTACACCTTTATTTATCCTTTATTTAACTAGGCAAGTTAAAAACACATTCTTATTTTCAATGACGGCCTAGGAACGGTGGGTTAACGGCCTTGTTCAGGTGCAGAATGACAGATTTTTACCTTGTCAGCTCGGGGATTCAATCTTGCAACCTTACAGTTAACTAGTCCAACGCTCTAACCACCTGATTACATTGCACTCCACGAGGAGAATGCCTGTTACGTGAATGCAGTAAAAAGCCAAGGTAAGTTGCTAGCTAGCATTAAACTTATCTTATAAAAAACAATCAATCATAATCACTAGTTAACTACACATGGTTGATGATATTACTAGTTTATCTAGCGTGTCCTGTGTTGCATATAATCGATGCGTTGCGTATTCGCGAAAAAGGACTGTCTTGCGCCAATGTGTACCTAACCATTAACATCAATGCCTTTCTTAAAATCAATACACAAGTATATATTTTTAAACCTGCATATTTAGTTATTATTGCCTGCTAACCTGGCTCGTTGTGAACTGTGAAGACTATTTCTTTCTAACAAAGACAGCCAACTTCGCCCAACAGGTGATGATTTAACAAAAGCTCATTTGCGAAAAAAGCACAATCGTTGCACGACTGTACCTAACCAGAAACATCAATGCCTTTCTTAAAATCAACACACAGAAGTATATATTTTTAAACCTGCATATTTTGCTAAAATAAATCCAGGTTAGCAGGCAATATTAACCAGGTGAAATTGTGTCACTTCTCTTGCGTTCATTGCACGCAGAGTCAGTGTATATGCAACAGTTTGGACAGCCTAATTTGCCAGAATTTTACGTAATTATGACATAACATTGAAGGTTGTGCAATGTAACAGGAATATTTGGATTTATGGTTGCCACCCGTTAGATAAAATACGGAACGGTTCCGTATTTCACTGAAAGAATAGACGTCTTGTTTTCGAGATGATAGTTTCCGGATTCGACCATATTAATGACCTAAGGCTCCTATTTCTGTGTGTTATTATGTTATAATTAAGTCTATGATTTGATAGAGCAGTCTGACTGAGTGATGGTAGGCACCAGCAGGCTCGTAAGCATTCATTCAAACAGCACTTTCCTGCGTTTTGCCAGCAGCTCGTCGCTGTGCTTCAAGCATTGAGCTGTTTACAACTTCAAGCCTATCAACTCCCGAGATTAGGCTGGTGTAACCGATGTGAAATGGCTATTGGACGTTTGAAATGCTATTAGCGCGCACACCGCTAACTAGCTAGTTAGAGGTGTGCGCGCTAATAGTGTTTCAAACGTCACTCGCTCTGAGACTTGGAGTGGTTGTTCCCCTTGCTCTGCAAGGGCCACGGCTTTTGTGGAGCGATGGGTAACGCTGCTTCAAGGGTGGCTGTTGTCGATGTGTTCCTGGTTCGAGCCCAGGTAGGGGCGAGGAGAGGGAAGGAAGCTATACTGTTACACTGGCAATACTAAAGTGCCTATAAGAACATCCAATAGTCAAAGGTATATGAAATACAAATGGTATAGGAGAGAAATTATCCTATAATTCCTATAATAACTACAACCTAAAACTTCTTACCTGGGAATATTGAAGACTCCTGTTAAAAGGAACCACCAGCTTTCATATGTTCTCATGTTCTGAGCAAGGAACTTAAACGTTAGCTTTTGTACATGGCACATATTGCACTTTTACTCTCTTCTCCAACACTTTGTTTTGCATTATTTAAACCAAATTGAACATGTTTCATTATTTATTTGAGGCTAAATTGATTTGATGTATTATAATAAGTTAAAATAAAGTGTTCATTCAGTATTGTTGTCATTATTATAAATAAATACATTTTATTTATTTTTTAAACGGCCGATTAATCGGTATCGTTTTTTTTTGGTCCTCCAATAATCGGTATTGGCGTTGAAAAATCATAAATCGGTCGACCTCTAATACATACATACATACATACATACATACATACATACATACAGTGTGCCTACGCATGCGGTCATGCAAAATGTCATGCGGCCGTCATTGTAAGGCTTCCAGTGATCAATCAGATCAAGCACTACTGATGGATCTACCCACTGCGGCTCGGACATGGCTTTTACTGTCCCTGCTGCACCTGCAACCCAACTTGATCTTGCAGCCCTAACTGACCCCAATATCCTTAAACCCATTATCCCCAACTGACCACATTATCCTCATCCTATCTAAAGCCCAGTGCTTCATGCACTCTCATTCTATTTAGGTTGCGATACAGATAAGCCAGGAGTGTTCTACACTTAAATGCATTGTAATGTCCCAAGACCCACTGCCTTAAAAGAGTGGAGATGTCCCTTAAAACCTCCTCACAGACTAGCTGTGCTCATTGGTTCCAAACTTTTAATCCTCTAGCCTCCCAGAGATCACGCACCTCTCCAAACGGCTAGACTAACTGTAGCAGGGGGAGGTATTTACAGGCAGCACCCAGCGAGCAGAACCATCCACGTCCACTGAAGGTATAAATGGAAACCAGATTAGACATCGCAGACTACCGATGGAGCGTGATACAAGAGCCACTGCGGTGATCTTTACAGTTTCACAACAGGAGATGACTTATACGCTCTTCATGTTTGTTTAGCGTTGTGTTTTACAGCTTAATGAAATAATGGCGGGATAAAGAAGAGAAACCGCAGCCGCCAATTACGCCGCAGGACGTCAAGAGTCTGATTCCTCCACCGCAGTACCAAAAGTTTGTTATAGAGCTTGGGAAAGTAGTGCATCGGCCGAGTTGTGCGACCCTAAAACATGAGATGCTGCATTGCGGAGCGATTTTAACGAACATAGCCACAATGAGAGGGAGAAATTTAGGTCAACAGATCACCTTGAGCACATGTGAAAAAGCAGACCTAGAAAGTAACTGCAAAAACTGCAAAAACAGCCTCAGCTCTCCCCTTTATGTTTTTTTGAATCGGGTATCATCATAAATCAAGTGAGCTACACTGAAAAAAATATATAAATGCAACAATTTCAAAGATTTTACTGAGTTACAGGTCATATAAATAGTATATGGATTTCACATGACCGGCATACCCACTTGGGAGCCAGACCCAGCCAATCAGAATAAGTTTTTCCAACAAAAAGGGCTTTATTACAGACAGAAATACTCCTCCGCACCCGCAGGTGAAGAAGCCGGATGTGGACGTCCTGGGATGGGGTGGTCTGCAGTTGTGAGGCCGGTTGGACGTACTGCCAAATTCTCTCAAATGACTTTAAAAGGCGACTTATGGTAGAGAAATTAACATTCAATTCTCTGGCAACAGCTCTGGTGGACATTCTGCAGTCAGCATGCCAACTGAACGCTCCCTCAAAACTTGAGAAAACTGTGGTATTGTGTTGTGTGACAACTGCACATTTTAGTGGCATTTTATTTTCCCCAGCACAAGGTGCACCTGTGTAATCATGCTGTTTAAATCAGCTTCTTGATATGCAACACCTGTCAAGTGGACATATTGTCTTGGCAAAGGATAAAATGCTCACTAACAGGGATGTAAAACAAATTTGTGCACAACATTGTAGAGAAATAAACTTTTTATGCGCTTGGAACATTTTTGGGATCTTATTTCAGCTCATGAGACATGGGACCAACACTTTACATGGTGTGTTTATATTTTTGTTCATTATAACATGAAACAATTCAAGCAATGTTAACTGGTGCTTTCACAAATGGTTCTTTTTAACAGATCATGTGGCTACCTGCATGCTTCCTACAGCCATAGAGGGAGAAACTCGTGCATGCTTTTATGTGCACTGTATTACTTTCATATAGAAATGAATAAATCTCTCTTCACTTATCTATACACCTCTAATGTTATGAGTAGTGACAAAACACACACACGTGCACACACACACACACAGAGGTCAGGGGATAACAGGGTGTCAGCAGGGTGGGGTCCTGCTCCAGTTCAGACTGCAAATATGAGCTGGGTTGTACTGGATGACAACAGCTGACGGGACTACGCCATCCATGTCAGTCTACCTCGAGTGACCCTCAGAGAGATGAGGACAAACAGCAAAGTACACACAGAAACAAAGCCCAGAAAGCACTTCAATGCAGAACAGGATCAAACGTACAAAGCACGCTCATTCAAAATATCAAACACTCAACACACACAATGCAAACATGAAACACACACACACACAAGCAACATGCATACACAGAGTTAGTTTGGCAGATAGGTCAGAAACGTAATATCTGGGCTCCAAACTGAAGGCTGAGCCACAGCAGGTCCCCAGGCCCATAATGACCACACCCAGGCTCAGCTGGAAAGAATAAACCCTCCTCCTCTCTTCCTCCCTTTCCCTCTCGTCCCTCACTATTCCCCCTCTTTCTGCCTCTAGTATTTTATTCGCTAAACCCTGACTTGCCTCCTCTTGACTCTGTTTGCACTCTCTCCATCTCTCAAATCTCCGTCGCTCAGATCCCTGAACTCTGAGCTTCTTTCAACCCTTCCCCAATGTAGCCCCTCTTTCCCCCGTGCTCTCCTGTCTTCCTCCCATCTCTCGTCCCGGAGCCATGGCTGTCTGAGAGGGAGGGTCCGCAGCAGAGACAGTAAATACTCCACTGGTGAGCCATTATCTCTGGCATGCACACACTGGCCCTTTAAAAGCACAAATAATAAGACAAAAATAAAATTAAAAAAAATCAGCAAGAGCACAGATGGATGTCATTTGGCTCAGACAGACAGACAGACCGTAGGAACAGAATCAGATTCACAATAGCGAGGCTAATACATAAAAGACGCAAAAAAAAGAAAAAAAGAGGACTCTTAAAATGACCTTTCATTTCGATATTGTCCCATTGGTTTTGCTAGCAATCAATCACTCTTGATGAACCGTCCCATCGCCATCACAGTCAGAGGAGCATGTCTGTACCTGTATGCCAGGGTTCCCCAACTGGCGGCCATTCAGGACGCGGGTGATTTTATTTACGTTTTCTGAGCAAAATAAAAATAAAATAAAATAAATAAAAATGCTAATAAGTTGGATTAGGGATGTTTACGGTTAACCTTTAAAAATCGGTTAGTCGCCGGAAAAACACTGGACCAGTCATGCTTACTGGTCTATAGGTTCATTTGCATAATTTTTGCACAATTAAATTGCCGTGGTGTGTATTTTCCTTAGTCGTTATGTATCTTATTTATCTCAGGCACCCAGCATACAGTGCCTAGTTTGAGGAGTGGAATAGCCTGCTTTTGTAAGCCCAGTCATTGCGCAACAAATAACAATTCTAAATGTAATCGCTTGTTAAAAACTTGTGGCTACAATATTTTTTTTTTTTAAAGGAGCCATTTTTATTTCTCAATCTCAACTCGTAAAGCGCTCCTTCCATTCGGATGCATAGACTATAGCCTGCCGATGGTTGACTATCAGCGCGTCACCCACCACTTTGCAATGTGAGCTTGAAACCTGAACGTTTCACTTCACCTCAAATAATGAGGCATGTCTTACCTTGCTTCAAAGTAGCCTAGCCAAAATCCGTCCATAGAAACGTGGAGGTAATTATTTTATAAAGACTTCCTCATGCCATTAACCAGCATTTCTCTCCTGTTAATGGTTTTCATATCAACTTCCGTTCGTTGTCCCGAAGCCAAAGGCACAATCCTAGTCATATTAACAACCCATCATAGTAGTTGCTATTAGATACCCCCTCTTTTTTAAAATAAAAATTGTACCCCCTTTTCATGGTATCCAATTGTTAGTAATTACTATCTTGTCTCATCGTTACAACTCCCGTACGGGCTCGGGAGAGAAGGTCGAAAGCCATGCGTCCTCCGAAACACAACCCAACCAAGCCACACTGCTTCTTAACACAGCGCGCATCCAACCCGGAAGCCAGCCGCACCAATGGTTAGCGCACACTGCGCCCGGCCTGCCACAGGAGTCGCTGGTGCGCGATGGGACAAGGATATCCCTACCGGCCAAATCCTCCCTAACCCGGACGACGCTAGGCCAATTGTGCGTCGCCCCACGGACCTCCCGGTCGCAGAATCTCTGGTGGCACAGCTAGCGCTGCGATGCAGTGCCCTAGACCACTGCTCCACCCGGGAGGCCCAGATCCTCCCTCTTTCTAACAGAGATTTTAATCTCTGTCACATATGGAAACGCTCGCATTAGGTACGCAGTTTAGAACGGTGTTTTCCGTGAATTGCATTTGGGCAAATTTTTGAAAACTACATTTAATTAGCTGCTTCATTACAGGAGTTCCATGTTTAATAACAGGCTATAGCCTTTTGACTAAGATGATAGGCTTGCCTTCCCGTCTTGGGATGACTCCCATTGTTAGGGCAGAAACATAAGCATCTCGTCATTATATACAGATCTCTGATAGTATTTTCTTTTGGTCACGTCATTACTGTTTGGAAAAAATGTCATCGTTTGTTGACCAGTTAATGAGGGTTAGTTAGTCAGCAGCAAAATTGACCGAAATTCCCATCCCTAAGTTGGATATAAAAGACTGTAAAAACAGCAAATCAGCTCCAAGTGATTTTAATTTTGGAAATCTGTTCCAAAGTATTCCCATACTTGGAGAGATATACAGTGTTTGTGATTGTATACAAAGGTAAGCAAGGTTTGAAATTATTACGTTTTAGTCAAATATTATATCTGTTTGGGCGATCAACTCTTGCGATCAATTTTGCAGTTCCAACCCCATGACCATCCACTCAAGAAAAAAACAAATTTCGGCCCGCAGCTGAATCTAGTTGAACATCCCTGCTGTATGCCATCTGAATGTTAATAGGAGGGACGTCCTTCTGAACAAAGCATATAGACAGAGAACAGAGAGCATTATTTCCCTTGTTTGTCGCCGCTTCTCTTTACGCCGAGTCCAATAGCGCGCTCTGGCACAGAGCAGACAACCAATTAACACCTCCTTTACTGGGATGCCTCAAGGCTGTGAGGGGAAAACACAGGAAAATGTGCCTGTCACCCCCCATTCCCCTCCCCTCTCTGGTTAGGCATGGAGCTAAAAGGGAGGACTTTGTGATGAAGGGCAAGCAAAGCATTATCATAAACTGTATAGAACATACTCTAATATACATACACACACTACTGCATAAGAAGATCTTGTTTATATAATTTACTGACAAACCAGACTAACAACTAACATGAGTGTGATTGGTGTGTTCTCTAGCAGCCCAGCACTGTTACCAAGGAGGAGAGGCAGCTGTTGTTCCCTTTTTCAAGACCCTCTCACATGACGCAACCACACACACACACACTGCAGGTGATGTTCTGTGCAAGGGCAGAGCTCACATTCGGGAGCTCCGTTGTCACACACCCGGTTGTCATGGCTACTCTCCCAGCACGCCTGTGATATTTACAACCAGTGCGCTCTCACCTCTGAACGAGGTGGTGGGGGTTGGGCAAGGTGGAGGTCTCTACAGACTAACACAGTCGTAAAACACCACACACAAACCCCAAATATGTCCAACCCATTCCAAATAGCTCCTCCCAGTCCGCCTGCATTGCGCCAAAGAGAGCTGCATCTTTGAGGGAGGTTGTCGTCACCCAGCAAGCATACCTCAGCAGCATCATCGGGCTACTTCTCATTCAGAGCCCGTGCTTCCCTCTGACACAGGCAGCGCCGCAGACATTTTCTTCACTCGGCATTATTTAGTGAGAGGACAAGACCAATGTGTAGGCTACAAACAAACACCGAGCATTATTCTACAGTTGAAGAAATACACAGCTCCAGGGATAGGCGAGACAGGGAATCTTGAGGAGATGTTATGGGGGACCTGAGCTTAGCTTGATGAGTTCATTACAGTACGCTGCTGTTGCTACTATTTCCACAACCATAAATCCCTCTCTCTCCATCTCAAGAGGGAATGGAGAGCGAGGGAACGTTGGAGTGGGGGGGGTGAATCAGCATTCTGTGCACCCTCCTTCCTTACACACAGATGCTGAGATGGATGGTTCCTATTATGACAAGCACGCAGAGATCCAGGGCAGACTGACAGTCAGTCAAATGCAAAGATACAGCAGAGTCTTGGGAGAGAGAATAGCATGTCATCCAGATGGTAGCATGATGAGATGAGTAATCTATTATGTTACGGTTGGGTAATAACTAGTGATGGGGGGGGTGTATAGTTACATTTTGACTCAAAGTATCGATTTGTAAAAAAACACACACTTCTTTATTTTTGCTAGTTACCGTTAGCTAGCACCAGTCTGCTGTACCTGTGCCAAAACTATGGAATTTTTTTATTTTATAGCTTGTTCATTTATTTTTTTATGGTGAGATCACGATAAAATATATATATTTTTAAATTGCAGTATCACAATCCATATAGAATCGTGATAGTATCGTGGAGGTCCCTGGCAATGCCCAATGTAATTTCAGATAAAAGAAATGACTTAAAAATACGGTACAATAAAATAAATTGCAACAAATATTTTTTGTACAAAGTCGAGTGTTTCACAATGGAAGTTGTAGTGCTTATCAACTAGCACCTAAACAATTGCTAGCGGCAGCCTACGTGTAGGTAGTGTATAGGAAAAATACAGTACAGACTGACACATTAAAAGCAGTCAACTGTTAGTTTATCCTGGTATCCTTAATACTTCAAACACTGCATTGTCTTTGAATGTGGCGCGCTTAGATACAGAACAGTTAAAGGGCCTGCCATTCACAGAGATTAGAAATGGGTTTGGAGCTCAGGTGCCTTCTCTTTCAGACAGAATTATTTGTTTCATTGTGCTTTAAAAACACAGACACGCACCTGTCTGGTAAACGCAAAGCTCAGCCGCACAGCAGGGGGTATCGCAACAGTTATACGCTTGGATAAACGGCTTTTAATCATTCACCACACACACCGTGCAAACACTCAAAACAGGAGCTACTCTGTGGCGCGCGCACACATACTCGATTCAAACTTCTACCACTGACACAGCAAGTCAAAGCAGGCGACAGTCAGTGTCTGTTGGGTTTCAAAGCAGGTACTCATTCAGGATCTAGTTAACAAGGTTCTCAACAAATCAATCATTTCACAAATGATTATGTCCCATGTGCAGAAATGTGTTGTTGATGGAACATGGGCAATTGGCCTGGCCCAGGGCTGAGGAAGCCAGTGGCCATGTCTGAATACCCATACTAGCATACTACATAGTATGTACTCATCGTCACGTACCGTTTAGTAAGCAGTATGACACAGCCTGATAGTCGGCAATCACATTCGACCTAAACAGGAACCCACATAAGCCCATCTATCCGATTTAAAAATGACTAAAGATAGAAACAGATAATTTGGTTCCATCTCAACATATTTATTACCGAAACCAAGGTGCTGTAACATACAGTACCAGTCAAAAGTTTGGACACACCTACTCATGCAAGGGTTTTTCTTTATTTTTACTATATTCTACACTGCAGAATAATAGTGAAGACATCAAAACTATGAAATAACACATATGGAATCATGTAGTAACCAAAAAAGTGTTAAATTAGAATGAATTTTATATTTGAGGTTCTTCAAAGTAGCCACCATTTGCCTTGTTGACAGCTCTGCACACTCTTGGTACTCTCTCAACCAGCTTCACCTGGAATGCTTTTCCAACAGTCAAAGGAGTTCCCACATATGCTGAGGACTTGTTGGCTGCTTTTCCTTCACTGTAGTAGCCATGCTGGTTAAGTGTGCCTTGAATTCTAAATAAATCACCAGTGTCACCAGCAAAGCACACCTACACCTCCTTCATGCTTCACAGTGGGAACCACACATCCGGAGATAATCCGTTGGAACCAAAAATCTCAAATTTGGACTAATCAGACCAAAGTACAGATTTCCACCGGTCTAAAGTCCATTGCTCGTGTTTGTTGGCCAAAGCAAGTCTCTTCTTATTGGTGTCCTTTAGTAGTGGTTTCTTTGCAGCAATTTGACAATGAAGGCCTGATTCACACAGTCTCCTTGAACTCTGGGAATAATTTATTTGGGCTGCAATCTGAGGTACAGTTAACTCTAATGAACTTATCCTCTGCAGCAGAAGTAACTCTGGGTCTATTCCTGTGGCGGGCCTCATGAGAGCCAGTTTCAACATAGCGCTTGCACTTGAAAAAACATTCAAAGTTTTTGACATTTTCCATATTGACTGACCTTCATGTCTTAAAGTAATGGACTGTTATTTCTCTTTGCTTATTTGAGCTGTTCCTGCCATAATATGGACTAAAACTGTTTGAATCATGTCTGTGAGTATAACAGAACTTATTTAGCAGGCGAAACCCCGAGGACAAACCATTCAGATTTTTGAGGTCACTCTTTTCAAATGGGATTTCATTGGGAATCCACATTTCTAATTGACCTTCTTGCAGTTCCTACCGCTTCCACTGGATGTCAACAGTCTTTAGAAATTTGTTGAGGGTTTTCCCTTTGTGTAATGAAGTACGGGCATCCAGAACGAGGGTAACTTGAAGTGTACTGTTAGATAGAGGCGCGTGACCAGAAAGCTAGCTACAGTTTGTTTTAATCCTGTACTGAACACAGATCATCCCGTTTTCAATTTGATCAATTATTTACGTAAAAAAAATACCTAAAGTTGTATTACAAAAGTAGTTTGAAATGTTTTGGCAAAGTTTACAGGTAACTTTTGAGATATTTTGTAGTCACGTTGCACAACCGGTGGAACCGGTGTTTTTATGGATCAAACACGGCAAATAAAATTTACATTTTGGATATATATCGATGGAATTCATCGAACAAAAGAACCATTTGTGATGTTTATGGGACATATTGGAGTGCCAACAACAGAAGCTCGTCAAAGGTAAGGCATGAATTATATTTTTATTTCTGCGTTTTGTGTCGCGCCTGCAGGGTTGAAATATGCTTCTCTCTCTTTGTTTACTATGGTGCTATCCTCAGATAATAGCATCGTTTGCTTTCGTCGAGAAGCCCATTTGAAATCTGACATGTTGGCTGGATTCACAACAAGTGTAGCTTTAATTTGGTGTATTGCATGTGGGATTTCATGAAAGTTTGATTTTTATAGTAATTTCTTTGAATTTGGCACTCTGCATTTTTACTGGCTTTTGGCCAAGTGGGACGTTGGCGTCCCACATATCCCAGAGAAGTTAACAAACTAAAGCACTGATCATTGGGAACAAGATCAGAATGACTGATAAGTTTTGATCCATAAATAAATAAAATAAGTAGCCTAGCCTTCAAAACTAAAACAATCCATTTGCTCAAATCAAAAGGCCTGATTAGCATGACATCAATCACGCAGCCACTTTCCGAGTCCCTGGTGCCGACACATTCAGAAATCAAAAGATGGTTTAGTTTTTATTTGAAATGCTCTGATGAAGGTCCAGAGAACAAGAAACACATGAGAACACCCCCCCCCCCCCCCCCATAAAAATATACTTGTCTTTAAAGATGTAGCTTACGATGTAATACTCATGATAACTTATAGAACAAAAACTACTTAGCCTACATTTGAACACCAACGTAGAACCGGCGCTATTTGACATCTTCCCAATTAAGTAGCCTAGTTTTGATGTTTGGCTACTTGAAAGAACTAGGGCCTATCACTCGCAGCCCACCTCATCCAGTGCACTGTGGAAAGTGTGCCTTGAATTCTACTAGATGAAAAGCTGAGATGAGTATAACACCCTGGCATTTAAACCACTTGATTTTCAAAAATGTACCTACTACAAAAATATCATATTTTTGAATACTGATAATGGGGTCATGATCGATTGCATTGTTTCCTGCTATTCGTTGATTTCGGTAGCACATCCCCATACCTACTTGATCAGCTGTTGTCAAAGCCAAAATCAGTATGACATCCGGGCATTTAAAGTATACTACATTTTCAAAACGTTGCAAACTATTAAACTCTGTTTTTCCCCCACATACTCAAACGGCCTACTATTTAGGGCGCAAGTATGGGTATTCTGACACGGCAAGTGTCTGTTCAGTGTGTTGCGACCGATTTGGAACTTTTATGACTCCCCCCCTCGCGCTCACTTCCCCTAAGCAGCATTCATATGCTAATTGAAGGGCGATTGTGCAGGCCAGCGGCCTGGAATTCCTCTCCACAAAGAGAGGGGAGAGAGAGGGCCAGGCCAGTTTAAAATCACAGGCTAGGGCCAGTGTCAGGGGCTGCACAGTCATAGAGCCTAATGTGGGCTCACCAACACAGAGTGGGAGGAGTCTGCCCCAACGTTGGTTGTTTGGAATGTTATCCTAGTTTGTCATGTTTACTAGAATCCCGGCTGGTCTGTTGTATTGCTTTCACTTTCTTTTGTTTTTAATTTCTCCCCATCTATTTGCACCGGAGGGCACCATCTTCCGCTACCTCCAGTGAGGGTGTGGTCCTGGGGGGGTGTAGGAAGCGTGAGGAATATCCTCCAGAGAGGTCCAGACAAAGACCCAGCCCATCGCACACACACACACGAGACAGAGAGCAGGTGGGCCAATTCTGCTCCCCAGGGCCCCCCCAGATGCAACGGAAGCTAATTGGGCTGCTCACTGCTGGGCCCCACTATGAATTATTAATCCACCTCCTCTATCAGAGATCAGAGGTTTGACAGAGCAGGGCTGTGACAAGGTGCCCTGTGACACAGACACACACACAATGCTGTTTAACCCTGCGCACTGTGTTAACTAAGGTGAAAGAAGGCATACACTTGCAGATGGACAACAAAGGCAAAATGTCTCTGTTGTATTTCAATGTGTTGTCGGCTGATGAAAAGAGCTGTCTCCCCTTGGAACTTGATCTCTGATGAGATATTCCAAGTTTTGGTTTTGCAGTGTGGTCTTGAATATTCAACAAAAGAAACAGGGCACCATACAAACATGGAGCAGCCTAATCCCCATCTAGCAGGAAGGGAGCAGAGCGAGGGCACAGAAAACCTGCATTAAAAAGAGGATGAAAGGATTCACTCTATTGAACCCCACTGTACACTGGAACGTTGTCTGGCCGTCCGGCAAAGAAAGAAAGAAAAGACAAGTTCAAAGCCGGAGTTTGTGACTAATCTTCTTTTAAGTGGCCAACATATTGAAATACCACACAGGGGATATTTGCCTTTTGTAACACACAGATCAACGTTATATTGTTACGTATTATTCCTTGGTCTTTGAAGGGACTAAGAGTGAGAGTTAGTGGAGTGATAAGATGGGGATGGAGCTTCTCTATCTGCTCCCTTCATGGCCAGGTGTCTGACTGAATATTTCATGAAGCCTTGGTGCAGCCGGTACACAAAGGCCGTTTTCAAAGGCCGTAGCCAGCAGCACCACACAGCAAACAGAGGGCTGTCAGTTCGGCGTGGGACGCAAACAACTTTCAGTGCGGCTAAAATTAAATTAGCGGACGGGGCAAGAGAGAGCAACCCTGCTGTCACTCCACACGGGAGCAGGCGCAAAAAAAATATTTTTGGAACCATAAGTACAGTGTTGCTTTTACAGTGAGAATATTGAAGTAGCCTGCAACAGAAGGGTGCCCAATTGAACACGAGACAAATGCGCACACACAAGTCCACAGACAGCACTACAGTAAATAGCCTACAGCAGATCAAGCATACACCTGCACACACACACATTGCACAGAGAGCAAATACATTGAACTGTAGTCTGCAGTGCTGCTCCAGAAATAAAAACAGATGTCACACATAAATACTGCACAACTCAATGTAACTAACTATGCAGCGCTACAAGCTACAGTACAGGGTAACGGTCCAGAGGTCACCATGCCACCGGTTTACTGGTTCCCATGCCACGCTGGAGTAGTGAATAGAGCTAGAAATATGCAAGGTGTCAGGGTTGCCTTTCATAGACACCGGTAGAGGAGAGGGGCCGAGGAGGGACAAGAGAGTGAAGCTGCAGGGAGAAAGGGGGTATAAACCATGCCACACTCCATCAAAGCTGCTTTCTCAATGAAGAAGTAACATCTCTATGCCACGTTTTCAACTTCACAGAACATCTAAGGAAGGAACTAGCGGAGAGTTAGGACCGACCTGATTGCTCCAGGCGCAGTACAGGTCACAGAGAGCGCTCCAGTTGTTGTTCATCACGCAGTCCAGCACCTTGAGGTGAGCCATGATTTGCTGCGTGGGGGCACTTCCCCAGGGTTGCCTGTCAGTGTCAACTGTGTATCCCCCAACCCTGGCTGTTGCCAATCGTGCTCCGATGTCCTGGCACAGAAGGGGGTATGGACAGGGTGGACAACACGTTGTCAGGAGACGGCAGAGGGGGTAGCATCCCTATGCCCATCGGTGCGTCCAGCGTCCATTCTGTCAGATGTGGGCATCCCCTTCAAAGCTCATTAACACCATCTTAATAATACATACATTAGTACTCTTCCGGACCAGTGAACACATAAATACACCACAAAAAAGATGGAATGCAGGAGATCCTCAGAGACTTTGGTGTTTGTTGCCGTGACAAAAGAGAGACATCAACGCTCCTTGGTTACGGTCCAATTCTAAGTTGATGGACAGGAGTTTCCATGATTACCTACGACTGACAGAATTGGGAGCTACACCTGCAGAGTCCTGGGAGGCAGATTCTCCCTCCCTCTCCCCTCTTGACAGTCTTCTCAGCAGGCTGTGCTTTGACTCTCGGTGCCGGTGTCTGCAGCCGTGCCAGGCAGTCGGAGGAGCTGTGATCGCTTGCACCGATCGGAAGGGGTGCTGCGTCAGAGGGGCACCAAACTGACTAGGACAGAAGGCACAAGTCCTCTACCTCCCCCCGCTCCCCCGACAGTCCTGAAACCAACTCTACTCCAGCAAGACAAGAACAGGTAAGAGTCACAGCAACTGCGCTCACTCACCTATACTGTCAAATGTAAAAGTCATTATGAAAGATGGTAGTCTTAAGAAGCTCCTAGCTGTGTCGTCTTGGGTGAGACGGAGAGGATTCTGCAGTGCATCTGCCTCCACAGAGGAGTCCTGAGTGACTCTGCAGTTTGCAGGCAATGCGGGTACTCTCACCGGCTCCCTTCCTTTATATATTTATTTACAAATTTTAGCATAAATCTATTTTCTTCACAGGAGGAATACTCCCTGGATGAGAACAAGAGAAAGGAGTGACGCAGCCCCACCCTCAAAACAGACGGAGCACATCCAAAGTTGCTCGCCCGAGTAAAAAATAAACATCCAGTCAAACTCGGCTTTTCTTAACAGTCTCTTATCTCAGTATTAGAGGTCGACCGATTATGATTTTTCAACGCCGATACCGATTATTGGAGGACCAAAAAACCCGATACCGGATTTTTTTTGTTGTATTTTTGTATTTATAATAATGACAACAATACTGAATGAACACTTTATTTTAACTTAATACATCAAATCAATTTAGCCTCAAATAAATAATGAAACATGTTCAATTTGGTTTAAATACTGCAAAAACAAAGTGTTGGAGAAGAGAGTAAAAGTGCAATATGTGCCATGTAAAAAAGCTAACGTTTAAGTTCCTTGCTCAGAACATGAGAACATATGAAAGCTGGTGGTTCCTTTTAACATGATTCTTCAATATTCCCAGTAAGAAGTTTTAGGTTGAGGTTATTATAGGACTCTTTCTCTCTATACCATTTGTATTTCATATACCTTTGACTATTGGATGTTCTTATGGGCACTTTATTGCCAGTGTAACAGTATATAGCTTCCATCCCTCTCCTCGCTCCTACCTGGGCTCGAACCAGGAACACATCGACAACAGCCACCCTTGAAGCAGCGTTACCCATCGCTCCACAAAAGCCGCGGCCCTTGCAGGGCAAGGGGAACAACCACTCCAAGTCTCAGAGCGAGTGGCGTTTCTAAACCCTATTAGCGCGCTCCTCGCTAACTAGCTAGCCATTTCACATCGGTTACACCAGCCTAATCTCGGGAGTTGATAGGCTTGAAGTCATAAACACTGCAATGCTTGAAGCATTGCAAAGAGCTGCTGGCAAACGCACGAAAGTGCTGTTTGAATGAATGCTTACGAGCCTGCTGCTGCCTACCACCGCTCAGTCAGACTGATCTATCAAATAATAGACTTAATTATAACATAACACACAGAAATACGAGCCTTAGGTCATTAATATGGTCAAATAATAAATAAGTGTATTATTTCAGTGAAATATGGAACCGTTCCGTATTTTATTTAACGTGTGGGCTGGCATCCATAAGTCTAAATATTCCTGTTACATTGCACAACCTTCAATGTTATGTCATAAATACGTAAAATTCTGGCAAAATAGTTCGCAACGAGCCAGGCGGCCCAAACTGTTGCATATACCCTGACTCTGTCACATCTCTTGCGTTCTGTGCAACAATTTCCCTAGTTAAAAGAAATTCATGTAAGCAGACAATATTAACTAAATAGGCAGGTTTAAAAATAAAAACTTGTGTATTGATTTTAAGAAAGGCGTTGATGTTTGTGGTTAGGTACACATTGGTGCAACGACAGTGCTTTTTTCGCGAATGCGCTTGTTAAATCACCCGTTTGGCAAAATAGGCTGTGATTCAATGATAAATTAACAGGCACCGATTCGATTATATGCAACGCAGGACAAGCTAGATAAACTAGTAATATCATCAACCATGTGTAGTTAACTAGTAATTAGGTTAAGATTGATTGTTTTTATAAGATACATTTAATGCTAGCTAGCACCTTACCTTGGCTCCTTGCTGCACTCGCATAACAGGTAGTCAGCCTGCCACGCAGTCTCCTCGTGGAGTGCAATGTAATCGGCCATGATCGGTGTCCAAAAATGACGATTACCGATTGTTATGAAAACTTGAAATCGGCCCTAATTAAAAATCGTCCATTCCGATTAAAATCGGTCGACCTCTACTCAGTGTCTCAAAAACAAAATCAATAAAACCCAAGAGACTGGATTAGCTAAAAGACTGAGAGCACTGGATTACTGAAGGGTGAATATGCAGAGTTGTGTGCTGCTGAAACCCTTGATGTTCTATCATATATAACCCAGAGGGTTATTATTTTGCGACATTAACAGTTTCATCACTGAAACCTGTGATGCTCACATCAGAACCCAAATTACCGAGGCCATGACCAATTACCAGCCTAACAGTGCCAGACGGTGAGATTGAGTAGAGGGCTACAGGGCCTTCATGCATTTTTTATACTACACACATAAAAACACACGCACACAATAAATTAGAGAACCACAGGATGTCAGCTTGCCACTGCCTGAAGGGAAAAGCTCAACTATCCAATAGCCTGTGTGCATAGGGATAGCTAAAACCAACACACACTGTAACACTGCCAACCCATACCTCTAGCCCCATTGGTGCAGACTTTAGACCTATGTGAAAGAAAGAATGCTCAGGAGTGTATCTAGCATGTTAAGGCTAGAATCAGCTTATGAAACCCTAACCCATCTTTCTATTGTTAGTTATTGTGATAACTCCGTGTGGAATGGATCTAGGCGACAGAGGAATAGGTTTGGGGGACTCAACATATCTCCGAGGTGTCTGACAGTGTAGGCAGCAGTACGTTCAGGGGACCACTGTGGGTCAGAAGGCTACAAAACACACTGGTGTCGGGCAGGTCACTCTGGCCACACTCACCATGTCTAGACTGGATGACCCCCTCGGGGCCCCATCCACGGCATCGCATCAACAAAGTGGGAGGATTCATAGCCATTGGCCTCTGTAACCACCGCACTCTCTCCCAGGTACATAATCACAACCCATGCCTGACTTCAGAAATGACTGCTCTGCTCCCTATGAGCATAACCCTTCAAAATAGCCAATAGGCTAACTGGCAAAATCTAAAACGTGGTGTGACCAATGAAAAGCTGCCGTTTCGTCAATGTAGCTGATGCAAAAGATCAAAGACGACAAAGGCTGTGGAAGGCATGGGGACTAAGCTAATCCAGACAAATCTGTCAATCTCATACATGCAGTAATGCATAATGTGTCCAAAACATCTGGAAAGAGGAGAGATGAAAAGGGCAAACAACAACAAAGAATTTGGAAAATACCACGTGTGAGCCTCTGCCTATAAATAGCAGCTCAACAACATGCTGTCGTAACGTCCTGCTGAAACGTGGCTGTGCACCCCCCCCCGCCCATCCCATCCCATCCCCCCACTACCAGGAATAGGCTAGTCCGGAGCACATCACCCCATTCCCTACCAATATAATCCAATCAATCCTGAGTTATGGATCGTATGGTGCAGACGTGCAGATCCATCGCTCGTCCCCACAAACACAAAATCAATGCCTAACGCACACGCCCTGCTGCTCTGAACAACACACAGCGCATGCATGTGCCATGGAGGGACAGAGACTTGGTATTGTATCACAGTCTAAGCTACACCTACTCCAAATAGCTTAATCTAGGTGAACTGAACTGTGAACCGACATAGTGGGGGCTTTGGTGTCAGGTCAACTACAGGTCTCGGTTTCTAAGAATTCCTAATACATTGGCCAAAGGATATCGTACAAAAATACCAAACATCGTCCTCCGACATTAAGATAAGAACAAAATCTTCTCTACCGTTCCCTCATTCTGCCGTTCATTCATGAAATCATTCATTCATCAGGGTGCCCTTGCTCATTTCCAGTACTGACGCCGACAGGAAATAATGTGGTTTCCTGCCAAGAACCTCAAAGCCCTTACTAACACCAGAGCTCAAGATATGACCCCGATAACAACCTTACGTAAGCTCTCATTGAAAAACACAGGAAAAGAAGTGAAAGTGCTTTTGGAGGTAGATTTGCAAGTCAGGAGAAAAGCTCGTATGCAGGAAATTACTGGTAGGGAAACGAAAAGGACGGGCAACTTCTCCCCATTAGATTTGTGGTCTGAGATCTACGCACATCAAAGGCTTAGATGCCACTGCCAATAATTGAGAGTAATATGTCTTTATGGGAATCGGTTTGGTATAATAACTGCATGTAGCCTATCAGCTGAAGAGTAGCTGGAAGATGACGCAGTTGTACATCAAAGAAACCATATTTCCAAGGCAATTTCTGTTATGGAGGGACATAACAGTGTTAGTCAGCGGCCGTCAAAAGGCATTGAAAGAGACTAAACTTTTAGCATCTGTGTCGTGAAGGAGTGAGACAGAGAGAAAGAGAGGGGGGGGAAGAGTGACAGGATGGCTGATCAGGCTCATAGCAGGAGTTGGCAGCCGGTCACTATTTGGCATGACAATGCCCGTCCCTCTATACGCACATTCATCCATCCGCACCGACAGTGTTTATCTGTGACTTGATGAATAAAAACTAGAGGGAAACAAATGAAAAAAGGAGAAACGGAGAGAGGACGACCGCAATGTAAGGTGGGCGGAGTTGCGTCCTTGTACTTCATACTACTACATATCAGCCTCAGTGTGGCGTGTCTTGAGAGACAGAAAGACAGAGGCAGCATAGACGCCTTGGGCATATGTAATTGACACCACCTCGGCTTCAGTGAGCATTAGGCTGGTGCTGCAGTGTCTGTCTGCCTGTCTTTCCCCTCCTCCACTTCTTTCTACACCGTCCCTTTATCTTCCAGAAGGACGGGGGCATCCAGGCAGAAGAAGCTGTGACAGTCAGCCAGTTGGAGTAAAGAGAAGAAAAAAAAAGAGAGGGAAAGAGAAAGAAAAGGGCTGGTGTGTTTTCCACCAGCTAATCTCTCTTCTTCCTGACCCCCTCCACTCTTCATCCATCCGTCCCTCTCTCCAGTGCCATAATGGCATTCAGCTCATAGCCAGTTAGAGAGAGAGAGATAACATCCAGCAGGGCCAAGCCGTGAGGGGACTTCATCCCTCGACCAGAAGAAAAGATGGGTCATGGTCAATGCGTGGTAGGTAACGGCCACACATACAGTACCAGTCAAAAGTTGGCACACCTACTCATTCAAGGGTTTTTCCCCTTTATTTTTACTATTTCCTACATTGTTTAATAATAGTGAAGAACTCAGAACTATGAAATAACACATATGGATTTTTTTTTAAAGTATAAAAATCTAAATATTTTTTATATTTGAGATTCTTCAAAGTAGCCACCCTTTGCCTCAATGAAAGTGTTGCACACTCTTGGCATTCTCTCAACCAGCTTCATGAGGTAGTCACCTGGAATGCATTTCAATTAACAGGTGTGCCTTCTTTCCTTGTGTTGTGACAATTTAGGGGTGGTACACAAGATAGGGCTATTTGGTAAAAGTGCAAGTCCATATTATGGCAAGAACAGCTCAAATAAGCAAAGAGAAACGAAAGTCCATCATTACTTTAAAGACATGAAGGTCAGTCAATACAGAAAATTTCAAGAACTTTGAAAGTACCTTCAAGAGCAGTTGCAAAAACAATCAAGTGCCATGATGAAACTGGCTCTCACGAGGACGACCACAGGAGTGGAAGAGCAGAGTTACCTCTGCTACAGATGATAAATTCATTAGAGTTACCAGCCACAAATTGTAGCCCAAATAAATATTTCACAGAGTTCAACATCAACTGTTCAGAGGAGACTGCGTGAAATCAGGCCTTCGTGGTCAAATTGCTGCAAAGAAACCAGTACTAAAGGACACCAATAATAAGAAGAGACATGAGCAATGGACATTAGACCGTTGGAAATCCGTACTTCGGTTTGATGAGTCCAAATTTGATTTTTTGGGGTTCCAACTGCCGTATCTTTGTGACGGATGATCTCCGCATGTGTATTTCCGTCGGATGATCTCCGCATGTGTATTTCCCACTTGAAGCATGGAGGAGGTGGTGTGATGGTGCTTTGCTGGTGACACTGTCGGTTATTTATTTAGAATTCAAGGCACACTTAACTAGCATGGCAACCACAGCATTCTGCAACGATACGCCATCCCATCTGGTTTGCGCTTAGTGGGACTATCATTTGTTTTTAAACAGGACAATGACCCAGCACACCCCCAGGCTATGCAAGGGCTATTTGACCAAGGAGAGTGATGAGTGCTGCATCAGATGACCTGGCCTCCACAATCACCCCACATCAACCCAAATTAGATGGTTTGGGAAGAGTTTGATCGCAGAGTGAAGGAAAATCAGCCAACAAGTGCTCAGCATATGTGGGAACACCTTCGACTGTTGGAAAAGCCTTCCAGGTGAAGCTGGTGGAGAGACTGCCGAGAGTGTGTAAAGCTGTCATCAAGGCAAAGGGTGGCTACTTTGAAGACTCTCAAATATAAAATAGATTTTGATTTGTTTAACACTTTTTTGGTTACTACATTATTGCATATGTGTTATTTCGTAGTAGAAGACATCAAAACTATGTAGAAAATAGTAAAAATAAAGAAAAACCCTGGAATGAGTAGGTGTGTCCAAATGATACACACACCACTGCAAAGTAGCTATGAATAGGTGACCTTCAGTCCAACGAGGTCACACATGTCAGAGCTTCCCATTGTCTCTTCCAGGGGAAAACAGGGGCAATTGATGGCAGGCTTGATCCAGATAGGGAATGCCCAAAAACACATTGGACACACTCGTGACAATAACAGGCTGAGGGCCAATCTTGGTGTTTGCATACAGGGAAAGCCCTTAAAAAGGACACTCTTGGTAAATCCCCCAAGACAGGGTGTGTGTGTTTCTTGTACAGGGGGCATAATGATCTTTCCCTGGGTGGCGTTCAGGTCAGGGGCTTGTGTTGAGGACTTGTTTATATGAAGAAACCTCGAGGAAAGTGCATTTAGAGGGCAATGAGCTGCAGACGAGGGAGAAGCAGAGCAAATTCGTTTTTTCAAATCTTCACATATCCAGCTCATTTGTATTTCTAACTTAAGCATTGATAAATGACAAAACGAAAGGAAATATTTACTAAGGATGAGATTAAATCTCAGCCCCTCCCCCCAAAAAATGGGACGAAAACAACTTCAGCGCATCGTTACGCCTTTTATGATCTCACTGTAATAGAGACTGGGACTCCATGAAAATGTGTCTTCTTTTGACACGAGGACTGTGGTGTTGGGATAGACTGTGGGAAAGTCTTTTACTTCGAGTTTCCACCCAAACCGGACAGCATTCGCATGGACACTACAGTCCACATTGAGTGCACTGACCCCAGAACATCAAACTCACTGTTAAAAATAGCGCTTTCTGGAAACTCGCATTCTGGCTTCAAGCAGAATGTCAGGGAAGGAATAGGGCAGGAAATAATGTTTTTTTTTAACTTCAACCCCCAGTGGTTAAATATAGCGTCACAGAAAACATGTCGGAATAGAGGGCGAGTGAAAGACAAGCGCATCGGGGATAAAAGAGCAGGATTTATGGGGGAGGGAGAGGATACGTCTAGTGGAAAGAGGAGTGCATCAACAGCACTCAAAACACGGCTACTCCTCCCTCCCTGAGCAGGGGACGGATCAATACATGTCGGAAAGAGGAAACACAGATAGCCATCGGAGGGTGGGTACAATGACAACCGGCACTGAACTAGTGCAGGAATGCACACCCCTGCATCAACACGAACACGGTGAAATGGTTTGAACCATCATAGTCAGAGGTAGTTGGTTAGCGAGGGACAACGACAGACCTTCCTCACTAACATCCTTTTATAACGGATCAATACGTCACAAATTCTGAGCAAACAGCTCAGCCATAGTATTATGTGAATGAAAGGGTAGGCAACAGGACCAGAGGTCCTTCTAAATGTGGATTGAGCATCATGTTTGGGTTAGTTGAGAGTGGTAAGAGGGGATCACCCAGGATGAACCCCAGAGCCAGACACTCACGAGGAGAGAGACCTCAGCTGGTCATGCTGGACCCAGCCCTGAATACGAGGGGGGGGGGGGGGTTGAGGAGTGGGGTGTGTATGTGGAGTGTTTTTCTCCTAATGACTGTGAGCAGCTGTGCCTAAATTACCCCTGTGTGGCTACCGTCACTTTCCTCACAGCCGGGGAGAGGGGGTTAGGCGAAGACAGGCCTTGAAATCTCCCTCATTAAGGAGATGGGAGTGAATGGGACAGAGGCAGCTCCACTACAACCCCCCCAGCCTCTGTCCTGCCCTGGTTGCCTGGGGCCTGAACTCTCATTAGACCCGAGGGAATGGGATTTCATAAGCAGTGGCGCTTGGGTAAGAGACAAGGGATGGAAGTGTGTGTGTCTGCGTGTGTGTTAGCAGGTACAGAGTAGCACCTGCCCAGTTCCCACATGCCAGGCCGCAGGTGCTGATGATTGCTCACAAAAGGGGGCTTCAGGCGTAAAGAGCACAGCGCTGACACGTGGCTACATCTTTGCATTTCCATCTACCTCCATGTTTGAAAGGAGAAATTGTGAAATAAGAGGGGCATTTGTTCTTCAGGATCCTACATCAACCTCAGGAGGACCTCCCCTTTGACCACTGTCATTTTTCTGGGACATAGGCCTTTGTGCTGAGTGGTCCTGCATTGTCATCTTTGGGGTCTTTAAACAGTGGTGTAAAGTTTTTAAGGAAAAATACTTTAAAGTACTATTAGTTTTTATTGGGTATTTATAACTTTCTCTTCACTACATTCCTAAAAAAAATATTGTACTTTTTACTCCATACATTTTCCTGAGAAACCCAAAGTACTCGTTACATTTTGAATGCGTAGCAGGACAGGGAAACTGTGAAATTGACGCAATTATCAAGAGACCACATGGTCATCCCTACAGTCTGGCTGACTCACTAAACAGAAATGCATCTTTTGTAAATAATGTCTGAGTGTTTGAGCGTGACCCTGCCTATCCGTACATTTTAAAAACAAGAAAATGGTGCCGTCTGTTTTGCTTAACACAAGGAATTTGAAATTATTTATAATTTTACTTTTGATACTTAAGTATCAAAAGTACATGTAATTGCTAAAATATACTTAAGTATATTTAAAACCAAATACTCTTACTCAAGTACTATTTTACTGGGTGACTTTCACTTTTACTTGAGTAACTTTCTATTAGGATATCTATACTTTTACTCAAGTATGACAATTGGGTACTTTTCCCCACCAGTGTCTTTAAGAGCCGTCAGCTGCAATTGTGGACATTTATCATCCAAAAACAAAAGTAATGGAATGACACGGAGACTCAAATGTTTTCACTTTCAAAATGTATACCAAACAAAACCTATGTATATCAATGTTTAACAAACAATATAACTATGCACAATGACTACTTTTAACAATTTCCACTGCACATTTTACAAAAACACATTTACAGGAAGAAATGTGTGCAGATATCTGTGCAGATACAAAGTTTGGTAACATAATAAAAATGTGGGAGGTTTAACCGCAATTATGTTAGCAAACTTTGCATCTGCATAGTTTTCCAGTAAATGTGTTTTTTTTTTACCGTGTAAACTGTTCAAAGTAGCCATTTTGCATAGTTGTTTGGTTTATTAAAGTTAGAAATCCATGGTTTGTGTTTGGCATACATTTTAAAGTGAACAATTTGAGTCTCCGCATAATTCCGTTACCATAGAATCACCCAGCAGCACAGCGTTAAAGTAAGGCACAGACAAGTGAAACAGCGACGATATAGGGAAGAAGTAGGACTGTGAAGATATGTTTGCTTGCAGTAGTAAGTACCGGGAAAGAGAAGGAAAGAGAGAAATAAGAGGGGGACATTGTACTAAAACATGATAGATGCATAATTTATGTGTCTGCTGAAGGATTCAGAATCACCTGCTGTGAAACTGTGGTTATAGTTTAACTTGGTGAAGAGGAAATCTTTAGGTGGCTTGAGAGGTACTAGACTGGAACAACTGCTGGGAGTAAAACCAAACCACAAGGCTACTTCATAGATCCATGCCTGGCTATAAAAGTCATAACCTTCCAGAATATGGAACCAAGTATGCAGTAGTTTTCTTTAGGTGTTATTCCCCCTCCATGCTTGCTTCCTAATGTATTATAGGGCTTTACTGTCTGCTTCAAGTTTCCATATCTGCACCGCTTCGAACTTGGGACTTCAGAATAGCTTACCTCAGACAACTTCCGACCGCCAACGATTTTCCCCTTTCCATGGCGCCCCTCCCTTCCAACACTCCCCTGCCATCTACCCCTTGCCTGCCCTGCTCCCAAAGATTTGACATCCATACAGTACACACTCCTGCACTGGGTAAGAGGATTACGCAGTAGTGGTTTTGCCATTTCACATGACGGGTTAATCCAAAACATGCTGCTGCTATACTGTTATGACATGCAGCCAGCCTCTGATGACGATGATGTAGCTGTGAATGCCACTGTGCGTGTGGGTGCTTGGGATGAGGTTAGAGATATGTTCTAGAATGTGGCATTTATCTGAGCATGGTATAGGGCTGGCCAGAAAATGGACAGTAAGATTAGATCAGCAAATGGAAATTCTATTTGGACGGAGTAAGCACTTGGAAAGTGGTTATATAAAAAAAGAGAAGCGAACTCTGTCACCTTACACGCCGGCAGATGTGAATGCCGTCGCATTGCCCTGCAACACTTCAGTCACTCAGCGGGAGTTTGTACATAGAAACTTTGCACCGGGATTCACAGCAGGTCAAAAAGGTCATGGGTTTATGAAAGTGAGAATCATTATCACACAGCAGCGTCGCGTAGTGTCTTTTTAATAGCATTCAGCAAGTATTGGTGACGGTCAGCATCAAGTGTACCTTTTGGCCTGAAATAACAGATGGCGTGAGCCAACACACACACCACCTTGTATTCCAGACATAGGCCTATTGATGTACAGGTAACTGCCAAAATAATGGAAACACTTGAGTAAATGAGGCATACAAAGTATTTTGAAAGCAAGCCCTTCCACACAGGTGTGGTTCCTGAGTTAATTAAGCCATCCCATCACGCTCATGTATAAAAATGACAGGCAGAACATTACTTTGGCTACCATGGCTATGCCCCCATCCACACAGGGCAAGAGTGGTCACTGAATGGTCTGATGAGAATGAAAATGATGTAAACCATATTCCATTGCTGTCTAAGTCGCCAGATCTCAACCAAATTGAACACTTATGGGAGACTCTGGAGCAGTGCCTGAGACAGTGTTTTCCACCACCATCAACAAAACACCAATGGAATTTCTTATGGAAGAATGAGTTCCAGATACTTGCAGAATCTAAGCCAAGGTGCATTGAAGCTGTTCTGGCTCGTGGTGGCCAAACACCCTATTAAAAAAAAAGACACTTTATGGTGGTGTTTGCTTTATTTTGGCAGTTACCTGTACATCGCCAACAACAAGCATGGCATCAAGTCCTCCATGCATCACAATACAATTTTGGTGGGTTAGAAAACAATGAAAGCATTACAAGTCTGACCTATTTTAGTCAGTGGGTCTGAGGTAAATGCTATAGTCTCAAATGTGTTGCTGTTCCAACAGGTGGTGTGCATTGTGCTTGTTTCCGGCATAACTGTCAATCACTAGTGAGCATGAACCAACTACAAAACACTGTGTAGCAAGTGCAACACAGTGCCAGAGTTGATAAAAAGGATCACATTGAAATTATGCCATCAAGAGTACAGCATCTCCCTTGAATTGGTTCAGGAACTATAATCAAAAGGCTTGTTGATTGACAGCTGTTATCTCTAGACTACATTGGTGATTAAAATGCATTCCTAGGATTTGTATCTATGCAAATTTAACAAACTCAATATTACACACATATCCACACCATTTTACAGCTGTCGGGCGGCAATCTGGAGTCTGGACAAATGAAAAGCCATTGTTTTCTGGTCGGTGGGCAAGACGCGCCACTGTCATAATTAGAAACAAGCACTTGTCCGATGTGCGATTGCACCGCAAGCTTACGGGGACTGTCACATTCTCAGCCTTACCACACCTAAAATGTGGGAAAAGTCTTACCTCACAACTTCGAGATACGTCTCTGTGTTTATTCTCTTCATCGTCTTGCGGTGAATCAGTCCAACGCGTCGCCATTATTTCATTTCAAACCACCAAGGCAAAAGTCCTTTGGAGCCCACATTGAGAAAGGGGGAGAGATCCAAAACCAAGTGATAGGCTACTCCGTTCAGCCACAGTGGAAGCAGAAAGGGTTCTAATCCACACCACAGTCCACACCACAGTCCTCCCTCTTCATTTTCGTTGATTGTAAAACTCTACATGGAATAAACACAGTAGAACGTTAAAAGATGAAGAAATGAATACATGCACCCTATCCGAGACTCACAAGCACCTCCCCAGTAGGCCATTTGAATGACTGGGTCTTGTGCTTCTTGGTCTCAGTAAAAAAACATTTTTAAAAAGTTTATTAGGCTACATTCACATAAATGTTTACACACTGGTGGGATACCCATGGGCCTTCAAATATACTCTGTCACATTGTAAACTTTAGTTCATACAATTTCGTTTATGGAAGCAGGCTATTATGCAACTTAAGACCAACACAATAACACATTCAATATAGTCCATCTCTAAACAAATGTAATTGCTCTTGTATTCCACATTCAGTTGCGCATCAGTCCAGGATCCAATCTTGTTGAGAGCACTTCGGCAGGAGATGGCTACTTCTACTGTACTACACTACTATTGCTTGTAACCAATGAACTGTGATTATCATATTCCTGCATGGTCCGATCTCAGTTGCCATCAGATGCAATGAAGTGCGTTGTCATTGTCGCATGATTGTGTTATCCACTTGTTTGACCTAAATCGAAATACTGACAACAGTCGACAGCTGGGTTGCTAATTTATTTTATTACTTTGTTGCAATGCTTGCTTGACCAATGTCCAATGCCAAATGGTCAGGTGTAGATATGCATAATACATAATAACATTTATATTAATCCAAATAGTATTCTGTTTAGAGACACGACTGGATTGCATACACACAGTAACCTAAGATTGACGCACGAGTTTTCTGGATAGGTTGCCAATGAAAGCACGAGCAAATATCAGCCATCATGCGCCCAAAGCCACACAACGAACTAACACAGAGAACGTTCAATGGAACTATGGTTTATAGTTGTCGCAAAATAGCCACATAATTCGGTCCAGTTCTAAATTGAAACGCTTTCGGCGAGTGTGTTTACAAAAACAACATTGTATCACAACACAAGTTTGTATCAAACAAACAACTGAAGCTGTCCGTAGGACAGTACATCTGCATGAGCAACCTACCTGTTACAAATTCATGGTAAACTCCGTAACACAAAATTATACATTGTCCTTGCTTTAGAAGAAGAGATATTGCTGTTGTTCATAGAAGTAATTCAAAAGCAATAAGCAATGTGCCAAATGCAAGTGTGTTTTCGCTGACTACCATTACCAAAGACTACAACAAGCGGGCTATTTTCGTTTGAGTAGTTACCACTGGATAGCTAGTGCTAGCTACCTGTTAGGAAAATCAGGCTAAAAAACAAGGTAAACGCCCATTAACAATAGATTTACTATTTTGACCACGCGACAAATTTCACGGCGTTGTTCTTAATTAAAATTCATAAAATCCGAGAGGGTTCTTCATCCACATTTCACAACAGAATTGAAACAAAAAGTAATTCGTCGTATTCCTTTTTGGTCCCTGATGGCAGCGCGCAACAGACTAGGTTGCAGGATGGACGAATCTCCGATTTTCTAGAAACACCGCCCCTCTGCTCACTCGCGGGTCTATTATCCAATCACATTCAACGTTTAAAATCGTGTTTTTAAACCCAGCCAACTGGACAGGTTCTTACATAAAATGCCCAGGAATATTAGTGGTCACTTCAGTAACACATCACTAAACGTTTGATCAGGGCGATTTTTTTTTAATACACACGTCAACCAAGTGGCTTTTTACAGGATCATTGATGCAAGGGCTTTGACCTATAGGCCTAATTGAACAATCCAAATGTAATTTGGTGAGCTGTGGAAGCCCGCTAAAAACGTTGGGGTGTGTGTGTATGTGTATGTGTGTGTGTGTGTGTGTGTGTGTGTGTGTGCGTGAGTGAGAGAGAGAGTATGTGACACTATGTCTTGCCAGCTTCACAAAACCCAATTGAATTAACCTGGAGGATGCCAAAACTTTGTATTCTGCGCTTTCATTCTAGTCTGGTACTACTACTGCTACTATCCATAATGAGTCAAAGTGCAGAGCAGAGCACAGTCCACTCTTGTCAGAATAGAGTGTCAGCTGAATGGAGGGCCTTGGCGTGATGAGCATAGCTGAGTTGGAATTTCTGTTCGCCTCTGGCTCTTTGACAAATAGCTTCCTGCATAGTCTGTTAAGAAAAATACAATACATCTTATCTAGAGAACCTCCTTCCCTGTTCATATTATGCTAAGCTATCAGAACCTTTTTGTATAGGCCTATTTCCACGTCGCAGCGTATTTCCTTGGCATGTCATAGATAATATTAGCTCTTTGAGCAAGATCCATACATTTTTTTCTATACTCAGCTATTCTAAATATTCCAGTAGGATGTGAGATACCAAAAAATGCAGTGCTAGATGTTTTTCAACAGAAGTCATGTACGTAGGATCCCGTAGTAGGGGCCACATTCACACATTTCCCTCTCCTTCAGTTCTTGAATGGTTCCAACGTGTTCCTTGAGTTGTAATGTGCCACTTACCATTCACTGGCTGGATCCCTAACTGTATTATTGTGACATGTAGGGCATGGCGGACACATGGGACTCCATAATGCATGAAAAAGGCTCCACAGCTGATCCAGACAAAGACAAAGGGGGACAATGTTCTGTTTGCAGTCCACTCCAACAGAACAATAGAAGTGGGACAATAGGAGGACTCTTTTGACCCATTATGTGTTGAGGGCTCCCTAGCTTCAGAGAGAATCCATTGTTTAAAGAGCCGCTGGATCCTCAACCAGACAGTGCAGGCTTGAGCTTTATTTCTTGAGGGGTTGGCATACTATGGTAGCAAAAACATATTAGTTTGTATGCTGTTTATTAATACACAATATGTATGGGACATTCATGATAGGTTTAGCAGTGTGAAATAGTATCACAGAGTTATACTGTGGGCATACTGTAGCAGCTTTAATTACTGCAGCCAAGTTGATTTCGAGCAACATTTTGTAGACTGAGAAATTGCTATGACTACTGAAGAAACACTGGTGCCTTTCCCTCACAAACAACAAATGGCATTCATTTTCTCAATTTGTTAAATGGAATGACATTTGACTGATATAAAATGTTGAGTTACAATGCAGAAATAAAACTGAAGCGCTGAATTTACCGTCTCACAAAGTAAAAACAAACAGTGATGTTTTCTAGGGCACACTTCCAAAGAACACTTAGCATTACCTCAGTTAGCATAGCTTCATGGATTCCTATTATCCTGTTATAGGCCGAAACAGAATCAGGTGCTGAAGTAGGGCTTGTGTATAACCCTAGTTTCTACCCAAAGAAGATGAGGAGGTACATGATTTTATTTTATTTTATTTAACCTTTATTTAACTATACAAGTCAGTTAAGAACAAATTCTTATTTACAATGACGGCCTACACCGGCCAAACCCGGACGACACTGGGCCAATTGTGCGCCGCCCTATGGGACTCCCAATCACGGCCGGTTGTGATACAGCCTGGATTCAAATCAGGGTGTCTGTAATGACGCCTCTAGGACTGAAATGCAGTGCCTTAGATTGCTGCGCCACTCGGGAGCCTGATACATATAGTCTTGAAATGAATATCTCCTGCGTTTAGACCAATAAAAACAGTATTAGCCCATGAAGCTTACAATTCTGCCTTATCCCACACATTGCATTATGTGTGGTGGCTAAATACTGTTTTATTGAGTTCGTTCATCAATGAAAAATAAAAGGCTTTAGGTAGGTCACTGCTACAAGCATTGGAAGAGCCGATTGTAACGGCTTTCGTCGGTGGAAGGAGAGGACCAAAGCGCAGCGTGGTTAGTGTTCATCTTAATTTAATAATAATCAAAAAACAAAACACTTCAAATACAAAACAACAAAAGTGAAAACCGAAACAGTTCTATCTGGTGCAGACACACAAAGACTAAAAACAACCACCCACAAAACACAATAGAACACAGGCTACCTAAATATGGTTCCCAATCAGAGACAATGACTAACACCTGCCTCTGATTGAGAACCATATCAGGCCAAACGAGAAACCCCACATAGAAACAGAAAACATAGATAATACCCACCCAACTCACGCCCTGACCACACTAAAACAAAGAAAATATAAGAACTATGGTCAGAACGTGACACCGATGTTAAGGTTGAACAAGTAGAGTTGGAACTGACCCACTGGGCACAAACTGGTTAAATCAACCTTGTTTCCACGTCCTTTGAACAAAACGATCCAATGTGATGATGTTGAATCAACGTGGAAAACTGATTGGATTTGCCTCAAGTCATCAACAACAAGGAATTTCAGGATTTTTTAAACCTAACTTTTACCCTAAATCCAAAGAATTCAATGGATTTTACCCTTTCAATTAACATTAGTTGACAAATAGATCAAACGTAAATAAAAACTAGACATTGAAATGACGTCTGTGACCACTTGGGAGTTGCATAATTGAATGAAACCCAACAGGAACCAATCAATGAAGCCCCCTGACTACCTCTACTTGGAGCACGATGTACAGTAGACAAAGTTCAACCACAGTGTATGTGTCTATCAAAGTACATATACAGTGTTTATCTGTCTGTCAAAGTGTAACATTCTTTAGTCATTTAACATTCTAGTCATTTAGCAGACACTCTTATCCAGAGCGACTTATAGGAGCAATTAGGGTTAAGTGCCTTGCTGAATCAACAGATGTTTCACCTAGTCAGCTCAGGGATTCAAACCAGCGACCTTTCAGTTACTTACTCGACACTCTTAAATGCTAGGTTACCTGCCACCCTAGGCTAAACATGACTTTGACGCCTCTCGAAAGGTAGAACAAAGAAACAATAAGCTAGGGAGTAAACACGTTCAATCTGTTGTCCAGGTAATCTGAAATCAAATCCATGCCACTCTGTTTAAACACCGACTCAGAGGCTTCATATGTCAAGCGCATACATGTGTGGCCATTCACAGGACCCAATTCCCATGTTGCTCTCTTTGTGCTCTCCCAGTCTACCTGTAGCCTACATTCACTGCACGGCCCTGTCCTCTGTTCCCTCAGCGGAGCACTACAAAGCCCCAGCATAAGAACCCTGGCCGCCTCTTTGTCCCCTCTCCCTCTCACCGGATCCCGCTCCAAGGTGGCAGACAATGCCTTGCAGGTTCCCAGGGTGGCGTGGGGGACATTTAGCGCAGGGGGTAAGTTAACCGATGTCCCCAAGTGCTGATGTTCGATAAGGGACACAGAGTCACAGCACAATGGTGGCCATTGATCCTTCTGTATGACACATACACAGGCGAGACAAAATGCCCTGTAGTTCAGTGGAAGGGTGGCCTCCTACTAATCCCAACCTAAGATAATTGGGATAACTGATGCTCTTAGTGAAAGAGGAGTGTTTATCAGACTGGAGTTCAGTTTGTATTTCAGGACCCACTCAAAGCCTGTGTTTCACAGATGTATAGTGGAAAAAAGCTACATTTAAAAAAAAAAAAATATTTCACCTTTATTTAACCAGGTAGGCTAGTTGAGAACAAGTTCTCATTTGCAACTGCGACCTGTGGATGTATAGGTGGGTCTTCTGAGTGTGTAAGCCAATCTCACCATCACACAACCTGCCACTTGGACTCTTATCAGTCTTCTCCACCTCCATCTTTCTATCTTACTTCTCTGTTTGCAGGATTATTATTCAGGTCACCCATCCGGGAGAGGGCCATTGACTGCAAGTGATCCATTACGTTTTACCCGGGATAACCGTATTATGGGGAAGTCAAGTGCTGGAAACTTTCCCAGCAGATGCCACATTGTCAGATGGCACACTTTCTTCGGCAGAGTGTGTTTGAAAGTATAGGCCTACAGCATTCACAATGCTCACAGAACTCAGTAGTTGAACTGTATGTCAACGATCCTACCACAAACTACGGTGGTCTGCAAATGGAGGATTACAAAAGAGATCAAAGGGGACGGGGTTAAAGGGTGAAGTCAATGACTCCTGAAATACCTGAGAGAAGTAACGCGACGGTCAGTGAACGGAGAGGTCACCGACAGCCTGTATGGCCTCTCATTCTTTCAGTTGGCCCATCATGCTGTGTTAATGACAGAGCAGCTGAGTGCCTGGAATTCATTCGAGATTAAGCCAATGTTTTTCTTAGATGTGTGTATATGTATGTGTGGGTCATGTGCATATGTTTATGTAATGTCTGTTTAGTTTTTCAAGTGATTAAGAGGCAAGTGTGCATGGCCACATGACAACTCTCCCCAAGTGCACACTGTGTGAAGTGAAGCATGTTGGGAAGTGTAGTCCAGTGAAATGCACAATTGACTTTTAGTCACCCAGAGACAAATACACATCCCAGGAGAATATGGGGAGGCTTGTAAACCAACACCAAGGATGGAGAACAGATTTCCTTTGAACATCTTGTACTCTATTCATTAGTTGGGAGATTAAAAGCATCCAACAGAAAATACATGAGGAACAGCCTTATTACTGTAAACAACCTTCCAAAGTTAGGCCTGATAGAATTTCCCACAATGCAACAGTTTAAGACAGGTCACAACCTCATTATTGTAAATCAAAATAACAACCTAAGTTTAAAGGAAATAATAATTGTATGAACCGAATAGCCAAACATACAACTAAGGGAGTGGACTAATAAATAACTAAATGGCTCAGAACAGGAGGAGAACTAACTGGTGACAGATGGCGAGAGAGAGTCCTGGCATTTTCATCCAAGTGCCCAGCTGACGCCCACACTGACTCATGGAACACAGGCTTGGAGTAGCAAAGAGAACCATTTGGCTCTCTAGTCTCCACCACACCATCCAGCTGTCTGTCTCCAAGCTCCAACCGGCCATTGTGTTCGTTATGATTAGTGCTGACGACAGATGATTTGAGTTTAACGACACTTTCAGATCTGTCAGTGGGTGAAATGGGTGAAACCCTGAAAGGAATTTTTGATTTATTTGAATTCTTCTGTGATTATTTATTGATGGCTTGATGTTTGGACTTGATGTTTGGATAGAAGATGTGCATAGAGTTTTTTGTCATGAGCTATTAGGGTTTCCGAGTACATTCATTATCCATATCAATCCGACAACACTGCACGGCAACACGGTTTAGAAGATCCTGAAAGCCATGTCAGTTATTGGTTGAAATTGTTTGAGTTCAGCTACATTTGCTGGAAGTTAAAGTAAAATCATTGTGGGAAATAAATAGGTCCACTGCATCGCTATTCGTTAGATGGAAGTGCTTGGTGAGTACTTATCTGGACATACAGTTCCTTTGTGACGTTCTTTTCACTCTCTTTGCTCTCTGGGCAGCAACACTTTGTTCCTATTACTTGACCCCTCATGTACCCCTCTACACAACACACACAAACACCCACCCACACATTAGAGAGAAAACCAGGAGGTCTGGTTTGCACTAAAATCTTCCTAATGGATCATTATTTTCCTGTTTCATTGTATATACTGTATAGCAACATACATGTTTGGATAGTCGTTGCCTCCTTGCATGGTTGAGCTAGCTTCAAGCTAATGCGAACCATGTTTTGTGGCTTTCCAGGAGGGTTTCATGTTTGATTCCAAATGTGATCATAACATATAATGATTTACTAAGATAAAAGACAGAAAGACAAAGCGAGAGAAAGTCAACTTATGCCAGATAATAACTGAGCTCAAATGACACTGAAGCTAAACATGCAGTGTTGTTTTGGATCAACAGCTGGGTAGAAAAGACATAACATACATTTCAGGTGCTCCCTTTTTAGGTCAACATTCAACTCCTTCTTTAAACCTCTTCTCTTTCAATCAAAAGCACTCGGCCACTGATAACCCAGACACTTTATCTTCACGGACGCAGGCACAAATAATTTGTTATTCAAAATTGCATAGTTTATTTTTTTGTGCTTGGCACATATTAGATCATTGGGGACAAAATTAGTATTTTACATATAAAGTTATAAATGCATATTATGTAAAAGCATATTCTGCCAACAATGTAATATGATGTTTACAAAAACAATAGCATATGTAAAAAAAAAAAACTCCAAAAAACATTCAGTGTGACAATCTTCAAATTTGGCAATCAAGGTTGTACGTAACATGATTAACACAGATCTCATATTTTTTTGCATAAAGCACATGCAAGGTGTGTCTCTTCTTATGAAATGAATAAACCAACAATAATCCTCAACAGAGCACGAAAGAAGATATGAGAAGGGAAGGCACTTGCTGCCACATGTTGAAAACACTGCAGCTCTGAACAACCCATGTATGTGTCGACTTCTCTTCAAATCTTGTACTTCACCTTTCCAATCTCACTTATGACACAGATATGCTGGAGGGAGGAAGAGAAAGAGTGTTGTTCCCCTCAGTCAGATGTTAAATCATGCGAGCAACACTTTGATCGTTTATAGACCGTCACTGAAATATGTTTTAATCCCCCATGTTTACAGAACATAAATTAGTAATTTGTAGTGTTTATCTATCTGCTGGAGTGTTGAAATACCACGGTGATGACGAGCCCTCAGAAGATAAATGTTTTGAGCTGATTAGAGATTGTGGAGGGATGTGAATTTGGGAAAGCAAGGTCAGACTTTCCCCATATGACAGGAATCATCTCGCCTCTCCATTATGCTAGTGGACTGAACTTTACATAATTTAAAGATGAAAAGTTAAAGATGAAAAGGTCAATCTCAAACTGATAAATGAACACATCCTTGATAACAATCATATGACTGTACTGATATGTAGCATGTGCTAACTGGTAATACTAATAGTCGTTAAGTGGGGAATTAAGATGACTCACTCCGCCAGATAAGCAGATCCTAACCCTAACATTCCTTTCTTCACCTTCCTTCCAATTTCTGTAATGAACACACACACACACACACACACACACACACACACACACACACACACACACACACACACACACACACACACACACACACACACACACACACACACACACACACACACACACAAAAATGCACACACAAAAATACACACACACACAGAGGATACCTGGGTGAGTTTAGATTTCAGGGAGAGAAGTGTCTCTTTGACTATGTTTACTCTCAGCTCCCGGCTCTTTCATCCCTTTCAAACAGCTCTTTAAACTAAAAGGTCATGTGTAGTTCAGAAATAAAAGTAGAGCCTTACATTCAGGTCACGGAAATACTCGTTGTAGTCCAAAGCATAGCCCACGACAAAACGGTTGGGAATTTCAAACCCCACATCTGTTGAGATAAATACAGACACAGAAAATTAGATATGTGTAGAGATGGCCTGAATAAACTATAAATTCAAACTTGAGTCAGTGCAAGGGGTTATATCAGGTCTGTATAACAGAGAATCTTCTTGAAAAGTCTCACGATCAAGCACCAACCACAAACAAAGAACCTTGAAATGATTTAAACATAGAACATTTAAAATGCTACCTCATTCAAAACCACCTGGGCTTTAGACTGAGATATGAGTAACATGACATGTACAGTATAAATCTTGATCTGACGGCTGAATGAAGGATGAGTGACATCCCGGATGGCATTAAACAGATATGCACTTACAGTCTGGAAGGCTTCCAACCACATTAGAGACCCTTTTCACCAGCAGACTGAAATAGACATGACAGTACAAGCATTAACGAAGCTAATATCCACAATAATTTGCAAGGAATCATGCAGAAGAGATTTGAACTCGGATTTTAAAAAATGTACAGTGAAACTACATAAGCAGTTAATGACTAGATTATAGTGAAGCTGGCGATAGGGTAGCTATTCTTATCATTGAGACAGGAAAAACACTGATTACGGAAGCTTCAAAGGGGGAAACTAAGGGCAAACAGTACAGTACCTATACCATTCTAAATCAAAACAATATTGTGCAATACATATGGATTGATTTATGAAAAAAATGCAATACTAACAGAGTTGTATTCAAGCAATGAAACACAATTGCAAACTTTACATAAAACAGAAGACAAATTCAAGTTGAAGTATGGTGACTGGAGGCATGCATATCTATAGTCCCTGCTGTAACTACGGAAGAGTGACATCTTGTTCCTGTGACAGCCCCCCCCCGTGGACATGGAGAGCTCTGACAGACTGACTCACCCGGCGACCTTTACCATCTTGGGTTCAAAGGCCTCCACATGCTTCAGAAGGGCCTTCATTGTCTTTCCTGTGTCGACTATAGCCTAGAGGCAGGGGAAAGAAGAGGGATAGAGGGAGGGCCATAAATGTGGACTGCTCTCAGAAGAGAATGGATCACAATAGAAAATCAACCAATAACATGCAGTATGCTATAACGTAAATTAATCCATATAGATTTTCTACAGATGTCAAATTGTTCCTTGAGTTCTGAGATTAAGAACTACACGAATTATATAGAAGTACAGAATGCAATGTGACAAAATTCATGCAATTGTGTATGTGTGTCACACAGCCCATCTAGAATATTGATTGAATCTTAGATGCTGTTATTCCTCTAGAGTGGGGCTAAACAGCCATCATGTGGTGAAGGCCTAGTGTTTATGCATGGATGACATCAGTCTGGAAACTTTCACATCTGAAACATCTCAAAGGGAGGAAAAAAATACAAAAAAGAGAGGTCTGGCCTATGTGCACCTGGAGGTTGGAGGGTAGGAGGAAAACTATTCATTTAAAGCAATTATTGCCTGTATGCAATGATAGGCATGTTATATGTTATGATGTAATCTATGCAATTTATCAATCCCTTGCCGTCTGGCTGTTATTGCATAATTTAAGACCTGATTATCAAATTAGTGAATGAGAATAAGTGTCATGCAGCAAGACAATGATCCAAAACACACAATCAACTCTACATGAAAATGGTTCAAAAGCAACCAATTTGACATTTTGCAATGGCCTAGGCAAAGTCCAGACCTAATCCCAATTAAGATGTTGTGGAAGGACTTGAAACAAGCAGTTCATGCTTGAAAACCCACAAATGACGCTGAGTTAAAGCAGTTCTGCATGCAAGAGCCAAAATTCCTCCACAGCGATGTGAGAGACTGATCAACAACTACAGGAAGCATTTGGTTGCAGTCATTGCAGCTAAAGGTGGCACAACCAGTTATTGAGTGTAAAGGAGCAATTCCTTTTTCACACAAGTGGAATTGGATGTTGCATAACTTTGTTAATGAAATAAAATAAGTATATATATTTTTTTGTGAACTTATGTTCCCTTTATCTAATATTAGGTTTTGGTTGAAGATCTGATAACATTCAGTATCAAAATCATGTAAAAATAAAGAAAATTAGTAAGTGGGCAAATACTTTTTCACGGAACTGTACTTTGTAAACAACAGGAGTGGACTAACAGTGAAATGCTTACATAAGGGCCCTTCCCAACAATACAGAGAGAAATAATTTAAAAAGTCAAACACGTAATAATAGATACACAATGAGTAACGATAACTTGGCTATGTACAATTGGTACCAATACCGAGTCGAAGTGCAGGAGTACGAGGTAATTGAGGTAGACCCTGCATGTACATATAATTAGGAATAAAGTGACAGATAATAAACAGTAGCAGCAGCTGATGTGATGAGTCAAAAACGTTAGTGCATAAAGGGTCAATGCAGATAGTTAACCAAATAGCTACCCAGACTGTTTAACTAACTAACTATTTAGCAGTCTTATAGCTTGTGGGTGGAAGCTGTTCAAGGTCCTGTTGATTCCAGACTTGGTGCATCGGTACTGCTTGCCTTGCAGTAGCAGAGTGAACAGTCTATGACTTGGGTGGCTGGAGTCTTTGACAATTTTTATCAACTTTATTCAAGGCTTCAAGGCAAATTCAAGGCATTTGCAATACTGTACCGTGAGATGATGCAGTCACTTACCTCTACAATCAAGACATTCTTTGTGCCATGTAAAAAAAAAAAAGAGACAAACCCATTTTTAATATCTCTGAACTGAAACATCACAACTTCCATTCAAACATGGGGGAAAATACTTGGGAGTTTGACTTCTCATTTCTTAGACTGTAGCTATAGTGACAATCTTGGATCTAATTTTAGTCCCTTAGAGACACACAGACATGTCATTATACTCCCTCATAATGTACGGTTGTTCCTAACATTGAGCCAAAGGCCCTTCCAAATGTCTTAGACAGTAAAGATAATTACAGTTGGACACTTTCTCTGGTGCAGGGGTTCAAATGACAGCTTTTTCCCCGTTGGCTGTGTATGAGGCTCTTTGTCTGGCTGGTGGAGTGTATCTATGGTTTGAGGCGAGTGCTCTGAGAGAATGCAGGCAGGAGGCCAATGTTGTGGGCCTACACGCTACACCTGAACCGTGTTATGTAACGCTATGAACAGGGAGTAAGGATACGTAACTATGCTGAACAAAAATATAAACGCAACAGCAACAATTTCAATGATTTTACTGAGTTACAGTTCATATGAGGAAATCAGTCAATGGAAATTCATTCCTTAGGCCCTAATCTATGGATTTTACGACTGGGAATAGAGATATGCATCTGTTGGTCACAGATACCTTGAAAAAAATGGGCCTCATGATGGGCCTCAGGATCTCGTCACAGTATTTTTGCTATCGATAAAATGCAATTGTGTTTGTTGTCCGTAGCCCCACCGCCACCATGGGGCACTCTGTTCACAACGTTGACATCAGCAAACCACTCGCGCACATGACGCTATAAACATGGTCTGCAGTTGTGAGGTTGGTTGGTTGTAGTGACAAATTCTCTAAAACTACATTGGAAGCGGCTTATGGTAAAGAAATGAACATTAAACTTTCTGGCAACAGCTATGCTGGACAATCCTGCAGTCAACATGCCAATTCCACGCGCCCTCAAACCTTGAGACATCTGTGGCAATGTGTTGTGTGACAAAACGACACATTTTAGAGTGGCGTTTTCGTTTCCCCAGCACAAGGTGCACCTGTGTAATGTTCATGCTGTTTAATCAGTTTCTTGATATGCAACACTTGTCAGGTGGATGGATTATCTTGGCAAAGGAGAAATGTTCACTAACAGGGATGTAAACAACTTTGTACACAACATTTGAGAGAAATAAGCTTTTTGTGAGTATGGAACATTTCTGGGATCTTTTATTTTAGCTCATGAAACATGGGACCAACACTTTACATGTTGCATTTATATTTTTGTTTAGTGTAGTAGAGAGAGAGAGAGAGAACATGGAAACCTTGAGCAGAACTAACTTGCTTTGCCACATGGAAAAGATGTGCACAAAACAGCCTCAAACAACCACATTAGTGATTTTTATATGACCTTATTCGATATGGATTACATTTCCCCTCAAGAATGTTAAAGATACGAAACACAAACACTTGGAGGTAATAGGTGCATTATTCTACCAGACAATGTGCTACATCATTCTAACCCCCTCCACTACTCCCAAAGGCTTGTGCCCTCATACTGCTATCTGTTCTTTTGCTGAAATCCCAAATAGAATCCTGTACATGCCTCCCTTCTGTTGATGATGGACTGGGAAGGGAGGTAGGCTATAGAAACTCGACCCCATGCAGAGATTCCTGCAAAATCAAGTCATTTGACAGATCTGTTCTTGAACCTATCCAGCCAACCTCCCAACTTACATATTTGCAGCAGTGTTATGCATTTTAACTTTAACACTCCTCGCCTTTCCATGATGACATTTGGGATTAGGAAAAGCAAGTGCTGTAAATGGTATGCCATTGCCAATATGCTAGTTGACGGTTGGCCAGAGTCCATGTGCCTAATAACTAGCACCCCTTATGACTGGCACATGCCCCACTGACTGGCACCACTCAGCTGTGCCATGGGGTGACGGCATGACGCTGAGATGGCAGCCATTTAGTGAAGATTGATGTCAGCCATCTAGTTACCCTTAGTGAAGATTAATGTTCCTGACTTGTGTAAATTTGCTGGGTTAGACAGACAGGTATTCTTGTTGACCTCCTAACCCTAAGCAAAAACAAATCTTAGGTAAGGTTTTTGCCATTTTCAGTTTTATGTAAAAAAAAAAAAAAAAAAACTTCTCATGACATTGTCTGCTGTCCTCTTCTGACTCCTAAAATATACCTTGCTACTGAAATAGAGACAGTAACTATGTGCTGTAAGACTACATTCTATCTAGATGGGGGCGTCAATTCCAACACCACTCACATGACCACCCTCTTGAGCACCCTTGACTTAAACTCCATTAAATATTTCATATGGGGTAGGTTACAGTGTGGGGTGGATGATGGTCCACCAAAACCCTATTTTTCATCGTCAAGTATTTCCTCAGAAAGAGGATATTCCTGGTGCAACCATTCCTGTACTGTCCACAGGACTAGATTAGTGATTCATTCTCAACCTGGTGATGGCTGCACCACACTGACAAAGTGACTCTTATGAAGGGTACACAAAGAGGACGGTTGTCGGGGAAGACCCAAAAATGTATGACGCGCCGAATGAACGCAGGATGACACCCAGTCACTGGGTTCACTCTCTTTGCTCCAGTCCAGAAATGTAGTTCAGTAGACACAGTTTTACACAGGAATGTCTAAAACGGTCTGTCTCTTATGGAAGGACCTAGCCCTTGCCTCACGCCATAGAGTCAAAAGATGTATTTTCATTAAATGGATCTACTATGCCTTGTGGTGATATGTTGGGACCACTCCTTAGACATAGAGGGCCACACCTATGTGAAATATACCAGGGTAGTTCATCCTTCAGCTCTATCTTCTTATATCTTCTTATAGATCGTATACCTTATCTGAATATGTCTTTAAAGTGTGTATGTGTCTTTCCCTTTCTTCCTTCACCACCCAAATGAGCACACTGATGCATTTCCAAGAGCTTTGTCGACACTCAACAGCAGAGCTGAGAGTTCCCCCTTGTGGCTAGTTATGACCTTATATCAAAAACGTTCTTAATGTTCAAATTCTTTAGAACAAAGTGCATCTGAATGCATAGAATCTAATTTCCCAGAGAGGGATAAAAATGGAAAGATTATTTACAGAAAGAAATATGGTTTGAACAAATGTCCATATAAAATCATTACAATTTATTTAGGCACGTACATACCTTGCCTCGTAGAACAGATAGATCTTGACTACCTATTATGTGCAGGTCCTCTGTTGATTGGTCATTCTAGAGAAGAAGAAAAAAACTTTCTTGAGTGTGTGAACAGTCACCATTCTGTCCTGGACAGAGGCAAGACACAGATAACCTGACAGAGATGTCCCCAAACATGACATCCAGGATGACTACGCTGCACAGAGCAGGGAATTTTCCATGACAGTGACTGTCTGGTGTCTACGTAATCACTATCATTTAGACAGTGAGGCTTTAGATGGAATGGAAAAAGGCGATAATGAAGGGCAGTAACAATGGAGAAAATACAGACACTCAGGTCAGCTCAATTCTACCATCATGCTGGAGTCAGATATTTCAGATGCTGAGTTAGCCAAAATACAAAATCCCAAGTGAAAGGGAAAGGGGATATCAAGTCAGTTGCACAACGGAATGCATTCAACTGAAATTGGTCTTGCACATTTAACCCCTCAATCAGAAATGTGTGGAGGGCTGCCTTAAATCGATGTGACTTAAATGCATGGCCTTTCATAGGAGTATAGAGAACAATGAGGGAACTGAAAAAGTAATCATTTACAATCATTTCTCATTTCACGTTTCATTTCCTTAAACTAATTTCCTAACGCTCATATCGAAGCATCCTAAAGTACACTATATATACAAAGGTATGTGGACACCCCTTCAAATTTGTGGATTCGGCTATTTCAGCCACACCCGTTGCTGACAGGTATATAAAATCGAGCACACAGCCATGCAATCTCTATAGACAAACATTGGCAGTAGAATGGCCCGTACTGAAGGCACCGTCATAGGATGCCACAATTCCAACAAGTCAGTTCGTCAAATTTCTGCCCTGCTCGAGCTGTCCCGGTCAACTGTAAGTGCTGTTATTGTGAAGTGGAAACGTCTAGGAGCAACAACGGCTCAGCCGCAAAGTGGTAGGCCACAAACTCACGGAATAAGACCGCCGAGTGCTGAAGCGTGTAGCGCATAAAAATTGTCTGTCCTTGGTTGCAACACTCACTACCGAGTTCCAAACTGCCTCTGGAAGCAACGTCAGCACAATAACTGTTCGTCGGGAGCTTCATGAAATGGGTTTTAATGGCCGAGAAAGCCTAAGATCACCATGCGCAATGCCAAGCGTCGGCTGTAGTGGTGCAAAGCTCGCCAACATTGGATTCTGGAGCAGTGGAAACGCGTTCTCTGCAGTGATGATTCACGCTTCACCATCTGGCAGTTTGATGGATGAATATGGGTTTGGCAGATGCCAGGATAACGCTACCTGCTCCAATGCATAGTGCCAAGTGTAAAGTAAATCGTCTGGGGCTGTTTTCATTGTTTGGGCTAGGCCCCTTAGTTCCAGTGAAGGGAAATCTTAACGCTACAGCATACAATGACATTCTAGACGATTCTGTGCTCCCAACTTTGTGGCAACAGTTTGGGGAAGGCCCTTTCCTGTTTCAGCATGACAATGCCCCCGTGCACAAAGCGAGGTCCATACAGAAATCGTTTGTCGAGATCGGTGTGGAAAAACTTGACTGGCCTGCACAGAGCCCTGACCTCAACCCCATCGAACACCGTTGGGATGAATTGGAACACCGACTGCGAGCCGAACCTAATTGCCCAACATCAGTGCCCGACCATACTAATGCTCTTTTGCCTGAATGGGAAGCAAGTCCCTGCTGCAATGTTCCAACATCTAGTGGAAAGCCTTGCCAGAAGAAGGTAGGTTATTATAGCAACAAAGTGGAGACCAACTCCAAGCAGGTGTCCACATACACTACATGACCAAAAGTATCTCAAATTGATTGTGTAGCTCAACAAAGACACTTAGAGGGAGGCCTACATATTTTTGCCTAATCCAATGAAATCCGTAAATAAAAGGAAGTGACATACATACACAGACATACTATATACACAGACAGACTATAAACTCTTCCATCTCCAAACATGAACCAATTATTAATAACAGAAACAACAGGTTGTTTTGATATCTAATTTTCCTCTCTTATGTTGAATAAGCCTTTTCCTAACTGTTCTGGTCGGAAGTCAGCGCTAAAAGATGACAATTTCGAGATTTGAATGTTATACATTGAGGATACAGCATCTGAACAGGCTTCCCAGTTGCTCTGGTGAAGGGAAGCCCAGCTGCATAAACAATACATGCTGAAGATTTCAAAGGACAAATAAATAGGATATTGAGGAACCAACCAAGGTGCTCCTCAACTACATTAAACTAGAGAACGTCATATTCATTATGTTTATCTTTAACTTCATCACAAGCGACTGATAAATGATGTGATGATAGAGCCTTTCAAAAGACTCTTAAAGAACTTGATGCACTGTTGTTCACTGTACATTATTTATACTCAATGATTGACTACTGTTGTTGTTGTTGTTGTGTGAGGGTGGGGTTACATACCAGGTAGCTCTTAAGCCTAATAAACTCCACTCTGGTCTCCAGGTGCTTGTTGGAGTTGCGGCATTGTACCTTAATGAACTCCACCAGGTCGGAACAGAACTTGTACCCTCCCTTCAGTACACACAGCACCACCATGTCATGATCCCCAATGTCATCCATGATGTGTCGGGCCAGGCGCTCCGTCCTACAGTACAAATCATGTTAATCCTTCCCAGGAAATCACAATTACATAGACAGAGCAGTGTGTGTGTGTGTAATTACATTTCGGGGTCACATGATACCAGAGTTGATGCTTTATCACTAATTGCCAAGGCATGCAGTGTGTATGATGTGCACACACACACACACACACACACACACACAAACACACACACACACACACACACACACACACACACACACACACACACACACACACATACACACAATGGTATTGTTTATTGTGTACTTTCAATACAGTTTGTGTACTTTCAATGACTTCTTGAAGTCCTCCAAGCCTCCCTGGTTGGTAAAAATTTGGCACGAACCAGCATTCCTTTCCACATGGGGTAGAAAACCTGAACTGTGAACCCAGGCCAATAAGTGCACCAGGAGAAGACCAATAAAGTGGATCAAGTTAAGTGATAAAGATAAAAACGGGGGTGCTGGCCTCCCGGATGGCGCAGTGGTCTAACGCACTGCATCGCAGTGCTAGCTGTGCTCCCAGAGACTCTGGGTTCGAGCCCAGGCTCTGTCGCAGCCGGCCGCGACCGGAAGGTCCATGGGGCGACGCACAATTGGCCTAGCGTCGTCCGGGTCCGGGTCCTTGTCTCATCGCGCACTAGCGACTCCTGTGGCGGGCCGGGCGCAGTGCACGCTGACCAGGTCGCTAGGTGTACGGTGTTTCCTCCGACACATTGGTGCGGCTGGCTTCCGGGTTGGATGCGCGCTGTGTTAAGAAGCAGTGCGGCTTGGTTGGGTTGTGTGTCGGAGGACGCATGGCTCTCACTCTCCGTCTCTCCCGAGCCCGTACGGGAGTTGTAGCGATGAGACAAGACAGTAACTACTAATAATTGGGGAGCAAAAGGGGGTAAAAAAACGGGGGTGCTATTTCTATTTAAGATCATCCTTTAAGCACAGTAATGTAGTAACGTATGTTCCATATTGTAAACTACAACAACATAAATAGAATGGTAGATTGGCTTCTGATCACCTCAGCAAGTTGGTGAAAAGGTTTGTATGAATTTCCTCCAGATTATAAAATAAATATTACCTGTCCATGATAACCCCATGTGGAATGTAGACACTCTCTATATCTTCGCGGTAATGCTCTGGATAAGTGAAGAGCTCTAAACTGTATCCGGGCCAATCATCTTTAATCTAAGATATGATTAACAAAGATAAGAAACACTTGCAAAATTATGATACATTTATTCACGAAATATTACCATAGGGTATATCTGTAAGTAGCCTATCAATTTAAAAAGTTCATGATCTGAAGACAGTGCTTGATCAACTGAAATCAGCTCCAACAAGTTACTCAAGAAAACAAATCATGATAGGATAAATATTGGTATATTACAATAGACCACTACAAAACAAAGTCTGAAGCTATTTACCACAATTCCGCCTTCCATTCCTGTGGCTCTGGATGGAACGCATTCTGCCATGATGTTTTTCCGCGATGACAGACAGTTGAAGTAAAACTTCAGTCAGCAGACTGAAGTGGAGCGAACAAATTACTACAATCACAAGCAAGATAACGGTGAAGTAAGTGTTCCTCGAAGTAACTGACAACTTCTCCACTTTATAAAGAGAGAATATTTGTGCAATTTTAGGCTGAAACTCAAAACTAGCCAACAAGTCAAGCATGCTGTGGTCATGCTAAAGTCATTAGTGTGACTATAAAGAGGTGGTTGTTGTTTTCCAGTCCTTCTGAATAAACCACCGAATGGCACAATTAGATCCACGGGGGTGGATAATCAGCTGCACGGGATTTCATGTAGTAGTTTTCCTGTAGGCACGGATGCTTGCTAAAAAGGAAAAGTTAATCATTTGGCTCAAGAAACTGTGGCAAAGGACCAGATAAGTATAGGCTCATTCAAGGCTCTTGTACAATGACCTACAAGGATTACATCATGACGTAGTATGTAGTAATATTTATAAACTGTTGTAAGCAGATTTTCACAAATATATTTAAATATAGTGCAGAGTTAATTTAGTTTACCAAAACAATGTGAAATCATAGACAGGCAGTGAGAGGGATATGACAATTTGCCAGACAATGTCATATCTAGCACTCAGGGCATATGGTTTTTTTCCTCACTGAATATCTGTTTACAATTCTGGCATTTGCCATTGAGACTTAAGAGGTGTCATGTGTGTTAGTTGTTGTTGACGATGTAGATGGTCTTGTATCGCTTGATGAGGTCAATGTCCCTCTCCAGCTGCTTCATCTCCAGCTCCAGACGCTCCTTGCAGTACTTCTTGGAGGTGGTGTCCATGACAACAGAGTCCCTGGTACTGATGGTGCAGCTCCCCCAGTTCTTCTTCAAGCCCCAGACAGAGAATGACCCATCAATAACACAGGCAAGGGAGATGAGCTTTCCATTCTTGCTCAAGAACAATTAATTATCAATAAGCCCATGTATGTCAGTGTAATGGGAATGTCTTTCTGGGAAATGTCATTTTTAAACCCCTTTGAATGTATGCTGGTGCTTAACAGAATTTGTAAGCCTATTCATCATTTGATTGATCAAATATTGAACCTTATCTAAATGACTGATCAGCTAAAACACATATATTAATATAATGCATCTTTATGATCTATTCTAGGACAGATTCTATTGGCTTGGTTCTAAGGACCTATGTGGTTTACCTGTGTGATGTTTTTTTCACTCATCCTCAGAGAGCTGTATAATGGCACCCTGTCTCATGCTGTCACACCTGTCCTTGTGATTGTCCCCCCCCCCCCATCTTCCCCATTATCCCCTGTGTATTTATACCTGTGTTCTCTGTTTGTCTGTTGCCAGTTCGTCTTGTTTTTCAAGTCAACCAGTGTTTTTGTTCTTGGCTCCTGCTTTTCCCAGTCTCTCTTTTTCTCGTCCTCCTGGTTTTGACCCTTGCCTATCCTGACTCTGAGCCCGCCTGCCTGACCACTCTGCCTGTCCCTGAGCCGGCCTGCCGACCTGTACCTTGCCCCACCTCTGAATTGTTGACCTCTGCCTACCCTGAGCCTGCCTGCCGTCCAGTACCGTTGCCCCACCTCTGGTTTACTTACCCCTGCCTGCCCCTGTTAGAATATTAAACCATTGTCAATTCAATGTGTCTGCATCTGGGTCTTACCTTGATTCCTGATACATGCGCTCATTGACATAGCTCTCATACTTGTCCTGAACCCTCCTCACCTCATCAGCATGCTGCTGCAGGTACTCAGGGTTCTTTCCAAAGTCCTAAGGAGAGGATAGGCAAATAGTTATGTTGGGTGCCTCTTCAGTTCAATTTAAATTGATTGAGTGTCCAGTCTTGGTGCAATAAGCGTCTTTTCTTTGACTAGCACTACAAATTCACTACCTGCTTGACAGACAAAGTGAAAGCAGTCTTTTCATATGTAGTGAAAAGCTCACGTTTTTCTTGATGTACTTTGGGACCAGTCCTGAATTTTCCAGGAGCTGTTTGTCTCCAGTTTTAGTGTCGGTGTAGATAGGCTGTGGCTTCCTTAGCACTGCCATGATGTTCTCAAAGAGCTCCCGAGTTGCGCAGCGGTCTAAGGCACTGCATCTCCATGTTAGAGGCATCCCTACAGACCCTGGTTCGATCCTGCCGTGATTGGCAGTCCCATAGGGCGGCACACAATTAGCCCAGGGCAATCCAGGTTAGGGGAGGGTTTGGTCAGGGTAGGCCGTCATTGTAAAATATGAAGTTGTTCTTCACTGACTTGTCTAGTTTAATAAAATAAAAAAAGGCATATGTCTTTACAAAGTCCTTTTTGGAGTGAATACCCATAATTCGATTGTCTGCTTTGGCCGCCATTTGTGTTTTCTTGAAAGTATCATACAAATGTGAAAAAGTTTTTCTAGTGGTGTCAAAATATAAACACAGAATTAGATTTAGGAAATGACCTCAAGTGATATTGAGATGTAATCTCGCCCTATTGCTTACTTTCAGTAAGTTTGGGTTCCTTGGAGTGCTCGAGCAGATATTTCTCTGGAGAGGGCACTTCTACTTTTGTTGGCCCCAGTCTTGTTTGGAGCCTTATTCATACTTTTCGCATGCTTAACTTGTGCCCTAAACGTTGATATAACTTGACAATGGAATAATAAAAGATAAGATAGATATAGTACAGTAGCTAGATCATTTCAGGACATGAGTGCAAAAATCAGTCAGAAGCCCTGTGCACAGTGGTGCAGTTTTTTTCAAGGTGTAGGTTGTGGCAACAAAGTATCCCCACACATTCCCAATCCCCCACACAGAAACATAGGTTTAAGAAAAATACAAATTAAGCTAGCTAACGTTAGATACAGTAGATTTGCCCATGGGCTGTGTGCAATGCAAATAAGTTTACATAGCTAGCTAACGTTATACAGTTACTTTGTTAGCTATTAGTAGTTCACAGTGTGGGAAGAATATTCATCTTGTTTCTACCTTTCCTGATAAAGTGAGAGGTAAAATCCTCCATCTAAGATTTGAATGCAATCTGCGTTTTATCTGTTTTGCCTTCTCCCCGTTTACATGTAACACGGTACTTACGAAATACAGTTTGTCCCTTCACTTTTCCCGTACAATGTGTGACAATGCGAAAACAATGCCATATACAGTGATTCGAGTTGTGGCCAATGAATAATGGTAAAAGGCCAGCAACACTCCGTATTATTCAGAGCGCAATTAAATGACACCATAATACATTCTTCAGACCCCACCGAGTATTCCCTACAATAATCTTACTGTGGCACCTACAATATTTTTCGCTCAAAAACCAATATTTATTCCATATAAAGTGATTCACATTGTGGCCTCCAATGGAATGGGTGGAGCAAAAGGCCACCCTCATTTCTTTGACCTTGGAACATGTTTTAAAACATACATTGAATGCAAATGTCACTTAAATATGAACGAATATGATTCATTGTTACTGTTTAGACAATCATTTGTAATATACTGTATAATTAATAATACAGGTAATTGACACTTTTCTACTATTACGTAGGGGACATGTATTTCGAAAATTTCCGAAATTCCGTGACCCGGAAGTTCCTTTTTAGTGTTGCTGACGAGAAGCTTAAGTTGAACGTGGCTGACATTGGTTTACTTTCATCAGCTCTTTCTTTACTCCAATAATTAAACGTTACTAGCTAAGATACTGTAAAAAATATAATCCAGGTAGGCCTAGTGTATAAAATATATTAAAAGTCATTATCGACTGATGCATGCGTCACGTGATATCAGAGAGCAATCCCTTCATGATATAAAAGTTGCTGTAGCAAGCTAGGTACAGTAGCTATCTAAATAACCTATCTAGATAGAAACAGTAGATAGGTCAACGAAATTATTTCCAAAGATATGTGTTAAACAGAATAGTATTTTAGAAGACAGAAATGTCAGTATGAGCCCTATCGGGTCTATTTAGCCCTTGATCATGACTCAGTTCCATTACATTACACAAGTCTTTTGACGAAGGCGGCTTCTTCAGTGGGGTGTTTTGTTAAGATACCTGACGCTCGATCTGAAGATTAATTAACACGCATTGCTTGCGGTACGGTATTGGAAGCATAAGGACCTTATCTTTCATATCAGCGAGAAATAATCATTAAAAAAGGCTAAATAAACCCCTTGATAGGGTGGTTTGTGTTCCCATACTGCCATATCACCATGTTACAGCGCTTGTTTACAGAAAACAGGAGCGACCACGTGCTAATTAGCTTTATCGCATGCTCAGAAGTGTAGCAGAAATGTAGTTTCGTTGGATGGAGGCATGCATCCATAGCTGTATGGATCTGTGCAAAATTGCTACAGTAAGTGTATCTTTTTTATTTGATGGGTTCTTCCTCGCGGATGAAAGATAACTGCTATATGTTTCGAAAGCCTTGTCACAAGCGATGATTATTGACGTTTCTTAACTTTAAGTATGCACTATGCAGAAATCGCTCAACCATTTCGGTGTTGCTAAAATTCTAATATTTAGCCTAATTCCAGTTTGTGACAAAACAAGCTAGTATAATGTGGAGTATCATTGTACCATCTAAACTGTTGTGAAATGTCTGTTACATAACCAAAAATATTGTATTTTCAGTTGTTTTGAAGCTGGTGTACAACACCAAAAGTAAAATATGGAAAAACAAAACTCAACAGGAAGCATAGAAATAGCACACACACAACAGATCTACCGCTTCGCACACTTGCTTTCAATGAGATTGACAGATCTATTTCTATGTTAGTTTCGTTGGGTCCCCCAAAAAGTTACATATTGTAACCCAGCATTGGGATTGTTCTTATGGACAGAGCTAATTGACTACCACAGTATGAGTCATTAAACCCAGAGATGGTTCCAATTGTTTATCCGCCATACATTTTTCCATCTTGGATTTTAGAACTACTTCATATAAGGTCTGTGTTTCGTGTAGGCTTATCCTGCCTTGACGTTTTGATAACCGAGCAAATCGCTCTAGGACAAGGTAACTTTTATCAATAATTAGCAATGCACATTTTTGAGTAAATTGAGGCTAATATATTGATAAAAACGCACCCTGCCCGAGAAAGAATTACACGGCTATCAAAACGTCACAAGGTAAGCCTACACAATTAATTGTAATTTCTTTGTAAAGTGAATGGCGGAAAAACCATTGGAACCATTTGTGTTTTTATGGGTATTATGATGCGTCCACTGTGACGGACTATAGCTGAGAACTGTAGGGAGAAGGCAGAATGCCGCTTAGTGTTTGATAGCTAGGGTCTATTCATCTTTTTAAAATATTTAAAATCATATTCTTCACCAACCATCTCCCTGACTACCTTCCTCTGATCCAAGTCATGAACTGTCCCTCTCCACCTTTGGCACTCAAAGACTTGGCCTGTATTGGTTGACTCTATAGTTAGGTCAACCAATACATAATCATGAGTAGTCTAACTATACAGTAGCTAGGCTACTCATGATGATGTATTGGTTGACCTAACTATACAGTTGCTAGGCTACTCATGATGATGTATTGCTTGTTTGTGTTTTGGCTTTTGAAGCACTTTGAGGTTATGAAAAGGGCAATAGAACATGTGTAAATTATTATTCACACTGGTCTAGTAACTTAGCTACAGCTAAACCTAGTAACTGTTCAAATACTATAGCCAGGATAGATTGTTATCAACATGTACAGTAGCTACATACATTTTACATTTCAACAGCTCCTAACAAGGAACTTACGTCACTGAACATATTGCCTGTTATTATTTGATGTCATTAACCCTGTACAATCAGTCTTATCTTATCTGTCTTACAGATTTGACATAACAACCACATCAAAATGCTTCCAGTAGCCTACTGTCAAAGGGTGAAAATGTTTATAGCGATGGAAGTGTTGAACAACACACGGCAGCTTGCTCTGAAAGCTGTGAGATGGCGGACAAGCACAAGCCCTTTCTCAATATCCAGATCGTGGCTATCTACTGTACCCCAGATAGAGGACCGAAACATCCTGCTAATAGGTCCGCCTGGAGCAGGAAAAACCTCTGTGGGGCGTGTTGTTGCTCATAGACTGGGAGTGCCTGTCATTGACGTGGACGACCATATCCTGGAGGTGACATGGAAGATGCCGGTGGCTGACAAGCTGTCCGAGGTCGGAGATGAACGTTTCCTGGAAGAAGAGGGTCGGGCTCTTTGCAAATTTTCCACCTCTGGTAGTGTCATCTCCCTAACAGGATCCAACCCACTCCATTCTGGGGCTATGCAGCACCTCAAACGCACTGGACTGGTAGTGTATCTGGATGTAGCCACCGATGACATCATACAGAGGCTCTCCAGGATGAAAGTGAACAGGATTGTGGGCCAGGAGGCTGGGGTACCCATCAGGCAGATTCTACACTACAAGAAGCAGTTTTATGAGAAATGGCTTGACACTAGAGTGCTCTGTGGGACTGGAGATACTGTTGAGGAGATTGCAGAGAAGGTGCTTCAGGCTGTGGAGAGATACCAGAACTCGAAATCGGAGACCTTTGTGTCAACCAGGAGGGAGAATGGATCATCTAGTGAATCAAAATACTTCAGTGACGTTGTTTTAGAGGGGTTAGCTCCCGATGGTGGACTATACGTGCCCCAAAAAGGCTTTCCGAAGCTCGACGTACGAGAATGGCTAAGAATAGCAGAAATGTCCTATCCTGAACGAGCCTTAGCCATGCTTGAAAAGTGCATACACCCCATGGACATCCCTGGTACCGATCTCAGAAGAATGGTGTTCAGAGCTTACGGGGTTAACTTTGCCAGCGAGGCCATTGCACCGGTGAAACACCTAGTTCATAACCAGTTTGTGCAGGAGCTCTTCCACGGCCCCACTGCTTCCTTTAAAGACCTGGCCTTGCAGTTGATGCCTCAGCTCTTCGTCTATTGTCTCCCACAAATGTGCAACTACCTCATCCTTGTGGCAACATCCGGTGACACCGGCAGTGCAGTGCTGAGTGGGTTCGGCAACCTTCATGACCTGGACCGGCAGAGGGTCGGCGTGCTGGTGTTCTTCCCAGAGGAAGGAGTGAGTGAGATCCAGAAGCGACAGTTGACAGCCTACAAAGAGGGCAACGCCAGGGCTGTCGGTGTCCTATCCGACTTTGACTTCTGCCAGAGATCCATTAAGACCATGTTTGGGGATTCAGGTCTGACAGGGCATTTGGCTGTGGAGTATGGCACTGTCCTCAGCACTGCTAACTCCATCAATTGGGGAAGGCTGCTACCACAGGTGAGGTCCTGCTGTAAAATGACACAGTAGTACTTGTGTTTTTAAGGCTCAGAAAATGTGCTTGATGTATGTTATTTTTTTATTTCTATTATAGGGGATTAACAAATCCATCTTAATTATATACAGGGGTAGGGGTGAATACATTCTAAATTAACATTAAATGCATATAGCTATCCTAAACAATTAATTGTTTTATTTATTCATTTCATTCAGTCTAGGCTACTTAATGTCTTGGTATGTTGTTGTACAGCTCAAGTAGCATTACTTCATTACCTCCTGTTTCTCCCCAGGTGGTCTATCACGCCTCAGCATATCTAGATCTTTTCAAAGATGGGGTTATCAAGTTCGGAGAGCCCATCGATGTATGCATCCCTACCGGTAACTTTGGCAATGCCATGGCAGCCCTGTACGCAAAGCAAATGGGAATCCCGATAAGAAAAATCATCTGCGCTTCCAACCAAAACCGAATCGTTTCTGACTTTATTACGACAGGGGTGTGTGATCTCCGAAACCAGCCTCTCATTGCCTCGCTTTCCCCAGCCATAGACATCCTCAAATCCTCCAACCTGGAGAGATTTCTCTACCACACCTCAGGTGGTGATGGCTGTCTTGTTAGAGATCTGTTCACGCGCTTAGAGAAAGACCAGTACTTCAAAGTCTCTGAGTCATTGCTCCAAAAGATCCAGGAGGATGTGGTGGCTGGCTGGTGCTCTGAAGAGGAATGTCTGGCTGCCATCCTAAATGTTCACACCAAAACTGGTTACGCGATGGACACACACACCGCCGTTGCTAAGGCGGTTGCCGACCGGCTACAGGACCCATGGTGTCCAGTGGTGATCTGTTCTACAGCGCACCACGGGAAGTTTGCCCCCACCGTCCTCAAAGCGCTGCAGTGCCCGAACAACCCCTCAGATCCTGTGGACCAGCTGAGGGAGCTGGCCTCTGTAGCGTCCACACCTCGGACGCACCAAAACATGCTTCAGTGCCTGAAGGAAAACAGTAGAGGAGAACATACAGTGTGTCAAGCAGATTTCAGTGTGTTAGTGGAGGAGGTGGAATCCATGATTCAAGACTCTTTCTTGAAAGTTCTTTAGGTCTCTTTCAGATAAACAAACCGATAAAGACTCTGGGGTAGGGTGGTACTTTTTTATTTTCATTCAGTGTGTTGAGGAGGGCAGTTGAAAATGAAAGTCAACCCATGAATTAATAAATCATGAATTTCATGTGGTTTTTTTTTGTCTTATGAATTGTGCAATTGATCTCCTTATTTGACAGAATTTGGGTTTAGATGGATGTTTCTACAGCCACTGGGGATGTCATAACATAAGTCTTCTGTGCCCACTAGATGGTGATATTTACCACATGGCTCCTATGCAGCCAAGGTCCCTTCAGGTTTCATGATATGTAGTTGTGGTTCAGAAGCTCCTAACTAGCCCCAACGGCCCAATACATGAGACTAAATTGTGGAGTCATTACCTTGTGCCAAAGGAACAACTATATATAGAACTAAATATGCTTGTTCATGTTTGTTATGTAGTATGGTTTAACCCAGATGTGCTGTTTGTTACAAGCATTTCTCTACCACCCGCAATAGCATCTGCTAAACATGTGTATGCGACAAATACAATTTGATTTGCTCTTGTTTATTTTTTACAAATGTACATTCATTTCCCTTCTTTTGTATGTACTATGTTATGTAACTGTCATATTACAATCCTAAACAACACGAAGGACATACTCAGGTTGATTTTCATCTGTCCGTTTGGTATTAAATATTTGTTTGTGTGAAGTAATTTTCTCTTTTGATATGAAGGTTTTTGAGTATAGCTTCATCCACTGAATGACAGTTACACATCAGTCATAGTGATCCATAAATAAGAAATACAACTTTGCTGGGAAAATATTTCTCTAATTAACAAACCAAACTGCTCTCTGAGAATGAGTGCAATTGTATCCAGAACCAGGAGTTCCAGAACCACCCTCATCCTCCACTTCCAGAGAAGCGATGAGAATAGCTGAGGTGCTGATAAAGCAACATGGCGGATCTCTCCTCGTGACATTAAAACCTGGCTAATTAATCTCGACGAGGTTCATGGTCCAGTAATTGCTGGGGAAAGTTGGAGAGGCAGTGAGAACCTCCTATCAATGTCCACACACTCATTAACTAGGCTTCTACTAACACAGCTGGCCTTTTTTGCTGCACAAAATCCTTTTGCTGTTTGCACTATTCCGCAGCTCTTTCATACTACTACATTAGCTGTCAAGCCAAGAAATAAGAGTCAGGTTTCAAAGCTATTTACATTTGTATTTAAATGTTAAGCCTATTTTTCTGTCATTTTTACTCTCTTTTGTCTCTACCGTAGATAATTTCAGGCCCATGCCGAAATTGGTTGTGATAGCATAGTATTTCATCATGACACATGAAGAGGATAAACAATAGGGACACACAAGGAAGTGACTTTGCTTTTCCTGTTCAGGTTCCATATAGACAGAAATGGAATGAGGAAGGGCATCAGTATTGTCCCCCAAACACCTAAAAGATTAGTAGAAGATAAGTTAGTATGATGTTCAAGGTTTCAAAGTCAACTATGGTATCAGTATGACCTCATTATCAGAAGTAAACCTAGGTCCAACAACGCATGTATATTCAACCTAGGAGTGAACCAGGAAATTATCTGAAAATATAGAATGGAACATGTAATTTGCTCCACTACTATTCAAGCCTACAAATCCTCTCCCATTGTGCTGCTAACATTCGACCAGCTTAAAATAGAACTGTTCGCCATTCTGGAAGGCGACACACAATGAATGATCATTTCATGCTGGGGGACTTTCTCCTACCTCTCTCCATCTACGGTGATAGAGAGGACAGAAATGAATCCGTCTCCGTGGATATCAATGGAGTCATTTAAATCCATGCAGGTGCTGCCTCAGCAGCTGGAGGGGGGAGGGAAAAGATATGTTTCATAGATCTCCAGGATTGCTTATGACTGCAGTTGTTAAAATAGATCGAGGTTCAGGCCACGTTAGATGAAACACTTCTCCGGCATGCCTTCTCGTTTGGATCACTGTCTCTGGCAGAATAGTGAAGAGCTTGTTTGTTTTTTTGCCTTGTCTACATTTATTCAGCTGTCGAATGCAGTTTGCCTTGTGTTATGCGTTGTCTTATCATTACACAGATGCATGATAGTTCAAATTAGTCTGTTTTTTGTGTACTTAAATCTTTATGCCGTATTCTGATGCTAACCAATTAAAATGTCCAAATGTTGCCACAACGCAGGTTGTATGGAAACATCTGGCAAGTTCCCTCTGTAGAGTTCTGTTATTGTCCCACATCAACTGTGTCTTCACAACAGAACTGTGTGTGTGTGTTTGAATGTGTGAGAAATGGAGAGAGAACGGAGGGGCCTGGTTTAAGGTGATCTATTTGTCTTGTCACAATGAAAGGCTTCTGCACCTGGGTTATTGGGCCTGAGGGAGATAGATAGAGAGAAAAGGACTGGGGACATTAGGATAAATTATGGGTTAGACTGTTTGTGTGCCGAGTGAATGCGCACCTGTGTGTGTGTGTGTCTCTGTCCACATTATTTGTGAGTTTGCCATTGTATCTATCCACACTGTATTTGTGTTAGTGTGCACTGAAGGGTGTGTGTAACCGTACTATATGTGCCTATAGCAATACATGTGTTGGTGATACATGCATGTTTACATCTGTGCCTGTGTGTGCAGGCGTGTGTACACAGAAACCTACACAGTGCTGCAGTCTTATTAATCAGGCTATTTGGCAGGTGTGTGAAAAGTGTGGGGGAGGTGTGTTTGTGTCTGAGAGAGAGAGAGAGAGAGAGAGAGGACTGTTCCTCAGCACCTAACGGCCCACGGCTGGGTGAGCAGGGATAATTGCAGGTGCCGGCCTGTTTCCATCTCCTTAACGTGGACCTGTGGCATAATGGAAACTGCTCATTTGCCACGAAGAAGGGAGGGAAAAAGAAAAGAAAGGATAGAGAGGTTAGGAAATGAGAGAGGGGATTGCTATGGTTCTGTGATAGCAGTTCTCCCAAAATATGTTATATTTTATTCATACATTTGTGTTATTCTTTCTTTTAATGTTATTCAATTGGAATCCAATGTTCCATGGTTCCATGAGATGTATAGGCTGTATGGAAATGTTATTGTACTAAATGACCAGTTGAAGAACAGTGTGATTATGGTGGCCCAGAGGTGTGTGCTGCACGAGTTTCGCATTTTTAAACAGTCACACCCATATTGATCAGGCCACACCTCACCACACCCACCAATCGGGAACAAACGTACCTCAAAGGCTGTTATAAAGAATCGACACACCGTTTTGGGGGAACGTTTCACTCAATACAAACACTCACGCAACGTAGCAAACGTTGAATCGAACTGAACGCACCCTTGGTTTGAGAGAGTGGGTGCGTCAGGATGGGGGAAGCCATCTTGACTGTCTGTGAATGTTAGAAATGTTTGTAACTGGGCAATTCCACAGTAACAGAATGATGTAGATACTCAGAATTCTTCCTTTAAAATGTATTCCAAACAAAAACCAATGATTGCAAAGCTAAACAAACCATACAACATTTCCACAGAACATTTTACAAAAAGTAATTTACTTGAAGAACAGTGCAAATGCAAAGTTGACTATCAGAATGATGGTTTGTGCTGTCTTTCTGTTAGGGTTAACCCACTTGATGGGAATTGTAATGTGGCTCATGTAATGAGGATCGATACACTGCCCTCTCAGAAAAGACTACCTGTGCACCGACTAACCTCACACGTCCAGAGCAGTGTGTTCCGATGGCCCCACGGCCGCCATCCCACTTCGGATACCAACAAAGCGAACTCAGGTTTTTGGCTTGAAAGGCAAACACCCTACACATCGCGCCAATAGGGTTAACCCATTTAACGGGAATTGTAATGTGGCTCATATAGCGAGGATTGCTACAATATCATACAAAATGGATGATGGACAAGCATACATATCATACTAAATGGAGGGATACAAATCTAACTTTAGAAGATGATCGTCAACCCGATCAGAAACAACTTTTATTTCCTAAATGGCGTAGACTGATGTATTCACTGATGTATTTAATGCTGACTTCCAGAGTTCCTCTGTGGAGATGGGAGAACCTTCCAGAAGGACAATCATCTCTGCAGCACTCCACCAATCAGGCCTTTATGGTAGAGTGGCCAGACAGAGCCAGTCCTCAGTAAAAAGCATGACAGCCCGCTTGGAGTTTGCCAAAAGGCACCTAGAAACAATATTCTTTGGTCTGATGAAACCAAGATTAAACTCTTTGGCCTGAATGCCAAGCGTCATGTCTGGGGAAAACTTTTTTTTTACCCCCCTTTTTCGATCTTGTTTCATCGCTGAAACTCCCCAACAGGTTCAGGAGAGGCGAAGGTGGAATCTTGCATCATCCGAAACATGACCAGCCTAACTGCACTCCTTAACACCCGCCAGCTTAACCGGAGCCCAGAAACACTGTTCAACTGGCGACTGTGGTCAGCCTGCAGGCACCCAGACAACCACAAGGAGTCACTAGGGCACAATGAGCCAAGTAAAGCCCCCCCCGGCCAAACCCTTTCCCCACCCCAGACGACGCCATCATGTGGGACTCCCGGCCACATTCCTGGGCTGTTGTGGTACAGCCCAGGAATGAACCCAGGTCTGTAGTAATGCCTCAAGCACTGTGATGCTGTGCCTTAGACCACTGCGCCATTCGGGAGGCCACTGTGGTGATGTTTTTCAGCGTCAGGGACTGGGAGACTAGTTGGGATCGAGGGAAAGAAGAACAGAGCAAAGTACAGAGATATCTTTGATGAAAACCTGCACCAGAGCGCTCAGGATCTCTGACTGGGGCGAAGGTTCACCTTCCAAAAGGACAATGACCCTAAGCACAGAGCCAAGACAACGCAGGAGTGGCTTTGGGATAGGTCTCTGAATGTCCTTGAGTGGCCCAGCCAGAGCCAGAACTTGAACCCAATCTAACATCTCTGGAGAGACCTGAAAGTAGGTGTGCAGCGACACTCCCCATCCAACCTGACAGAGCTTGAGAGGATCTGCAGAGAAGAATGGGAGAAACTCCCCAAATGCAGATGTGCCAAGCTTGTAGCGTCATACCCAAGAACACTCGAGGCTGTAATCTCTGCCAAAAGTGCTTCAACAAAGTACTGAGTAAAGGGTCTGAATACTTATGTAAACGTAATATTTTATTATTTTATTTTTAATACATTTGCAAAAATCTCCCCCCAAAATTCTGACATGCACTGTCAACCGTAGAACCGTGTATAGACAGGTGTGTGCCTTTCCAGATCATGTCCAATCAATTGAATTTACCACAGGTGGACTCCAATCAAGTTGTAGAAACATCTCAAGGATGATAAATGGAAACAAGATGCACCTCAGCTCAATTTCGAGTCTCATAGCAAAGGTTCTGAATACTTATGTAAATAAGGTATTTCTGTTTTTATTTTTCATACATTTATAAAATATCATACATTTTTTATAAAATGTCTAAAAACCTGTTTTCACTTTGTCATTATGTGGTATTTTGTGTAGATTGACGAGGGAAAAAAATATTTGATCAATTTTAGAATAAGGCTGTAACTTGACAAATTGTGGAAAAAGGGAAGGGGTCTGAATACTTTCCTAATGCAGTCAAAGGTTTGGACACACCTACTCATTCAAGAGTTTTTCTTTATTGTTACTGTTTTATACATTGTAGAATAATAGTGAAGACATCAAAACTATGAAATAACACATATGGAATCATGTAGTAACCAAAACATGTTTAATGAATCAAAATATTTGTTATATTTTATATTCTTCAAAGTCACCACCCTTTTCCTTGATGACAGCTTTGCACACTCTTGGCTTTCTCTCAACCAGCTTCACATGGAATGCTTTTCCAACAGTCTTGAAGGAGTTCCCATATATGCTGAGCACTTGTTGGCTGTTTTTCCTTCACTCTGCGGTCCAACTCATCCCAAACCATCTCAATTGGGTTGAGGTTGGGTGATTGTGGAGGCCAGGTCATCTGATGCAGCACTCCATCACTCTCCTTCTTGGTCAAATAGCCCTTACACAGCCTGGAGGTGTGTTGGGTCATTGTCCTGTTGAAAAACAAATGATAGCCCCACTAAGAGCAAACCAGATGGGATGGCGTATCGTTGCAGAATGCTGTGGTAGCCATGTTAGTTACATGTGCACTGAATTCTATCTGGCCTTCTCTGTCCACCCGGCACAGCCAGAAGAGGACTGGCCACCCCTCAGAACCTGGTTCCTCTCTAGGCTATCTAGGGAGTTTTTCCTAAACACCGTGCTTCTACATCTGTATTGCTTGCTGTTAAGGGTTTTAGGCTGGGTTTCTGTATAGCACTTTGTGACATCTGCTGATGTTAAAAGGGCTTCATAAATAAATTTGATTGATTGATTGAAATAAATCACTGACAGTGTCACCAGCAAAGCACCCCCACACCATCACGCCTCCATGCTTCACGGTGGGAACCACACATGCGGAGATCATCCGTTCATCTACTCTGCATCTCACAAAGACACGGTGGTTGGAACCAAAAATCTCAAATTTGGACTCATCGGCCCAAAGGGCAGATTTCCACCGGTCTAATGTCCATTGCTCGTGTTTCTTGGCCCAAGCAAGTCTCTTCTTCTTATTGGTGTCCTTTACTGTAGGTTTCTTTGCAATTCAATCATGAAGGCCCAATTCACGCAGTCTCCTCTGAACAGTTGATGTTGAGATGTGTCTGTTACTTGAACTCTGTGAAGCATTTATTTGAGCTGCAATTTCGGTGGCTGGTAACTCTAATGAGAGCCGGTTTCATCATAGTGCTTGATGGTTTTCACATTTCACACACAGTTCTTCACATTTTCCGGATTGACAGCACATTTCAGGCTGGATCTGATTTATCTGTAGAGAAACTGTGCAATGTGCACATTGAGTTCAAAGAAGAAGAAAAAACGAACAAAATGGAATTCAAATAATTTAACTGATGTTTTCCAATTAGTTGTTTAAAAAGCAGTCTCTTTACAATGCGTTATGATAATATATAATCTATATGAATAGGCATACAAAATTAGGAGTAGACAAGACATTTGATGCAAACTTATAAGTATAACTTTTCTATTGTCTTAAATCATATTAGACTTTGACAGTTCAGTCCTGCTAGCTCGCTGGAGAAGGCTTGGCTTGCTTGCTCGAAGGCAGCTTGTAAAAAGATAAAAACGGTTACAAATTTAGTCTAACACGTTTCTAATTTGGAAAATAAAAATGTTATATTAGAACATTATGACTGTCCCAATCACAAATTGGTCAAGGAGCACAAATCGCATTTCTATAGTTGCATGGGATCATTTGGAACGGGGAAGTTATTTTCCGAGGGTCTGATAGCTTCCAGAAGTTCCCTTGCAGTGGGAAAGTTAGACTAATCAAAAATAAGGCTAATAGATTTTTTTCTGTAGGAAATCCCTTTAGCCTATACTTATGTGTCATCCTATGAAGTGGACGTTATGTTGCACATCCCTATCTGATCTAATTCAATTTTGCCATACTAGTCTGATGAGACCATGCATGCAACAACAAGAAGTATTCTGCGTTCACGTGCAAATCAGAACTAGGAAACTCCTACATTTTCGACTTGCTAACAGGTTGTAGTTATACACTTGCTGTGTTCAACCAGTTAGCAGGTCGAAAATATCTGAGTTTTCTAGTTCCGACTAGCATTTGAACGCTGCAGTGCTAACACCAACCGAACATGATGGACAATGTTGATTGGCAAGTGGAATGATGTCTTCTTCTTCTCTGGTATAATGGCGTTCGCAACATTTGGATGTGCATTCCAAAAATCTACTGTGCTGGTGGATAATAAAGATCCCAAAAAGGAAATAATGCGGGCTAAAAACGATTCATATAAACTATCAAAAATACATTTAAACTAAACCAAATCTACCTGTTTTTTTGAAATCCAAAATTCTAATCAGGTCCCTACACAGGCTCAGAAGGATCCTGTGAGAGCGGGACATTTACTGGCGACAGTGCTTCTGCCGGGAAGTCTTGGAGACCCAAAAACTACTCAGCTGCAGATATAAGGATGTCCAGCTTCTTGGACTTCTTGGAAACTTGTGCAGTACAAATAATATCTGTGGCTATGAAATCAATCTTCTTCACAATGAGTGTATCCCGATCACTTGATTGCGTTAAAACATTTGCAGCTGGTTGCGGTGCATCCATAGCCATATCTTCTTCAGCATTGTGGTCTCTTGGCCCTTCGACTCTCTTCCCTGCCTGCACATAGAAGATCTGCTGTACAGCCCTGATCCTTGACTCCTCAATCTCTTTCACCCTAATAGGACACTCAAGGAAGTCCAAAATATGATCCCCACCACAGTTGCAACATTTTCCATTCACAGATTCAATAACATACTTCTCCTGTTTGCAAACATTTGACACGTGGCCATGATATATTTTGCAATTCCCATACTGTAGTGGTTTGGATACAAATGCTTTCACCGCATACCTCACATTTCCAAGCTTCACATGTACAGGTAGTCTCCTCAAACAACAATAGTGTCGATAGGCTTTTCTCCTTCTTTCCATTTACCATATGGGTCAGGCGACATGAACGGTCCACTCCAGGGAGTTTCTGAATAAGGTACTCGTCATCTAGATCTAACGACACTCCAGATGTACCTCCTGTCATGAATCTCTCTCCTTTGTGAGGATCAAAGGTGACAGATCAGCTGACAATGGCTGACAGGTAGCCAGACGCTGCCTCTCCCACAGGAGAGGAGAAGGGGGATTTGGGCTGGTTTGATGACTTAACAGCCAGTCGTAAATAGTTTGCAGAAACTCTCCCTCTGGCTCTCTAGTATGGGAAGACTGATATCTCTTTGTTACAGAGAGACTTTTGCCACCAAAACCTTTTTCTCCAAGAGAATGAACTTTGGTCTAAAGAATCATTCTGTCACATTGTTTATTATTTTGTGATGTCATTAAGGATGGTATAACAAAGTAACTGTAACTCTGAAAGTGTACACATCCTATTTATCAAGTTTACACCTAAATGTTGTATGAAATATATTATTAAATATGAGAATACTATTTTTTCTAGTTGAGTATATTATTTATATTGCTTGGTCTTGTCTGTGTGTGTGTAAAACTTAATAAACAGAGTTAAAAAAAAAAAAATATGAGAATACTTTTGTGAAGATACCAATGTGATTTTAGCCTTCTAAATGATAATTGTTTTTCATTTAAACTTGTGGCCAGTCAGTAACCACGCCCAAGTGAGCACAGCCATTGTGTCGGCGTGATGGAACGCCCCTTTTTACCCAAGGATTAAAACCTTGGTAACGAAATGTACATTAGACCAGCCGACGTACAGCACGAGCTGGGAGTTACAAAATGGTTAAAACTACAAGACCAGACAGCGTGGAGCGGTGGCTACACGGCTGAAAATGGTGAGACCCATATATTGCCGGCTTACTACTGGCATGTAAAGTGGTCAGGAGCTAAACCCTGAATAATCAACCATTGATACCAAAAGACGTGAGACGGTGGTCTACACGTTGAAATGGTTAGAAACTCTGAAGCTCTCAACCTCAACACAAGTGAAGAAAATCACCTATGAGACCAGAAACATTCACAGTCTGCAGCTGTGCATGTTAAAGTGGTCCTAGAACTTTGACTAAAGACACAAGGTGGGAAGGAGAATCCCCACAGACAACCATTGGTACATCTGAAGTATCTCTTCTAACAACCACTCCACTACCAGAAAAGCTCTACAAAGGACATTGTGACCTCTGGTGGACAAGCCGAGCCTTACACCGAACGGGACAAACCAGAGCCTTACATCCATCGACAACTTCATCCTAGGAGTCATCGAGTTCAACAGAGATAGATGACGATCAAGGACAGCTACGCGTATATATATATATATATATATATATATATATATATATATATATATATATATATATATTACACTTCTTATCCTAATGAGTGGTGGTTCATGTGCAAAGTATTACTATTCCTTTGAGTGTAGGTTCCAAATGTAACAACGATAAGTTGACTCTCTTTGTCTTTCCCTCTCTTTTTATTGACCCTTCCCTCTCCATATATGCAACAAGCTATCATATCGTGTCAGTCCACTAGGTACTTTTATCTCATGTAAGTGTGTATGTGTATTCTGTGTTATTATTTAGTTTGTTAGTAAATAAATAATTAAATCAATTTGTGTAGTACTGAATATTTTCATATGGGCTAGGGTTCTGCGATGTTCAGAATGAGACTGATGAGGTATCAATTAATAATTGACTGTTATTGATGTTAGAGATATCTATATATCTTTTGAGTTCAATCCGGGAGATGGTAACTTGTTAAAAAACTTATTCCGTGGTGCCCCAAATTCCTAATAAGTTAATTGTGATTAATTGAATCGAGTAACAATTAAACATAGTTGTTTATTTTATCAACTAACAGTCATCAGATTAATGATAGTCACGTCACAACACTCCTTTGGCAGGCACCCTGCTCTGAAGATCAATACAGGTTATTTCCGACATGGGCAATTTTGCCATATCCAGTGCACGCTTCTTCTGTCCTTCATCTACACAATTAATCAAAACAAGGCCACTTCTAGTCACCTTGATTGAATCCACCTTTCCCACTGCTCTCCTCACAGTCCTACATAGTACAAATGGATCTCCCAAATGAACCTCCTTGTCCAAATAACGCAGTCCAACAACAAATGCATTATTGGAGCAATGCTTGTCTTCCACTGCAACTTTTGTTGGTTTTGTTCCACTCTTTGATTTCACAATTTTCCATTCATTGTCACACACTTCACTTACCACACTTCCATATTCAAGTAACATTTCCATGGACGCTGCCATTTTGGAACCGTAATTGACAACCAGTTTTTGCTGTCACATGGAATGAGGTTGTAAGGTAAAAGGGGGAGGCGGGATCAGGTTGGCCCATTATTTCCAATGAGGTTGCAGGGCGGGGCCAAGTCTGCTCAGTACACCACAGAGCACATGCACACTACATTGTTTTTTTTTGCAGTATTTGTGCACACACTGCAGGGCTGATGCACAATTTTCGGGGACCATTTTGGCTCTTGAGCACTGCTTTCAAAACTACTGGCTTAAAAGTATACACAACTTTAGTAGAACCTCTTTAAATTATACAGGGCCCCAGGACTAGTGGAAGCAAAATAGCCGCATAAGATCAAAGATCCACCACCATATTTTACAGTATTTTACAGGTATGAGGTTATTTTCTTCTCATGTATTCTCATTTGACTCCAAACCCACCACTGGTGTGTGTGGCCAAAGAGCTCTATTTACATGCCATCCAGCAGATGTAAAGGCCTGGAGTTTGCAAAACGGCATTGACACTTGGATTGGAACCAGTGCTTTGATCAGATGATATGAAAATAAAGCTCTTTGGCCATGCACACAAGTGGTGGTTTTGGCGGGCTAAATGAGAATGCATGAGCGGAAAAGAATTCCATACCTACTGTAAAATATGGTGGTGGATCTTTGATGTTATATTTTGCTTCCACTGGTCATAGGGCCCTTCGTTAAGGTCAACGGCATCATGCATGTTGCCCAGTACCAGGACATTTTAGCCCAAAACTTGGTTGCTTCTGCTAGGAAGTTGAAACTTAGCCGAGACAATAACTTCAAGCACACATCAAAATACACAAAGAAATGGTTAATTGGCCACAAAATCAACATTTTGCAATGGCCATCTCAGTCTCCGGACTTCAAACCCATTGAAAACACATGGTTTTAATTGAAGATGGCAGTGTATAAGCACAGACAAAGTATATCAAGGATCTCGAAGGATTCTGTATAGAAGAATGTTCTAATGTGCTTTCCAGCTCATAAAACGTTTTAGAAAAAGGCTCAGTGCTGTTATTCTCGCAAGGGGAGGTATTGAAGGGTATTGAAAACAGGAGTGTCAATAATTTTGACCCCTACCTTTTTGTAGAAAAAAAAATAAAAAATTCTCCGAACAATTGTACTAGTATAAAATAATATAATTTCCCCCAAAACGTGAGCATACAATATACTGTAGCTCAGTATTTTAATTATTTATTTTATACGGTCATTTTTGCTAATCTTTATCAATGGTGTCAATCATTTCAGACCCCACTGTAACTCAGTTACTAACTTATTTTACTTAGACAGATTAAGTTTTCCTCACAACATTATTCTACATACTATGTACTTGAAGCTTCAAGGTCATGGGGTTCATCATTATGTGGGTTCTATGAGACACTGCTATCAGTTCCACTTCAAAGGGAAGTTCACCATCAAAATAGTCTTTGGCATACTCAAAGAGCCACTCTGATCCCTCGTTAGGGCCTTACAGATCTATTAAACTGTGTTATCTTTGTAATTAAAAACCTGGGACTTTGACACCAAGAGTTACGATGACTTACTCATCTTGGCAGAGTGAGGAAAAAAACAAGGACTTCCTGCTCTCATTTTTTTAATCTCACTTCTGTTATCTCAGGAATTTCAGAAAATACACAGGAGATTAAACTTTACTTGTTTAATATAATTTGGTTTAATGTCACCAACTTTATTAAGTGCTCCAAATTACTTCAAATATTATGCAGTGGAAGGACCGCCAACAATGAGCCCAAGACCATATTTCATGCTTTTTGGATTGATGACCTTTTGACCTTATAGGCTATATTAGTGTGTATGTGATCCGGTCACTGCGGACATCTCCTGTTTGCAGATTCTACCAGTAGGCAAACAATGTCTAAATGAACGATGGCTAAATTAACCTACATGTCACCACAATCTAAATAACAATAATTGCTGACATTAACCTTCCTATGATCACTAGTTTATAAAAATTATCTTTTGGAGGAGAAGGCTTGTTAAGTCTTTATTTAGATCTGGATTCTCTCTCTTTCTCTCGCTCTCCCACCTACTTCAAAGGGATATTTTCAGGTGAGAATCAATGTATTTGCTAATTAGTAGAGAAGCCTTAGGTGAACAAGATGTTCAGATGTGCTATGTGGCTGTTCCGGTACATCTTCCGGACGCTCCCAGTGATCATTGGGTGAAAAATATCCCTGTTTCCTTCCTTCATTTGAGTAGCTCTACTCACCCTTTCTGCTTATATGAACATGGCAAGCCCAACCTACGGACATACAGTACAACTGCACCTTTAAACAAACAGGCCCACTCAAAGACAAACACACCCCACAGACACATGTAAATGCACACCTACATACACAATCATCATGGATCATTCAGACACATTCATCAACAGCCATGATAGCAACATTCCAATTAACGATGAACAAAATTAGAGCCAGGCACCTGAGAATGGTTTCAAAATGGATTCCATCTAACTTCAACCTCCCCCGACGAGGCCGAGCTGTCTGTCGGCGAGCGTTGAGGGTGGTCAGTCCTCTCGCTCTCTCTTTGTGACGAGGGAAAGAAGAATCCATTTCTCATATGGAGTCTGGGAAATCAATGACTGTGAGATGGATCTGTGTGAAATGCAATATGAGCTCTGTCTCGGTGACTGACAGGGGTTAACTGCCACATAGAGACAGGCTGGTTGAGAGGTGTAAAACAGTCCTCCTCAGACTGGCACTCAACCATGCCAAGGAATTGGAATTGGAAACGTGTGGGTGGTTGTGTGCACAGGGCAGGGTAGATACACAGAGGATGGCCACGGCTGAGCTTCGGACATTCTGGTCTTTGCTCTGTTGGATTTTCTACTTGATCATGTTGATGGTATTGATATATGGCATCTTATTGTATATTAGTCTGTTTATACCTTCATATTTGCATAATAAGATCAGTTCATAACTGTTCAACTGCCTGAATGATGGTGTCCCGAAAACAGTGCATTGATATACACGAACGATAATTCATGAACAATATCAATCATGGGAATACAGTACAGCACAATTCATTGAATAATTCCAGTATAATTAAAAGCTGATGAAACATTGAACTATTGGGATATGATATTTAGATATCCATGCTAATTATTTTAATATTTAAAAAAAAAATCTAAATCTCAAACGTTGTCCTTTGAGATGTCCTTTGAGTTGTGCTATTTTGTTGTTTCTGAGGTTGCTTTGTGGCGGATATGTTTTGTCAAAGTGAGCATGGTGTGACTGCAAATGTTGCTCTAAATTTGCCCGTTTAAAACAATTCTGGCAAATAAGACCAAGTGAGCTAGTCCCATCATGCAGTACAAACAAATACTTGTCTGTCCATTTCTATTGGAACTTTCTGTGTTCTTCTTGATTTGACCGTAGCCACCGGAGTCACATTAGCTATGTTAGCTAGCTGCATTTCTCCGCCGACATCTTCCTGATTTTCCTGGTTCTCCGGTGGTTGTTCGTTCATAGCTGTCACGTTGTTCTCCAGCTCTTCCCCCTCATTTTCATAGTCAGTAGATTAAAGTTAGATTTTTATTTTTAATCGATCCACGTCGACTAGACTGAAAAATGAGCTGATAGCAAACTGATATGTGTCAGTCGCTATAGCTGAGCAGTTGCGTTCTATTTCGGCAAACGTTCTATTTCGGCCTTTCTATTCAACAGCTGCGCTATACTGCCATCAATCTGCTGTCCAGAGAACAATAGATATACTCAATGAAGTGACCCAGGCCTGCATTAAACACATTGATTTATGTATTATGAATGAAAAATAGGAAAATGACTGCAAACTGCAAATTAAGGTCTTGCGGCCGCATGGACGCCTCTCCTTCCAGTTCTCTGCTGCCAATGACTGGAACGAACTACAAAAATCTCTGAAACTGGAAACACCTATCTCCCTCACTAGCTTTAAGCACCAGCTGTCAGAGCAGCTCATAGATTACTGCACCTGTACATAACCCATCTACAATTTAGCCCAAACAACTACCTCTTTACCTACTGTATTTATTTATTAATTTATTTTGCTCCTTTGCACCCCATTATTTCTGTCTCTACTTTGCACTTTCTTCCAATGCAAACCAACCATTCCAGTGTTTTTTTAGTTTTTATTTTACTTGCTGTGTTGTACTCACTTCGCCTCCATGGCCTTTTTATATTTTATTTATTTATACATATATCTGTTTGCCTTCACCTCCCTTATCTCACCTCACTTGCTCACATTGTATATAGACTTATTTTTTTTTCACTGTATTATTGACTATATGTTTGTTTTTACTCCATGTGTAACTATGTGTTGTTGTATGTGTCGAACTGCTTTGCTTTATCTTGGCCAGGTCGCAATTGTAAATGAGAACGTGTTCTCAATTTGCCTACCTGGTTAAATAAAGGTTAAATAAAATAAAAAAATAAAAAAAATGCGGCCTGCGGGCCGCGCAATGACTATCACTGACCTATAGTAACCTCCCTGCGCAAAAGAGCCTTGTAGTGAGGTTTAAAAAGGCTTCTATAGTTTGTAATTTCCACTTTGACTTTTCAGGCTTGATTTTCTGTTATGAAAAATGTACATGGTATCAAAAGTCCATTAATTATAATCCACATAATAATTCACATTTCCTGTTGCTGCGGGATTATTTTCCTGCTGTAGCAAACTGGCTGTTGCATACAACCAGCTTCCATTCCCACTGTCACGAGGGGATTCATGGCTTACTTAAAATGAAATGATCAACCCTGTTACTTTATTTGGCACCTAATAATATATGCCATTTAGCAAACTCTTTTATCCAAAGTGACTTACATTCATGTGTGCATACATTTTACGTATGGGTGGTCCCTGGAATCAAACCCACTACCTTGGCATTACATGCTCTACCTTAGGACCTAAATAGGCACTTAGTAGGCACTTAATAGCCACTTACTATAGTCTTTTTTTAAAAACCTTTTGAGATGGGAGAACATGTTTTTTATGAAGTTGAACATGTGCTCTTTATGACAGAATGTAGTTCTATTTTTTTTTAACCAAGTTGCATCAGTGAAGAGTGTGAAAGTGTGTGAGTGTGCGGTGTCACTATGCATGTGTGTGTTTTATGTGTGTGAGCGTATGTAGTGTGTGTGTGTGTGTGTGTGTGTGTGTGTGTGTGTGTGTGTGTGTGTGTGTGTGTGTGTGTGTATGTGTGTGTTGGAGGGTCAGTGTAGTATGCGTGAGTGTGCGGGTAGAGTCCAGTGTGTGGGCATAAAGCCAGAGAGTCAGTGCAAATAGTCAGGGTAGCCATTTGATTAACTGTTCAGCAGTCTTATGGCTTGGGGGTAGAAGCTATTTATGAGCCTTTTGGTCCCAGACTTGGCGTTCCGCTACCACTTGCCATGCAGTAGCAGAGAGAACAGTCTATGAATCAGTGAAATTACCCATTTAATGTTAAATAGGTTATAGGTATCAGTTGATATTTAGTTGTGAACTTCTTACACAATTGTACCTCAAGAAAACTCCCAGTACAACCTTTGGACTACTTTTTTTAATCAAAGAAGTTAAATAAAATACAAAAAAAAGTGAAATAATGTATTTGACGTTCATGTAATCTCTGTGGTTACGTTGCCAAAATATTGCCTCTGTTGTGTTCTTTCTCAAGTCTAACCTGTAGTAACCCAAACCCTATGATCAACTTCCTTAGGGGGATATTTGTATAGTTTTCTTATTTGTTTAGGGAAGTTGTTTGACTTTCCACAATTGTATTATTTTTATAAAAGCCTTTTATTCTTTTATCTAAATTTGCAAACAACCCAACCCTTCTTGTTCCGAAAGGTCAGGTGTACTGGAGGAGTACAGTTTATGAATAAATATGGCTGTCAGTCGTTAACCCGTCTCTAAGTTATAGAAAGGCCACCAGCAGTCTCAGCTTTCTACTGTACCTGAATGAAGAACAAGCTCAAGTCATAGGATGGGCTGCCAACGTACAGACTGCATTGAGAAGCCCTTGTCGAATCTCTTTGAGAAATTTGGACGAATTGTTGGCACCTACCCGGTCTGTTTTTTTGTTATAACTCTAATAGTATCCGGAATTCTGGGAGGAGGGTTTTATTTTCTGAAAGACAGGGTGGATAATGACATTGAACGACAATTTACACCAAGGAGTGGACCCTCAAAGATTGCTCGGGCCTTTGTCAAAGAGAACTTTCCAAATGACGACACAGAGTTCTCAAGCCAGAGGCTCTATGAAGAAGGGAATTACGCATCAATCATCATGGTATCCAATGACAAATCAAATATTCTAAGCACAGAAAATTTGAAGAACATTATCAAAGTGAACAATAAAGTTAAAGATATCTCGGTTGATGTAGACCAAAGGGAGCTGAGGTTCAGCCATTTATGTGCAAAGACAAATGGACATTGTGTGTCAAATGAGATTTTAGAAATTATTGACTTCAATGCAAGCAGAATTGAGCAGACAAACATTACTTTCCCTCTATATACACATAAATCAAGACAACTCTTTCTGGGATCTGCAATAGGTGGGGTTCAAGCAAATGTCAAAAGTGAAGTCAAAAGTGCCAAAGCTGTAAAGCTTTTCTACTTCTTGGAAAGTCACACCACCAGAGCTGAGGCATGGTTAAAAGAATTCCAAAGGATCCTATCAGATGAGAGAGACAATGAAAATATGAAGGTATGTATGTCATTGAAATAATAGCATATATGTACTATAGCTTTAGCCAACCTTATGAGAGCATTACGACGGACAGGGTTGGGTAGGTTACTTTCTAGACATCCTTTCTGAATTTAAAAGTAATCCAAGAAGTGATCATCTAGTTTTTCAAAAGTATCTGTAATCTGATTACAATATTTTTGCTGGTAACATAACCGATTACAGTTAGTTTTTTATAAATCAGATTACATGTAACATGTAACTTACATGTAATCAGTTGCTCCTCAACTCTGACTACGAAACATTGAAAGAAAGTGTTATCAAGAAAACAAACTTAAAGTACTGGTGTACCACTTCACAAGAAGGTTACACAAATCAACATTAACTAATCATTTTACATTTAGCAGATGCTCTTATCCACAGTGACTTACTGTAGTGAGTGCAAAGGTTTATGTACTTGTCCCCCACGGGAATCAAACCCACAACCCTGGCGTTGCAAGCACCATGCTCTACCAACTGCGCCATTATAAGCTAACAATTATCAATTTGATTCACAAAACATGGACAAAACTTATTTTATATTTGTTATATTTGTTTTACTTTTACTGTTGACAAGCTATATCCCAAGTATAAAAACAGGAAAGTGCACACACAAAAGGGTAAAAAACAATGTTTTGAGAAAAATAGATGCTAACATCAAGGAGTAGGTCTGATGGGCATTTGTGATGTCATCGGCCATCCACGCCCCGAAGAATACAGGTTGTTCTGTAGGCAAAGGGGGGTCCTAGATGGGTGCACCTAATAAACTGGCAGGTGAATGTATGTTCTTGGTAACAAGTAAGTATCTGGTGGCACGAATGGGACATTAAGGGCATTTTCTGAGCTATAGTTCGAATCAGAGTTTGACTATTTGTTACGTTGTATTTTTGTGATTTTTAAACTGGTTGGTTTCATATTCGCAAAATGTCAAACAAACTAAAAGTCCTAAATAAAACCACGTGTTCATGCAATATGTTTGTTTATTGGACAGGCATAATCACGTTAAATCCATTTATGATTATCATGAAGCATCACTTGTCTTCCAATCTTCATATTACTTTCGCTCTGGTCTTTCAACAAAGTGCGGGAGCGCAAAAGCCGCTCTTACTGCAAGGTGAATAGGTTATATTCAGTAGCCTTTATCCCGGTATAACCCCCATATCCCTTAATCTGCATCGGATGCGCTCATAAATGCGCTCCTACTCACTGAATGTTTCAGAGATATCAAGTTATGATGCTGCGTGTATTTAATAAAATGCTCCCAGTCAAACAACCAATAATAATGTGCGCTTCTGATTATTTTCCTGTGTTTGATCCGGACTGCATTCTCAGCTACAGCGAACCGAACCATGGTATGAACTGAATATGACCGAGACCACCGTGGTTGAGCGAGCCACGGTGTGCTGTTTAGTGCGCTCCAGAATGCACACCTGTTCAAACAATCCAACTAAGGGGGTGAACGGAAACCCACCAGAGTGCGAAACCCCCTAATCCATTCCAGACCAAACAGTCGCAATTTCAAATCCCAAGAGGATTTATGTCAAGTGTCCCTGAGCACTTCTAATTTTTAGTTCGCGTTTTTACTGAGTCAATTCAAGGTTCGGTAGCCGAAGTCTACGCCCCTTCATAGGTAGGTGATTCGTCAACAGTACTACTGTTAAAAGGAGTGGGAACTATGGACGGAATTGTTCAATTAAGTGTTTGTTGTCATTTAATGAAATGCGACTAGTTTTCATGCAAATTTTTTTCACTTGAGAAATACTGCACCAAACATCGTAGTTAGATGTAAAATTGCGCGACTAAGACTTCCTCTGCAAAAAAAGTCCAAATTAATTACAGATTCATTGATTTATCTTAGATTATTACAGAATATTTTGAGGAAGTGTGTACTGACTATGTTGTAGTTACCTTGCCTCAAGAGGGACAAACAGTAACATTGCCGTTTTTTTCTCGTTTTTCAGGCGAAGGCCTTTAAGGGAATATGGGAGGCACAGACATTCGTATCGCCTAGACGGATTTCTTCTAGGAGTAAACTATTATCAATCAATCAATCAAATGTATTTATAAAGCCCTTCTTACATCAGCTGATGTAACAAAGTCACAAAGTGCTGTACAGAAACCCAGCCTAAAACCTCAAACAGCAAGCAATGCAGGTGTAGAAGCATTTTGCAGCCGCCTTTACAGAAAGAAACATGGAACTGTCACTTCTCTTTGCTTATTTGATCTGTTCTTGCCATAATATGGACTTGGTATTTTACCAAATAGGACTATCTGCTGTATAACACCCCTACCTTGTCACAACACAACTGATTGGCTCAAATGCATTAACAAGGCACACCTGTTAATTGAAATGCATTTCAGGTGACTACCTCATAAAGCTGGCTGAGAGAATGCCAAGAGTGTGCAAAGCTGTCATCAAGGCAATATATAAATATAAAATGCATTTTATAATGTAGAAATTAGTAAAAATAAAGAAAAACCCTGGAATGAGTTGGTGTGTCCAAACTTTTGACTGGTACTGTATGTACCGGTAACCTTATTTTAAAGCATTAACAAGTACGGTAATGGCATGGCTACAGCACTTGAAATATAGCACTCTATGTGCTTTGCTAGGCAGCTAAACATTGACTGGAGAACTGCAGCAAGCTAGCTAGCTGCAGTACCTTCAGAAACTATTCAGACCCTTATGACTTTTTCCACATTTTGTAATGTTACAGCCTAATTCTAAAATTGCTTACATTGTTATTGTTTTCTCATCAATCTACACACAATACCCTATAAAGACAAAGCAAAAACAGACATTATTATTAATTTATAATAAAAAAATTATTGAAATATTACATTTGCATAAATATTCAGACCCTTTATTCAGTACTTTGTTGAAGCACCTTTGGCATCGACTACAGCTTAGAGTCTTCTTGGGCATGACGCTACAAACTTGGCACACATGTATTTGGGGAGTTTCTCCCATTCTTCTCTGCAGATCCTCTCAACCTCTGTCAGGTTGGATGGGGAGAGTAGCTGCACAGCTATTTTCAGGTCTCTCCAGAGATGTTCGATCAGGTTCAAGTCCGGGCTCTGGCTGTGCCACTCAAGGACATTCAGAGACTTGTCCCGAAGCCACTCCTGCATGGTCTTGGCTGTGTGCTTAGGGTCATTGTCCTGTTGGAAGGTGAACCTTCACCACAGTCTAAGGTCCTGAGCACTCTGGAGCAGGTTTTCATCAAGGATCTTTCTATACTTTGCTTCGTTCATCTTTGCCACAATCCTGACTAGTCTCCCAGTCCCTGCCGCTGAAAAACATCACCACAGAATGATGCTGCCACCACCATGCTTCACCGTAGGGTTGGTGCAAGGTTTTCTGCAGACATGACACTTGGCATTCAGGCCAAAGAGTTCAATCTTGGTTTCATCAGACCAGAGAATCTTGTTTATCATGGTCAGAGTACTTTAGGTGCATTTGGTGCAAATTCCAAGCGGGATGTCATGTGCCTTTTACTGAGGAGTGGCTTCCGTCTGGCCACTCTACCATAAAGGCCTGATTAGTGGAGTGCTACAGAGATGGTTGTCCTTCTGGAAGGTTCTCCCATCTCCACAGAGGAACTCTAGAGCTCTGTCAGAGTGACCATCGGGTTCTTGGTCACCTCCCTGACCGAGGCCCTTTCCCCCCGATTGCTCGGTTTGGCCGGGCGGACAGATTTAAAATCCGTCAATGAGGCCTTCAATGCTGCAGACATTTTTTGGTACCGTTCCCCAGATCTGTGCCTTGACACAACTTTGTCTTGGAGCTCTACGGTCAATTCTTTTGACCTCATGGCTTGGTTTTTGCTCTGACATGCATTGTCAACTGTGGGACCTTTTATAGACAGCTGTGTGCCTTTCTAAATCATGTCTAATCAATTGAATTTACCACAGGTGGACTCCAATCAAGTTGTAGAAACATCTCAAGGATGATCAATGGAAACAGGATGCACCTGAGCTCAATTTCAAGTCTCATAGCAAATGGTCAGAAAACGTATGTAAATACGGTATTGCAAAAATGTATAAAAAACAGTTTTCACTTTGTCATTTCGGGGCATTGTGTGTAGATTGCTAAGGATTTTGTTTTATTTGATTAATTTTAGAATAAAGCTATAACGTAACAACATTTTGAAAAGTCAAGGGTTCTGAATACTTCCTGAAGACACTGTATATGACAAATTGAATAGAATATAAACTATGGGCGATATTTTCAGAACATTGCTTCTTCAATGTATTTGTTAATCATTTTCTCATGCTATAACAGAAATGAATGCAAATGTATGTAACCATATTCTAAAGTGTTACCAAGTACAGTAGTGGCATGGCTACGGCACTTGAAATATAACATTCTCTGTCCTTTACAAACCAGAGGAATCTTCTATACCACAGTTACGATACTCCTCTTATGGATTATTGACTTTTAAGTAGGCCCTATATTGAAATAAATATATTTTGTTTAACAGTTGCTTCTCCGTGGAACATTTCATTGTGTAGGTGTTTTACTATACATCACAATCGAAGCAGGAGGAGATAGAAAAACACACCACAGACGGGATTCCATTGTTCTCAGCCACATATGTCCTTGCCATCGCCTTTTCAGTCATATCTTGCCTAAGGTAAGCAGATTTGTTGTTGTTGACCAAATTGACCAGTCGCTGTCAAAGTATGGTAAATTGTCATTCAACTGTTGATCATTCCAAGTAAATTTGGTTGTTTGTGGATGACAACCATTTTGTCTTAGGCTGGACAATGTGAGGAACAAAGTGTGGGTGGCTGCTATTGGTGTCCTCTCTGCTGGCCTGGCTGTGCTGTCCTCATTTGGATTGATGTTTTACATTGGAATACCCTTTGTCATTACTGTGGCAAACTGTCCTTTCCTTATACTTGGTAAGATCATTTATGGAGTCCATAATAAGTCAATTTTCAATGTCAGGTTAAATGCATTTCAAAGCTCCAACTGACTCTGTTCACAAGATGACAACAGCATGTATACTTTACAGGAATTGGTGTCGATGACATGTTCATTATGGTGTCAAACTGGCAGCAGACCAATGTCAAAGACCCCGTGGAGAAACGCATGGCACACACCTACAAAGAAGCTGCCATGTCTATAACCATCACCACCTTGACTGACGTCCTTGGGTTTTACATTGGACTCATGTCCGACTTTCTGTCAGTACAATATTTCTGCCTGTATACAAGCACTGCCATTATATTTTGCTACATTTACAATGTCACATTCTTTGGAGCTTTCCTGGCATTGAATGGGAGGAGAGAAAGAAGCAACAGACACTGGTTGACTTGCATAAAGATTCCATCTGAGAATCCCAAAGAATGTTCTAATGGGTATAGTATGTGTTGTGTGGGAGGGAACTATGATAAAGCCACTGGGACAGAGAAAGAACAACCAATCAATCATTTCTTTAAGAAATACTATGGTCCTTTTCTGACAAAACCATGGACCAAAGTAATTGTAATCTTTATTTATGCTGGGTATTTGGCCGCAAGTATCTATGGGTGTTTTCAAATACAGCAAGGAATTGATCTTCGTGATTTGGCTGCTGATGACTCTTATGTTATTCCGTATTATGACAATGACAGGCAATACTTCTCTACTTATGGTCCTAATGTCATGGTAATTGTCAGTGAGAAATTTCCATACTGGGATAAGAACAAACGATCTGAACTACACTCCTGCATGGATGACTTTAAGAAGCTTCCATTTATTACGGATGATTTGTATACATCCTGGCTAGATTACTATGAAGGCTATGCACAAAGTACACATTTAAACATTGATGATGAAATTGTATTCAGTGCAAATTTATTTTTATTTCTGAATTTGTACCCTGATTTTAAGCAAGATGTGAACTTCACCAGTAATGCTATCCATGCTTCTCGATTCTTCTTCCAAACTGTTAATATAGTCAATGCCAGTATGGAAATTGAAATGGTGTACAGCCTTAAAGAAACAGCAGAAAGTTGTAGTGTTGTCCCATTGATGGTTTACCACCCGGCATTCATCTACTATGACCAGTATGCTGTTATAGTGAGTGGCACCCTTCAGAATATTGGAGTCACGACAGCAGTCATGTTGATTATCGCCCTTTTACTGATTCCAAACCCTCTCTGTTCTCTGTGGGTGACATTCTCTATCGTTTCTGTCATTGTGGGCGTCACTGGTTTCATGGCATTGTGGGACGTCAATCTAGACTCTATATCCATGATCATTCTTGTTGTCTGCATTGGTTTCACCGTTGACTTCTCTGCTCATATATCCTACGCCTTTGTCTCGTGCAAAAAATCGAGTGTCAATGAAAGAGTTGTTGATGCTCTCTTTACTTTGGGCTATCCCATAGTACAAGGGGCTAGTTCGACCATTTTAGGTGTGGTGGTTTTGGCTGCTTCCAAGAATCATATTTTCAGGACTTTTTTTAAGATTATGTTCTTGGTAATGCTTTTTGGGCTCATTCATGGCATCACTTTCCTCCCAGTGTTTCTAACTTTATTCACATCCAACTCAGAAAAACCAAAAAGTGATCTGAAAAAAGATTTTAAGAGTGGGGTTATGCCTGAAATGAAACTTGACAAGAAGTGTGTAGCCTGTGACAACAAAGTATTTGTTACCGATAATTTTTGCAATGACATCCACACAATATGTACACAGAAAACCCACATTTGTGTGATACAAAACAAAAACAATTTGTCTCACACAATTTGGGCCACAGACCCTGACTGCCCATGAAGCATGATGGTGATACTAGCCCAGGATGTCTTCATGTACTGTACAGTTTCGATAGATCTGTCACTGAAGTTACTATTTACCACGTGTGTCAATTAAGGTGCTGTTTACAGTTGTATTTCTTTGGTTTGTCTGTTTTTTTTAACCTTTTAATATGGTATACAAAATCTGCTTATTTTGTACTTTGACTGTATCTGTTGACTTGTGTCCTTTTTAAATGTCAAATAAAGGTTGCTTCATATGCCCCGTTTAAATGATATCCAATGGGTATCCAATTGTATCACAAGTAGAAATCCTAAGAATCTTGCATTTTTTTTGTTGACATTTTTATTTAAACTTTAAAATGTTATTTTACTGTCACTGGTGTAGAGAGGAGTAGGTAGGAGGCAGTCGCAGGTTTAGAACGACTTAATTTATTAAGCACCCTAGAACAAAGCAGGACGAAACCCAAACACTGTTGTGCTCAAAATATATCTTCATAATCATCATCTTCATAATCAAAAAGGCATAGGACAAACCCAAAGTGCAAAATATAAATTACTCAGGAAATAGTAGGAGAGATTCCTCTCAGGATAACAAATAACACTTACAATGACCGACAAAGACAAGTGGCAGAGGGAGTATATATACAGTGATGGAGTGGGTAATTGGAACCAGGTGTGTGTAATGAAGGGCGTTTGCCAGCAGTAGGTTCGGCAGCAGCTAGAAGGACGGCAATGCCGAACGCATGAGCTGGACAGGAGAGGGAGCCAAAGTGAAGGCTGGTGTGACATTTACAACAATTACCTGACGTCTTAGATCACTAAATCAGCTAAATTACCTATCAATACAAGTCTTACAGCTTTTTCAATTCCAGGAGAAATGGCTAAATACATTACTTCCATCTCTAAACTGTCAGAGAGATCTGGACTTAAATGTCTCTCAAAGTGCCAATTACTCTGTATTAAGGTCCTCTGATAAATTATAGTGTACTTTGAACACTGGCATGTCTTTTTAAGAGACTTAAAAACAACTTCAGTTTGTCTGTCTAGAATAAATAATTTGAAATTGTTTACATTTGATTGTCTGGGTGTGAAGATATTGAGCAATCTGTCTGGAAAATGTACACCATACTTAAGCAATAAGGCCCAAGGAGGTGTGGTATATGGCCAATATACCACGGCTAAGGGCTGTTCTTAGGCACTACGCGATTACCAACGTAATTAGAGCAGTAAAAATACGTTTTGTCATACCCGTTGGCATTCAGGGCTCGAACCACACAGTTTATAATTTCTAATAGCTACTGTTATAAAACTGGTTGCTTGGATCCTGGATGGTGATTGGACGAGCAGCGTTCCAAGCTGTGCTGTATAGGCCGCCACAGACACCTATGCCTGATAACGGTTCCATCTGAAAAGTATCACTGCTCCGCAAGAAGAATATTATGTTCATGTTGCTGTTCGAATCATCTCTTGTGTTTATCCCAATTCGCACATTATTTCCCCTTACTTCCAGGCTAGCATTTAGTTTGGCACAGCGGGGGTTAATATAAGCCTCGGAAACAATGTTTCACTTTTCGATCTCTGCACTAACGTCCAGAGTAAACAGTACCCAGAAGAGACGAGACAACTTTTTCTGCGCCAGTGGATATCACGCATCAACGTCATTATCATGGACATATCCAAGTAAATGTCAATTGAAAAAAAGCTCAGACAAACGAAAATGCAGCTAGTGTACTGTCATTCCAGGTTTAGTGTTTGAGTGACTCAGGTAGCTAAAGTTGGCTAGCTAGCTAGCAAATGACAAAAACATTAGCTGTCCAGCCTGCATAGCAACAATTTTGTTTAGAACGGATTGTATTATTTTTGCATTAAAAATAATTAAAGTCGTTAAACCAAAATAATTTACTACCAGATTTTTGTTCGGGCTACATATTCTGTTGGAAGAATGAAATTGTATGAAATTACTTAAATTTTAACGGTTTAATTAAAACATCTAATTCATTGTTATTTTAAACATGGTAACAGTTTTATAAAATCAATAAGGCACACGAGGCAGTGCTGTATCATGAATACAGTCACAGGTAAATGGGTTGACTGGCCCAGAGCAGAACAATTCCATTTACCTGTGACTGTATTCATGATACAGCACTGCCTATGGTGCCTGATTGCTTAAATATAATGGCATAATGGTGACCTCTTTCAAAATGAATTTATCAGTATATGTGTTTGCTTATGTATCAAATTGCTTATCTGTGCCATTTACATTGCATCCCTCATGTGAATAGTGTTGTTATTTTGAACTGAAACACAATTTATGCAATTCCTCAACCAATATATTGGAAAAGCAGAGGTTTGAGATGTGGCTGATAACGATGGGTGCACCTGCTTCTGCTGATCCATAAGTCTGTCTTGGATGTTGGGTTTAGTTCCCTAGTGGCCCTCAGGAGGCACCCCAGCACCCAGCTGTCACACACCCTCCCTCCCCTCCGTCACGGCTGTATTCCCCCAGCCTTAGCCTCCTCCCTGGATGAGATGCCTCCAGCCCAAACAGCGTGACTTGACATGCCCCTACACCCCAGAGAGAGATAGGGGAGAGAGAGAGAGGGAGAGGTTGAGAGGGGGATGGATAGAAAGAGAGAAGGAGGGGGTGGAGAGAGATAGATCGAGAGATGGAGATAGAGGTGTGTGTGTGTGTGTGGGGGAGGGGGTGAAAGACATGCAATGAGATAGATACAGGGTCCACATGAGTTAATGAAGCCATGATCCTTCAATGATGCTTGCTTGAGTAACACAAATGAGGGACCCACAGAATACTTTAGATGAGTTTATTGATTGGAAGGTGCACAGGTCTATAGTAGATTGTAGGGGAAATACACGCCTGAATTTGCAAGGTGCTGTAGGCAGGATATAATATAACAGGCTTCAAGGCACGCTTCACCTCATTTTATGCCTCACAAGAGGTCTAAAGTAGAACTGGAGTCCATATTCTATTCTATTCTATTAGTCGGATTAGTTTGGAATCAATAAGGTGTGCGGCTACATTAGCAAATTCATAGAAATGGCTTCATTCTTTGAATGTTTTCTTTATTTATTCTCTTGTTGAGAATACTGTACACCCATGAGGTTAGAGAGTTATAGCTTGATTGACAATTTGATTGATTGTGAGGATAGCGGGACCCATTGAAAAGGTGTCAAAAGACTAAGATGCAAAGGTGACAGGAAATGTGTTGTGAATGCCTGACTGTTTTATTGATGGTCTTGGTTGTAAAGAATGTTGTTGATGAAGCGAAAAATGGACTTTAAATATTCATGCCCATAAACATTTATGAGGGTTATAGTGACACCCTATGGTCAACAAGATATCACAGACTCACGTCATTTCTTGACGTCCTTGGAGAAAACGTTATTTTTTACTATTAACTTGACTTCATCTCCCGTCATCCTGTATTTAAGCACACAGCTCCCGCATAGGCTCCAGACGATCTAGGTTTATATTAGGCACACTGAAACAACTACTATTGGCACAGAATGCATTGATTGTAGTACACAATCCATAACCATGTAATATAAACTGGATATGGAATTGAGTAAGAATGTTGGTCATTGTGTGTGTGACAGTGTTTCACTGCAAATTGCGTCTCACATATCGTTTCATTTATAAAGACGAGGGAAACTGACATTGCATAATATGACAGTGTGTACTTGTGCAACTCAAGCCACGCCCTAGAATTTATTTAGGATGTCTAAAACGAGAAAAATCTGTTTTTGTGCCACATGACCCAGTGACGCAAGTCCAAAGAAAGATGAAGTCGTTTGTTATTTGATATTACCTTGTTTACAGACATGAGCCAACGGATTAAGTGGTCGTGCAGCTACAATGACTCATTGCACCATGATTCACAACTTGAAACGTTTTACATTCAGCCTGTTCTATTTTCCGGCGGTCCCTCATCACCTATTCTTGGACCATATTTGTCTGCGAGGCAGAAAGGATACAATACAATTTCGATGCCATATAGCCTACTTTGGCTGCGTCTACAGGCAGCCCAATTCTGATCCTTTTTTTCACTAATTGGTCTTTTGACCAATCACATCAGTTCTGAAAAAGATCTGATTTGAAAATATCTGATGTGATTGGTCGAAAGACCAATTAGTGGAAAAATATCAGAATTCGGTTGCCTGTGTAAACGCAGCCATTGTGACATCTTTCAAGATGTATTCAAATGTGAATAATCAATTCGTGATGAATGGTTTTGTATTTAGCCTACATTGCGGTTGCCTCCTAGGCCGGTAGTCACTAACGGATTTATTAATAAAGACGAAAGCAACGTAATCTGCGCTGTGGCATGTTTTTAGCATTACTCATCAATCCATTTGTAGCCTATACCTATTAACACTTAGCCTAAACAAATAAACACAGCGTATTTTACGACAAAATACCTTTATCAATAAAATCCCAAAATAATGTAAACCTATCTTTAGAACGTTATTATAGATTAGAATAACCGAAAGTCTCCCTCTAAAAATCATCATCTGAGAGAGATCACAGGTTGCTGAGCGAGCGACTCCTTTCCTTGCCTGTTTTTCTCGAGCGCAGCTTTCAGGACTGGACAGCTCCTTCGCCGCTCCACCTAACCCGCGTTCCCATTGCAATGATTGACAGAGGAAACGGCCATACGCGAATCAAGGGCACTTTAGAAATCCTATAAGATAATGAAGGAGACGGGCTTTAAGAACGAATGGTTCCCGATGTCCCCACGGTTTAGTTACTGCTTGTTGTGGACGGAAGAGGGCGGAGTGTGTTTGTCACCCAAGTGTGAAGTACTGACTCGGTGCTTCCAAAAATCGGAGGATTTTTCCCCCGTTTCAATTCAGGCTGTGTACAAACATCACAGTCTAAGGAGGACGCCAAGCAACACCCAAGCCCGTCTTGGATGTTATTTAGATTGGTTTACCAAACGGAATCAGAGAGGATAAAGCAGCTGCAAGCGGGAGACACAATAACAAGCCAAACGTGACAAATGTTTGGAGACAAAATAAGGGATTTGACTAGAGATTTCAAAATAGTTATCTTATTTTCAGGAGCCAAGTGTGGAACTCGCGTGAATATCTACAGGTGAAAAAAAAAAGATTTGGTAACTGAGAAATTGGTTCGCTCTATGGTGCCCAACGCAATCATTTGCTGAGCATCAACCCAGTCGCCAAACATCTGTAAAATGATTGGGGATATGGCTGTTTTCCGGTTATCAATACTGTTGCAAGTGGGATTTGTTATTGGATCAAATTATAGACATGTGGAGTGGCCAGAGCACGAGCGAGATATCAGAGCACAGCAGCCGATCTACAACACTCATATCAAGTACCAACAAGCACATCTTCGTGCGTCTCATCCGCCAAAAGGCGCGACAGAGCGCTCTGTCTTGCCGCAGACTATTGAGGAGCATCTTCCTCGGGTCGTTACGGCGTTTTTACACACAGGGGATTCTACTACCTTAAAACATGCCAACTGCTCACGGAGATACGAGCTCAGTGCTCTGCGAGGAAGGTCTCATACGGCCCCGCATTATACCATGCACAGCGTGCTGGACACTGTGATGCACGCTACTAACTTCCTAAACATGATACTGCAAGCCAACAGGTCAAGGGAGCAGAGTCTCCGACGAGACATTGAGTGGTACCACGCGCTGGTCAGGAGTATATTGGAGGGGGACTCCAAGATCCACAGGGCCGTGGTCATATTCAACACTGAGTCGTCTGCCCAAGGCCCCTCTGTCTTTCTCCAAGCTACGAGAGCAGGAGGCGAGATAGTTCTCCAGGATCTCTCCAGCACGGCCCACCATCACCTCAAAAACAGAACGGCCGAGACAGAGTGGTACCACGACATCAAAGACAAGAAGAAGCCCCACTTCCACAAAAGGGTGTTGAGCCAAGACATTACATCAGTTGACGCTTCTCTGAAAAGAGGAGAGAGTTTCATACCTGACAAATCCCATATCAAATGGTCAGCACCATACCTGGAGTGTGAACACGGGAATTTCATCCCGCGGTGGCTTTTGACCCTATCAGCTGGTTTCTATGGCCTCAAACGCAACCTGGCTCCAGAGTTCAGGTATGGTTGAACTACTACTGTTGTTTCAGTCGTTATTCATAAGCATTGCACCCAGGGGAAACCAGAATAGTAGGCCTATGCTGCTGCTGTAAGGTAACGTTACTTTTGGCACATGAGTAAAGTAGTGAGGCAGCGGCATGCTGGTGTCTTTGTGTAGCCTATACTTTTTTGTTTAAGTCACCTTTCTTAAAACACCCCAATGCACAACGCTATATAATACATTTCAGTTGGCGTGGTAGGTCTACTGGTACTCCGTACGTTTGCGTGAAAGCTAATGATTAATTTCAAGTTATCTACCGCCGCCGTTATTTCCAACGGGTGTCGCTCCTTCTCTCGTCTAACAACGCGCGTTGGGAAAGCGTCACTGCAGGTGCAGAGGATGATGCTAAAAATAACTCCCGATGTTATTCCGTTGCAACGATGGAAACCTCTGGCTAATTATTTTTTCAAACTCGTACATCTCCTTTACGACTCATACAGTGTTGGGTGCGTGCTTTTCCCTTATCCGAAAAGAAACCCTTCTATTTTCATATCACTCAAATGTGCATAACAAACATAATATCCTGGTATTTCGAGTAAAACTGCATCCAATTGAAATGCGAGACACAGTCTCACGCATGCTCCAGGGTGGCCAGTTTGCGTCTCAGCTGTAACGAGGAATGTTGAAATATATATTCTTGAATATGAGTGTTTTATCTATTATTCATACTCCAATATGTTTACCACCACTACTGTCTAATAGCTCTCCTGTAAGTGTGGTATTACCATGTTTACGACAACAGTGGAATAGGTAGCCTAGCCTAAGTGAGGCTCAATAGAATTTTGACCGACATCTTCGTGATACATTTTTTATTCAGATAGATAGTTGTGTGCACTGCGTTCAATTCATCTTTAATTGATACACACCAGGGTTGCTCACGGAAAGGCATGGATTGCAAATGAGACATATAGTGCTGAACATTGTATATAGGCTTACTATAGCTACGTTACATTAAGCTTTGGAATCAAATTCATTTTCTATTCAGTTTCTCTTTCCTCACTGCAGATGCAGCATCATGTCCATTTGTGATACCAATGTTACTTCAATGTAACAACAACGTACAATAAGAATGTTACAATGCATTTCTACCCCATCAACTGTGTAAACTCAATAACAACATCATACTGGTTAAATAGTGGATGTTATGTATTGTCTCAGGTCCTTAGGGAGTGGCCACAACAACAGCAACCAATGGTGCATCTTTTCAATCCAATTGATCCCACAGGTACTTTGGAAATGTCTCACCAGTCAGCATTATACATTCTCTTCTGAAAATCATTATTGTGAATCAGTATCCGTACATAAAACACTTGTGTTTCACCTCAATGATTAGTTAAATAACAGCTTGTATCAGTCTGGTCTTTTCTTACCCCCACATTCAAACTACATGAGAACATATTGTGATGCTGTCATATGCCCAGCCATTAAGACTGCTGTGTTACCTTTTGTTTAACACAGAGGATAGGCCTATCTGGTTATAAGATGACATGTGGTTCATCAGGTTTTTACTTAGTCAACATTTTGTTTTGTGGGGAACCCCCTTCCCTCCACTTTCTCTTTGAATTGTGTGATGTTCAATTACCTCTATATATATTCTCTTAAAACCTTTCTGTCCCTTACCTCCCCCGTACACAGATACAAAGGGGGAAATGTTTGCTAATATACTGCGTCAGACATCACTTCTTAGTCCCCTATCCAGATCAATACGCAATCAATACAATGATGAATTAATAATGAAAGATGTTCAACAACAACCCTGGGCCATCTTGATTCCAGTCCTTGAATTCTTCAACAGCTACTTTTAGTTTTTACTAATAATGCACTCATTCTGAAATTGGGAATTGTGCCTCATGTTAGAATTGTTGCCCACAACACGGAGAGGGAAACTGTGAATAAGTCAATGTCTTTCTACAGTTATTCAAAGTAGATTTGAGTAAACTTTGTAGTGGTGCAAACACTTACTAATCTGTCCCTATACGGTACAGCAGATTGGTACACTAGAATGAGTGTGTGTCTATATGAACACGGGTGGATGTGTGTGTGGCAGATCAACCTGCTCACATGGAGGTGTGTGAGCTCACACTTTGAACATCCTCTCAATTCATCAACATTTGCCACAGGGGACAAGAGGGAGGCCACAGGGTGTAGTTAGAACAGTGTGTAGAGACATGCTATCTGTACAGTTCTGGCCCTTAGCTATACCCATCGGGGATGAGTGTGTGTGTAAGAGAGACAGAGACAGAGAGAGAGAAAGTAGTGTATTTGTACATGTATTTATCCGCTTATTTTAGGCACTAAACGATCTCCATATATATTTCCATTCATATACGTTTGTAGCCTAAACTGTGCGGAAACTACAGACAGAAGTTGGCAGAAGAGGAGTCTTGTGAGGTTTCTGGGCATCCTAGAGCAAAACGGAGAAAACCATCATGTTAGTGAGAGTCTCAGCTTTCAGTAGCGTGCTTTGTAGGCGAAACCGTTTGGATGCTACAGACTTTTATGCGACAAGACCGATTTTCGGGATGTCTCATGGTCTGACAAACACCACTCTAGCTCTGTCACCTTTCACCACAGATGCCCAAGGGTGATATCGGCGGATGCGGTGGATTGAGACGCAGCCCATGCAAAAAAATATATCTCTAGCTTAAAGGGACAGATTTTGATGGGGATGTTTTTATTATGTTAATTAGGTTGTACCATAGTTTGGGTGAAATAAAACGCCTCCCTTTTCCCTGCAATATTCCCTATCTTTGGTTATGTTACACTGACCTTAGCTTTTGCTGCCTTTTTTCCATTTGCAAGTTTTGGCACGTTCATTCCAGCAACATAGCACACGGCATAGCACTGCTGGTTTGCCTCTGAAGCTAAGCAGGGTCTGTCCCTGGATGGGCGACAAGATGTAGCTGGAAGTTGTGAAAGATGTATTTAAAAAAAAATATATATATATATATTTCACCTTTATTTAACCAGGTAAGCTAGTTGAGAACAAGTTCTCATTTACAACTGCGACCTGGCCAAGATAAAGCAAAGCAGTGTGACACAGACAACAACACAGAGTTACACATGGAGTAAACAATAAACAAACCAATAACAGTAGAAAAAAGAAAGTCCATATACAGTGTGTGCAAAAGGCATGAGGAGGTAGGCAATAAATAGGCCATAGGAGCGAATAATTACAATTTAGCAGATTAACACTGGAGATCTGTGTCTTAAACACCCCTTTCAAATTAGTAGATTTTCCTATTTCAGCCACACCAGTTGCTGACAGGTGCATAAAATCGAGCACACAGCCATGAAATCTCCATAGACAAACATTGGCAGTAGAATGGCCTTACTGAAGAGCTCAGTGACTTTCAATGTGATACTGTCATAGGATGCCACCTTTCCAACAAGTCAGTTCCTCAAATTTCTGCTCTGCTAGAGGTGCCCCAGTCAACTCTAAGTGCTGTTATTGGGAAGTGGAAATGTCTAGGAGCAACAACGGCTCAGCCGCAAAGTGGTAGGCCACACAAGCTCATAAAACGGGACCGCTGAGTGCTGAAGCGCATTACAAAAACAAAATAACAAAATCGCCTGTCCTCGGTTGCAACACTCACTACCAAGTTCCAAACTGCCTCTGGAAGCAACGTCATCACAATAACTGTTTTCTCGGGAGCTTCATGAAATGGGTTTCCATGGCCGAGCAGCCGCACACAAGCCTAAGATCACCATGCACAATGCCAAGCGTCGGCTGGAGTGGTGTAAAGCTCGCTGCCATTGGACTCTTGAGCAGTGGAAACACGTTCTCTGGAGTGATGAATCATGCTTCACCATCTGGCAGTCCAATGGACAAATCTGGATTTGGCGGATGCCAGGAGAACTCTACCTGCCCAAATGCATAGTGCCAACTGTAAAGTTTGGTTGAGGATAAATAATGGTCTGGTGCTGTTTTTCATTGTTTGGGCTGCATCAGATGACCTGGCCTCCACAATCCCCCGACCTCATCCCAATTGAGATGGTTTGGGATGAGTTGGACCGCAGAGTGAAGGAAAAGCAACCAACAAGTGCTCAGCATATGTGGGAACTCCTTCAAGGCAGTTGGAAAAGCATTCCAGGTGAAGCTGGTTGAGAGAATGCCAAGAGTGTGCAAAACTGTCATCAAGGCAAAGGGTGGCTACTTTGAAGAATCTCAAATATAAAATATGTTTCATACTTTTTTGGTTACTAGATGATTCCATATGTGTTATTTCATAGTTTTGATGTCTTCACTATTATTCTACAATGTAGAAAATAATAAAAATAAATAAAAACCCTGGATATTTATTTAACCAGGCAAGTCAGTTAAGAACAAATTCTTATTTACAATGACGTCCTAGGACCATTAGGTTAACTGCCTTGATCAAGGGCAGAACGACAGATTTTTATCTACGCAGCTCAGGGATTTGATCTAGCAACCTTTAATTACTGGCCCAACGCTCTCACCACTAGGCTACCTTCCGCCCCTGAATGAGTAGGTGTGTCCAAAATTTTGACTGGTATACCAGGATTTTTTCATGTTTTTCCTTGTAAGGGAGCTCACGCTCCCATTCTGATCAAGCTGGTAAGAACCCAGCAAGGAAAAGTGTCCTTCCCTTTTGACCATATTATTAGCACCTTCTAAACAAATAGTTTTCATCTCATGTACTTGGATTGACTTTATTCCCAGTAAGCAACTGAACTCAGTGTTAGAGGATAACATATAATGAAGGGATTAACCTCTCTTTGCTTGACATTTGGAGTCCTTTAAAATAAGATTTGTTTTCATTTGTGCACATTATCGCAGGTACTAGGAACAACTTTCCTTGAATATTGACAGGCCAATATTCAAGCCGTGATTGCACGGTTGGATACATTAGTCCATCTAGTTTCACAATGCGGTGTCTCGATTACATCAGTTTGAATAGACATTCAGAGGAGCTTTGAGTTGAAAAGACCCCATGAAAACATAGATTCTCTACTCTGTTAATGTGATTGCAAATCCATTCATTATGCACACTACTGTAGTAATACAAAGAAAAGAACAAGAAGGATCATGACCGATATACTATCTACACGTTCATTACTCTATTCAAGATACAAATGTACTGTAGACTAGAAAATGAGTGTTAGAGAATGGATGAGGTAGAGTACACTCTTGGGAAAAAAGGGTTCCGAAAGGCTTCTTCGGCTGTCCCCATAGGAGAACCGTTTTTGGATCCAGTTAGAACCGTTTTTTGGTTCAAGGTAGAACTCTTTTGGGTTCCATGTAGAACCCTCTGTGTAAAAGGTTCTATCTGGAACCAAAAATGGTTCTTCAAAGATTCTCCTATGGCGACTGCCGAAGAACCCTTTTAGGTTCTAGATAGCACCTTTTTTTCTAAGTGTAGAGGGGGGACAAGGACAACCATTTAATATAGTTATATACAGTATGCAGTGGTAATATCTTGGCACTGCCATGATGACAATACACTAAGCCAGGCATAATATACATGGTCACTTCTTCATGTGCTGTATTCAATCAAAGCTCCTCTGACCAAAAGTAATTTGTTTAGCCAGCCCAAGTCACATGCTTGCCCACATATAACCAAATATATCATATCTTTCAGAAGAGCACAACACCTTATGCATTATGTCAAAGAATGATCACATTGTCCGATTTTTTTCTGGGAAAATGTCACCAATGTGATGGAAATCTATTAACCTGACAGGACAAGCAGAGACTAATGTGACCAGCTAGCCGCTGGCTGGGCTCCGCCGCTGCTGCCTCCATGAAGCAATGCAACCGGGGTCATTTTATAGAGTTCTGTCGCTGGTCATCAAAGCAGACGGAACGCCCATGGCGACTTTAATGTCACAGAAAGCAGTGAACGCCATTCTCTTGAGTGCTCTCGCTTCTCTGTCATAGCGGCACTGCACTTTAAACACCCTCACGTCAACCCTCTTTTCTTTAGACCGTAACCCAGAAATGATTGAGATGATTGAGCAATACCCCCATCTTTATCAAATTAATGAAAAGTGAAAATATCCATAGTATTGAGAAGATCAAATTTAAGATAATCTCACCATTACTTTTAGTTCATCTAAACATGCAGAAACATGGCCATAGCTGAATTGTTTAGCCTTTATTACGCCCTATATTGTTTACAGCATGTATCTTTACCCCCAACTAGCCAGCCCAAACACATCTCTCATTAGGCCTTCTCTACTGTATTACAGCTCTAGCTCTCTGCAAAAGATTACATGGGGATAAATCTAAAGACATTACAGGATTAAAATCCCTGTAGGCGATCTGTCATGCAACAACAGATGGTGATTTGATTATCATGAATAAAACCACTGAGATGGTTATTATTAATGAAATGGTTATTATTAATTGCTTTCTCTCTCTATGTAGGGGAAGTCGTGTTTTTGTGTGTCCAATGAGCCTCAGCCGTTTACTCACTGTTCACATTTACCTGATTGGCAACAGAGTATTGACAAGTAACCTTACTGAGCAGTGGAGCCATGACATCAATGGAAAATGTAGGTAAATCCTAGGGATTGTTAGCTAGCCATTGCACATGTCAAATACAACGTTGCTACAGCGCTGTAAACCATATAATTTACCCTGGCATAACGTTATTGCAACATTACGGTAGGTTTTGTGTTTGTTGCAATTTGAAGTCCCTGATCCCAGAGAGTATGGCTGTCAAAATGATAATTTTCTGTCCTCTCTGATCTTCACAGCTTACTAGCATATTATTCCACTTAGCTAGAGGCATACTGGGGCTTCCTTACTAGCTGTTTCTGGAAGGCCACCATCTCAGCAGATGCTATTGGCACCTCACTGTGCTCCCACTCTGGAGGACAGTGGGATGTCCCGTAGCAGTCAAGCTGTCCAGATAGCAGTCAGCTGCTAAGCCAAACTGAAAGCCGGCTACATAGTTCTCTAATGGAAACCATTTGACCATTGGAGAACATAACAATTTTTTTTGCTCTTGGTCTTTCTAGTTAGTATAAGCTTTAGGATTTTAAAGACAATTCTGAACGACTATTCTGCCCCCAAAACCACTCATGTCATCTCCAATTTGAACGTCCACAGTGCAAGGTGTTCTACATTGGACGGACCAAGAGGCGCCTTCAAGACCACTTAGTGGACCACAAGTACGCCATTACGGGTAGGCAATGAAGACTACCCCATGGCAAGGCACTACAAGTCCTTACACCATGGCGATCCTGCCTCCCTACAAGCTATGGGTATTGATCATGTTCTGGCCTCAATTAGAAAAAGGGGTAATCTTAAACAGCTAAACCAAAGGGAAAGTTTTGGGATTTACAAACTACAGGCCACTAAGTACCCTGGTTTAAATGAAGATATGGATATCTTACCTTTCCTGTAGGGTCGTGAGAGGTCCATTTGCTGTCATCTAGTGGACATTTTGCTCTATTGCCCTCAGCTATGTTTAGACTGTAGTGGTCCATGTCTGCTGTGATCTAGTGTACTATAAAATAGATGGCTCTCCTATTCGTAGCACTTGGGCCAGTCATATTCAAGGTTAGAACTACCTTTCTAGGGGTTCTGATGCGTCTAGCCTTGAGTTGCATTTTTGATAACATATCTACAGTATTTCACTTTTTAATGTGCATAGTATTGCTTGCTAGGTGTTGTTCAATGCATTCTTTAACCACTCCCTCTTCAAATCAGGGTTGATTGAAAAAAGCTGTTCTAAAGAGGACATTGTATTATCATATCTTTGTACTCTCTGACGAAGGCCATGCAGCTGAAACACGTTGGAGTTTTTAAACTTGATTTCCATAGAACATGCCATACAAATAAAGGCATTTTACTTAATTATATGAAGAGTGCCTTGGTCCTCCTTTCTTTTTGATGACTATTCTGATCCATTTAGCATTAGGTCTCAGCATTTCTACAAATCACTGCACATATTAGCATATTGACTTTGAAACATGTGGAAGAGACTTCAAAGTACGTGGGCTAATATTATATATTATATTTTTTAGGGGGTAGATCAGTTTTAATATTGCAGAGAGATTGTATCTTCCATCCAATCCCCCATATATTATTTTGCAAGTATAATATATATATATATATTTGCAAAAAAAATGCCAATACATATACATACGTACACATATGTATGGGTTGGCAGGTAGCCTAGTGGTTAGAGCGTTGGACTTGCAACCGAAATGCAAGATGGAATCCCCGAGCTGACAAGGCAAAAATCTGTTGTTCTGCCCCTGAACAAGGTAGTTAACCCACTGTTCCTAGGCTGTCATTGAAAATAAGAATTTGCTCTTAACTGACTTGCCTAGTTAAATAAAGGTTAAATACATACATACTGTTGAAGTCAGAAGTTTACATACACCTCAGCCAAATACATTTAAACTCCGTTTTTCACAATTCCTGACATTTACTCCTAGTAAAAAATTACATGTCTTAGGTCAGTTAGGATCACCACTTTATTTTAAGAATGTAAAATGTCAGAATAATAGTAGAGAGTATGATTTATTTCAGCTTTGATTTCTTTCATCACATTCCCAGTGAATCAGAAGTTTACATACACTCAATTAGTATTTGGTAGCATTGCCTTTAAAATGTTTAACTTGGGTCAAACGTTTTGGGTAGCCTTCCACAAGCTTCCTACAATAAGTTGGGTGAATTTTGGCCCATTCCTCCTGACAGAGCTGGTGTAACTGAGTCAGGTTTGTAGGCATCCTTGCTCACACACGCTTTTTCAGTTCTGCCCACAAATTTTATATGGGATTGAGTTCAGGGTTTTGTGATGGCCACTCCAATACCTTGACTTTGTTGTCCTTAAGCCATCTTGCCACAACTTTGGAAGTATGCTCGGAGTGAGTCATTGTCCATTTGGAAGACCCATTTGCGACCCAAGCTTTAACTTCCTGACTAATGTCTTGAGATGCTGCTTCAATATATCCACATCATTTTCTTTCCTCATGATGCCATCTATTTTGTGAAGTGCACCAGTCCCTCCTGCAGCAAAGCACCCCCACAACATGTTGCTGCCACCCCGGTGCTTCACAGTTGGGATGGTGTTTTTCGGCTTGCAAGCGTCCCCCTTTTTCCTCCAAACATAACGATGGTCATTATGGCCAAACAGTTCTATTTTTGTTTCATACTATATACATTTTATGGTCTATTTTAAAATAATTATATTTTGTTTGTTTTCACTCCTGTCCTTCCTCTAACCTCAACCTCTCCCATCTATTTATTTCACAAAAGTCTTGAACCTACGGTGTATATGCGTTTTACGGACACAGTATGTTTTACATTAGTTATCTTGTTGTTATTAGTTGTTATTAGTCCCAACCTTCAGATCTATTCAACCCCTCCCATCTATCTCACCATTGATATTGGATTTCTATTTGCTATATATTTTTCAACTGTGCTATGTTTTACAAAAGGTCTGAACATTTCTACTCTCATAATTTCTACAGATTGTAAAATTAAAAATAAACATTTTTGCTAAAAGTATTATTATATTATTGATCGATTGACTATGACTTTTCAGATCACCCAGTAGCTATCTGCAGAGTCAGCTCCAGGTAAATGTTGCAATCTTCAGCCATTCCTGGACCTGTGACCAAAAACAAGCTACATATGGACGGTACCAAAATAAATGTTCTAATGATTCTGTCTCTTTGCAGCAAAATCTGCAGAGCTGGGAAGGTTGTATTCCCCCATGTACTGTAGGTAAACTGGGATATGACTAAAGAGTCAGGGTGATTTTTCCACAAATAGACAGGTATTTTCCTTTCCATGGTAGTAAGATCTTGTCTATTTTTGCTAACTTTCTTTAAAAATCTATTGGAATGAGATCATTTATTTATTTCGGAATATGTATCCAGAGTATGTCCACCTCAGACCATTTTACTGGGAAACTAGACAGCAATGTAAAAGTAGCATTTTTTTGTGATCCAATAAATAATATAGTACACATAATTTGGTTGTAATCCAGAGAGGTTAGAAAAAGTATCTAGATCCTCTATGAGGCTGTGGAGGGATCCAAATAGTGGATTTCAGCGTACAATGACACCTTTGTTTTTAAGCCCTGTGTTTCTAACCCCTTGATATTATTGTTGGATCTGATTTTAATAGCTAACATTTCAATGGCCATAATAAATAGATATGCCAATAGTGGACCACCTTGTTTTACTCCTCTTCACAGTTTAAAACTTTCTGGGAAGTAGCCATTATTTAATATTTTACACCTAGGGTTACTATACATGATTTCAACCCATTTTATAAGAGATTCTCCAAAATTGAAATATTCCAGGCATTGATGTATAAACTCCAGTCGTACTTTATCAAAAGCTTTTTCAAAGTCAGTTATGAATAGCAGACCTGGTTTCCCAGATTTTTCATAGTGTTCTATTGTTTCCAGTACTTGTCTTATATTATCTCCAATGTATCATCCATGTAAAAAAAAACTGTCAGATTAGAATGAATATTATCTGACAATACCTTTTCAATTCTATGCGCTATACATTTTGCTAGAATTTTTGCATCACAACACTGAAGTGTAAGGCGTCTCCAATTTTTTTAATGGACTGGATCTTTGTATTTACCACTTTTATCCTGCTTCAGTAATAATTAAATCAGACCTTCTTGTTGAGTGTCTGATAATCTACCATTTACATCGGAGAGGTTAAACATGCTAGTAATGGTCCTCTGAGTATATCAAAGTTTGGTATACCTCAACTGGTATGCCATCCAGCCCTGGAGTTTTCCCGGTCTTAAAGGCTTTAATAGCATCAAGAAGTTCCTCCTCTGCCTTCACATGAGTCTTTCTGTACAGCTGTTAATTTTACATTATTAATAGAACAAAAATCCATACAATTAGCTTCAGTTAGAGGAGATGGAGGAGACTGAAACGAAAACAAATTGCTTCCTCTTTCAAAATCTAATTTGGTGAATCATGGGTGACAAGTTTCAGTAAATTATTTTTGGTAGCATTTATATGTTGAAGACGAAAAAGTATTTGGTATATTCCATCAAGTTTGTTTTATTTTTTATAATATATTATACTTTCTTTCTTGAATAAGTTCCTGCATTTCTTTTAGTTTTTCCTCTAACTTATTCTGAGCCTCTATGGTATAGTTTTTATCGCTATCTATCTGTTCTGTTAGACCTTCTATTTCCTTTGTTAATATGGACTCTTTTGACAAATTATGCATTTGTTTTATTGATGAGTACTGAATTGAATGGCTTCTAAAGGCACATTTAAAAGTATCCTATACAATAAGGGGATGTGCTGTACCTATGTTTTGTCTGAAAAATTCTGTTATAAATTCCCCTGTCCTAGTTTTAAATAAGTTATCAACAAATAGGCTTTGATAAAATTTCCAATATCCTCGCATACGTAGGCTAATTTTAGCACGGCATTGTGGCTGACTGGTCCATTAGAGGAAGTGGAACCCCCCTGTCCGATGCTCATCCTTTCTCCCACTGTTCTTTAGAACCTGCAATGAATGGAGATGGAGGAAAAAAGAGAGCTCTCTGATTCCTGGGACAAGACTCTTTCCTGTTCCCTGTGATCTTTCAGCCTTTGTGCCTGAGGGCCCAATGACCACTAGGATGCCTTTGGAGCCTGCTCCTTGTGGCTGCCCAGATTAAATTGCACTCCAACGGTGTCGTTTTTATTCATTCACTGCCTCTGTCGGATAGAGCCATGGTTCTAGGCATTTGGACGCTTCGGAAAACTGCACGTGCTTGAGACTTTTTGCGTATCATATGGCCGCTTTGGCTCGGCTGCTGAAAATTGCCTGGGGTATTTCTCTTAGGCTCTAAAAGAGATGGATAAATTCGGAAGAAAAAATCAGAAGAACATACTTTTTTGTTTGGTGGGAAAGCAATGTCTTGTTATCTGAGCACTGGCTGGGGGTGTGGGTCAGGCGAGGTCGTAGCAAGAGTTATAAATAATGGCATACTGTAGGTAGGTAGTGTTTGTCCACACATCACATTATGTCCACTGCGTACACTAGAAACCAGTTCACTTGGACCTGGAGAAGGTGCTTCACCAGCAACATTCATAGCAACATGTGTATGTGCTTGTGTGTGTGACTGGAAGAAGTACTAGGAGTAATATTAATATGTCCTAGTACATAGTATCAATTTATGTACACATCCAAATATGACTTTTTAGGTAGTTGAGACTGAATGATTGTATGATTGTGTCAGAGGCAGGACATTGAAATGCATTATTTTCAAAATATCGTTTACCGGTATCTAGTTTTGGCAGCAGCTGGTAGCATCATAGGAGGATGGAGAAATTGCACCTTTTTTCTTTTCTCATCTCTGTCGGTATCTGCTTGTGCCAAGCTGTTCTCCAAATCACAGTGAGGTTGCCAACAGCAGGTGCAGGTAAATCAGGTGCAAACACCTGCTGCACCTAGAGTAAAAATAAACAAGGTGAAAAGATAGCATCGTACTGTGACTGAATAGCGCAGTCAACCTCCTATATCCTCTCTCCCATCGGAACTCACCGTCCTCATAAGCCTCATGGATCTAACCAACTACAGGTCAAACACTATTTCATGAGATTCTCCCATGTTAAAGGGATAGTATGAGATTTTGTCAATCAATCCATTTTTATGTCTCTGCGTGCAGTTTGAAGGAAGTTGAAGGTAGTTTCCCAACCCATTGCTATCTAGCATTAGCGCAATGACTGGAAGTCTACTGGAATAGCTCCTCTTCATTACCATAAATTAGAAAAATATACTCATTTCCTCAGCTCTTTTTGTTGAGGAGGGAGGTATAAGGATGACTTGTCATTAGGAATGAGTGCTGGGTTGGAAATTGTTATCTGTTATTGATACACTCTTAGAAAAAAGGGTTACAAAAGGGTTATTTGGCTGTTCCCGTAGGACAACCTTTTTTGCTTCCAATTAAAACTATTTTGGGTTCCATGTAGAACCGCCTGTGTAAAGGATTTTACATGGAACCCAAAAGGGTTCTACCTGGAACCAAAATATTCTACCTGGAACCAAAAATGGTTATTCAAAGGGTTCTCCTTTTTTCTAAAAGTGTATTGCACAGGAGCATTATTCTATGGCACTGGGGGCAAAGAAAACATTAGAAATCATAAGCACGGTAAAGCCTAGTTAACAAATCTGCAGGTGTAGGGACCTTGTTTGTTTTTTTCTCTGTCAAAAAATCACAAGATAATGGTACATGGATAGTGGTGTCCATTTTTTGTCTTACACATAGACCAGCTTGGTCTCATAGACTAGACGTAACATAGTAAACCTAAATCCGGGACACTCAAATTAGTGTGCTATGTTACGTTTGGTATGGTTTACCACAACAAACTTGAATTTGTAACATATCATACGTTTTGCAAATTCATAACATCAAATCAATTCAAAGTGTATTGGTCACATACACATGGTTAGTAAACAGGTATTATCAAACAATTCCACAACAAAACCTAATACACACAATCTAGTAAAGGAATGGAATAAGAATATATACGTTTAAAATATATGGATGAGCAGTAACAGAGCGGCTAAGATGCAATAGATAGTAAAGAATAGATATTGAAGGATATAGTAGACATTATATACATATAGTGTAGGATTCAGTATATACATATGAGATAAATAATGTGAGGTATGTAAACATTCTTAAAGTGGAACAATTAAAGTGACTAGTGTTCCATGTTTTAAAGTGGCCAATGATATCAAGTCTGTAGGGAGGCAGCCGCCTCTCTGTGCTAGTGGTGGCTGTTTAACAATCTAATGGCCTTGAGATAGAAGCTGTTTTTCAATCTCTCTGTCCCAGCTTTGATGCACATGTACTGACCTAGCCTTCTGGATGGAAGCGGGGTGAACAGGTAGTGGCTCGGGTGGTTATTGTCCTTGATGATCTTTTTTGCCTTCCTGTGACATCGGGTGCTGTAGGTGTCCTGGAGGGCAGGTAGTTTGCCCCCGGTGATGCGTTGTGCAGACCGCACCACCCTTTGGAGAGTCTTGCGGTTGTGGGCGGTGCAGTTTCCGTACATATTGTATGAAATGCAATTGGTAACATATCATACGAATTGTAATTTCTTTGTGGCAAACATAAGCTAGGTGGCTAATGCTAGGTGGCTAACATTATCTAGGCAAGGGGTTGGTGTTAGGGGTTGAGGTTAGGGTAACATATCATACGAAATGGATGATGGACATCCACAAATTAATACATATCACAAGACATGTAACATATCATACTAATTGGGGTGTCCCGAATTTACATTTACTATGTTACGTCTACCCCTGAGTCCAGGTTGCAGCGACGGGTTGCCTGACAACTTTACGAATATGATGTGTGCGCAACGATGAGGCAGAAGGCTGTGTGTTTTATGATTCTGGATGGTCAGATAGCTAGCAACAAGTACAATAAGTTGGCTTAGTTGGCTTGTTTTCAGCTAGTTCTTGATACCATATCTTGTTTTGAGGTATTTTGACTTATGTCAGGCCTATACTAATATTGCTAAAATTCACTAGCTAGCTTACCAACAACTGTAACAATGTATTTGAAAGACAACAAGTACTTATTGTGAAAATGTATTTATGTTTTCAATAAACATTTGGAGACAAAATATAGTTCAAATGTTCTCAATCAATAAGCCTTTGGAGATGACAGCTGTTTTGCCCTAAAGTTGCACACGCATAAGTTTTGTTGCTAAACAACCCATCCGTCTATGTAACCTGCCTAAGAAACTGGGGAAATACTGCCCTTGTGGTGAGTGTGAGTGCACACGTACATACATCTCTGTTTGCACATTTGTGTGTGTGCACATATGTGTGCGCGTGTGTTCGTATGTGCATATGCATGTGTGTTCGAGAGGGGATTACAGCCAGTCGATGAACAGAATGCTGTTGCAGTTCAGTGAAATGTCATTATTGGCCTTACAAGCTCCTGCCTTTCCATTTTCAGGAGCAGGTTCACTTCTTCATCAACCTTGCTCTAAGTGTTTCGCCTCCAGCCAAACGTTTCCTATAATTGTACAATGATTTCTATGCATGTTACTGCAACGTGTCTAATACCAATTACTAGTAATAACTCCAACAAGGGTTATTGTAAATACGTATTTATACAGATTAGAAGTAGTGTTTACTTTGTAGTACAGGTTCAGGAAGTTTTTCTTATAGATACAGTACCAGTGAAAAATTTGGACAGATCTACTCATTCAAGGGTTTTTATTTATTTTTACTATTTTCTGTATTGTAGAATAATAGTGAAGACATCAAAACTGTGAAATAACATAAATGGAATCATGTAGTAAGTTTTAAACAAATCAAAATATATTTATATTTGAGATTCTTCAAAGTAGCCACCCTTTGCCTTGACAGCTTCGCACATTCTTGGCATTCTCTCATCCAGCTTCATGAGGTAGTCACCTGGAATGCATTTAAATTAACAGGTGTGCCTTGTTAAAAGTTAATTTGTGGAATTTCTGTCCTTAATGCGTTTGAGGTAATCAGTTGTGTTGTGAAAAGGTAGTGGTGGTATACAGAAGATAGCCATATTTGGTAAAATACCAAGTCCATATTATGGCAAGAACAGCTCAAATAAGAGAAGAGAAATGACAGTCCATCATTACTTTAAGACATGAAAGTCAGTCAATCCGGAAAATTTCAAGAACCTTGAAAGTTTCTTCAAGTGTAGTCTCAAAAACAATCAAGCGCTATGATGAAACTGGCTCTCATGAGGACCACCATAGGAAAGGAAGACCCAGAGTTACCTCTGCTGCAGAGGATAAGTTCATTAGAGTTACCAGCCCAAATAAATGCTTCACCAGAGTTCAAGTAACAGACACATCACGACATAAACTGTTCAGAGGAGACTTCGTGAATCAGGCCTTCATGGTCGAATTACTGCGAAGACACCACTAGTAAAGGACACCGATAAGAAGAAGAGACTTGCTTGGGCCAAGAAACACGAGCAATGGGCATTAGAACGATGGAAATCTGTCCTTTGGTCTGATGAGTCCAAATTTGACATGTTTGGTTCCAACCGCCGTGTCTTTGTGAGAAACAGAGTAGGTGAACGGATGATCTCCACATGTGTGGTTCCCACCTTGAAGCATGGAGGAGGAGGTGTGATGGTGTGGGGGTGTTTTGCTGTTGACACTGTCTGTGATTTGTTTAGAATTCAAGGTACACTTAACTAGCATGGCTACCAAAATCAAATCACATTTTATTTGTCACAAACGCATGTTTAGCAGATGTTATGGCGTGTGTAGCGAAATGCTTGTGTTTCTAGCTTTAACAGTGCAGTAATATCTGACAGTAATATCTAACAATTTCACAACAATACACACAAATCTAATTTAGAGGAATGGAATTAAGAATATATAAATATTGGGCGAGCAATATCAGAGCGGCATAGACTTAGATACAGTAGAATATGATAGAATACAGTATATACACATGAGATGAGTAATACAAAATGTGTAAACATTATTAAAGTGACTAGTGTTCCATTATTAAAGTGGCCAGTGATTCCAAGTCTGTGTATATAGAGCAGCAACCTGTAATGTGCTAGTGATGGCTATTTAACAGAATTTAACAGTCTGATGGCCTTGAGATAGAAGCTGTTATTCAGTCTCTCGGTCCCAGCTTTGATGCACCTGTACTGACCTCGGCTTCTGAATGATAACGGGGAGAACAAGCTGTGGCTTGGGTGGTTGTTGTCCTTGATGATCTTTTTGGCCTTCCTGTGACATCGGCTGCTGTAGGTGTCCTGGAGGGCAAGTAGTTTGCCCCCGGTGATGCGTTGGGCAGACCGCACCACCCTCTGGAGATCCCTGCTGTTGCGGGCAGTGCAGTTGCCATACCAGGCGGTGATACAGCCCGACAGGATGCTCTCAATTGTGCATCTGTAAAAGTTTGTGAGGGTTTTAGGTGCCAAGCCAAATTTCTTCAGGCTCCTAAGGTTGAAGAGGCGCTGTTGCGCCTTCTTCACCACGCTGTCTTTGTGGGTGGACCATTTCAGTTTGTCAATGACATGTACGCTGAGAAACTTGAAGCTTTCCACCTTCTCCATTGTGGTCCTGTCTAAATGAATAGGGGGATGCTCCCGCTGTTGTTTCCTGAAGTCCACGATCAACTCCTTTGTTTTGTCGAGGTTGGGTGAGAGCTTATTTTCCTGGCACCACACTTCCAGGGCCCTCACCTCCTCCCTGTAGGCTATCTCGTTATTGTTCGTAGTCAGGGCTACTACTGTTGTGTCGTCTGCAAACTTGATGATTGAGTTGGAGGCGTGTGAGGCCACACAGGTATGGCTGAACAGGGAGTACAGGATGGGGCTCAGCAAGCCCCAGTGTTGAGTATCAGCAAAGTGGAGGTGATGTTTCCTAACTTCACCACTTGGGGGTGGCCCATCAGGAAGTCCAGGACCCAATTGAACAGGGTGGGGTTCAGACCCATGGCCTCAATCTTAATGATAAGCTTAGAGGATACTATGGTGTTGAATGCTTAGCTATAGTCAATGAACAGCATTCTTACATCGGTATTCCTCTTGTCCAGATGGTATAGAACAGTGTGCAGTGCGATGGCGATTGCATCGTCTGTGGATCTATTGGGGCGGTAAGCAAATTGAAGTGGGTCTAGTGTGTCAGGTAAGGTAGAGGTGATATGATCCTTGACTAGTCTCTCGAAGCACTTTATGATGACAGAAGTGAGTGCTACGGGGCGATAGTAATTTAGTTCAGAAACCTTTGCTTTCTTGGGTAGAGGAAAAATGGTGGACATCTAGAAACATGTGGGGACAGTAGACTGGGATAAGGAGAGAGTGAATATGTCCGTAAACACTCCAGCCAGCTGGTCTGTGCATCCTCTGAGGACACGGCTAGGGATGCCACCTTGCGAGGGTTAACACGTTTAAATGTCTTACTCACGTCGGCCACGGCGAAGGAGAGCCCACAGTCCTTGGTAGCGGGCCGCATCAGTGGCATTGTGTTGTCCTCAAAGCAGGCGAAGAAGGTGTTTAGCTTGTCCGGAAGCAAGACATTGGTGTCGGCGACGTGGCTCGTTTTCGAGGGAATAACTACTCTGTTTGTATTCGGTCATATTCCCAGTAACCTTGTCATGGTTGAATGCAATGGTTGGCACTTTCAGTTTTGCACGTATGCTTCCACCTATCCACGGTTTCTGGTTTGGGTAGGTTTTAATAGTCACAGTGGGTACAACATATACAGTTCCTGATAAACTCAGTCGCCGTATCAGTATATGCATAGATATTATTCTTAGAGGCTACCCGGAACATATCCCAGTGGATTCCAATTGGTCCGACCAGCGTTGAATAGTCCTGAGCACCGGTACTTCCTGTTTGAGTTTCTGCCTATAGGAAGGGAGGAGCAAAATGGAGTCGTGATCAGATTTCCCAAAAGGAGGGCGGGGGAGGGCCTTGTAGGCATCCCGGAAGTTGGAGTAGCAGTGGTCGAGTGTTTTAGCAGCGCGAGTACCACAGTCAATGTTTTCACATTTGCTTTGTTAAAATCCCCAGCTATGATAAATGCGTTCTCAGGATATGTGGTTCCCAGTTTGCATAAAGTCCAGTGAAGTTCTTTGAGAGCTGTCGTGGTATCGGCTTGAGGGGGGATATGCATATATGTGACTATAACCAAAGATAATTATCTTGGGAGGTAATACAGTCAGCATTTAATTGTGAGGTATTCTAGGTCGGGTGAACTAAAGGACTTGAGTTCCTGTATGTTATCACAATCACACCATGAATCGTTAATCATGAAACATGCACTCCTGCCCTTCTTCTTCTCGGAGAGATATTTATTCCTATCTCCGCGATGAACTGAGAACCTAACTGGCTGGACGGACACAAACAGTATATCCCGAGAGAGCCATGTTTCCGTGAAACAGAGTATGTTACAATCCCTGATGTCTCTCTGGAAATAAATCCTTGCCCTGAGCTCATCAACTTTATTATCCTGAAAATAATTGGCGAGTAATATACTCGGAAGCAGTGGGTGGTGTGTGCGCCTCCTAAGTTGGACTAGAAGACCACTCCAGGTATCTCTCCTCCGCCGGCGCTGTTTTGATTCAGCCTCTGGAATCAGTTCAATTGCCCTGGGAGGTACAAACAAGGCTACGATTCAGGAAAGTTGTATTCCTGGTCGTAATGCTGGTAGTGCTGGTGAGTTACCACCGCTCTGATATACAAAAGTTCTTCCCGGCTGTATGAAATAACAGAAAAATATTCTGGGCTAATAATGTAAGATATAACACATAAAAAAACAAAATCCTGCAGTTTCCTAAGAGCTAGAAGTATGGCAGCACTCTCTGTCGGTGCCATTTTGCAGCGATACGCCATCCCATCTGGTTTGCACTTGGTGGGACTATCATTTGTTTTTCAAAAGGACAATGACCCAAAACACACCTCCAGGCTGTGTAAGGGCTATTTGACCAAGGAGAGTGATGGAGTGCTGCATCAGATGACATGGCCTCCCCAATCACCCGACCTAACCCAATTGAGATGGTTAGGGATGAGTTTGACCGCAGAGTGTAGGAAAAGCAGCCAACAAGTGCTCAGCATATATGTGCGAACTCCTTCAAGACTGTTGGAAAAGCATTCCAGGTGAATCTGGTTGAGAGAATGCCAAGAGTGTGCAAAGCTGTCAATAAGGCAAAGGGTGGCTACTAAATATTTTTTGATTTGTTAAACACTTTTTGGGTTATTACGTGATTCCATATTAGTGAAAATAGTGAAAATAAAGAAAAACCCTTGAATGAGTAGGTGTGTCCAAACTTCTGACTAGTACTGTATATTTACAAGTACCGTCAGATATACTGTATAACAGATAGATAGTCTGTAACTGGCTTTGGTAGTACATCATTGTTTCTTCCTCTGTTTTTAGGGGTGTGGTTCGAGTGGATGTCAGTCTGCAGGATGTTGACATCGACCAGTGCTCTGCGGATGGCTGGTTTGCTGGAACCCATCGATGCAACCTGACTACTATGGAGGTAGCTATGTCTAATGGATGCATGAATGACTGATTGATTTGCGTGTGTGTGCGTGTATGCGTGTGGGTGTGTTGATGTGTTCGTGTGTGTGTGTGTGTGTGTGTGTGTGTGTGTGTGTGTGTGTGTGTGTGTGTGTGTGTGTGTGTGTGTGTGTGTGTGTGTGTGTGTGTGTGTGTGTGTGTGTGTATGTGCGTATGTGTGTGTATGTCTATATGTGTGTGTGCGTGTATGTGTTTTATATGATTCGTGCCTTCCATAAACCTGTACACTGGCCGATGGCAAGTCACATTACAATGTCTTGAATGCCATGAATGGGTAAATGCTGAATCATTGCACCACTTGATCAATGGCAGATAGTATACTTCTTGTATTTTATTGATGTTGTACATGCATCACAGCACTTGATAGTCACATTATGTTGCCTGTCATTGTATTGTTGGATTGGCTATATTTTGTCCTATTTTTTTAATAGAGACTTACTCATTTCACCCATACATTTTTATGAAGTAAATTCAATAATCCCAGAGTTGGATCATGTACAGAAACATATAAACAAATTTCGCATTTTACACTACAACAATACGGTACACCTACTGCCTTTACTGTTATATTTTTGCACCTACTGTACTTAATAGGTTTTTGTAGCTATCAGCTAGTCTTTGTCGATGGTCATAATGCTTTAACCTGCTGTTTTAGGATCATCATTGGGAATGATAGATTTTTAAGAGGCACTGTAGATCAGACTCCTTCATAATACATGTGATGTAATGGATTGCAGGGAGCTCCTTGAATAATTAATTTGTCTCTTTGTCTGAGCACTTCCATCTCTCCATGGACAGTTGGCTGGAGTAGGAGACTGGCAGAGTGTGTGTGTGTGTGTGTGCGTGCGTGTGTGTGTGTGTGTGTGTGTGTGTGTGTGTGTGTGTGTGTGTGTGTGCGCGCACAATAATAAGTCTATGTGTGTTAGTGCAACTGGTTTCTCTCTCTGTGTTTGTATGCGGTCATTTTTTTGTGCTTGTTGATACAGTAACCCAGTTCAGTCTGGCCTTGTCCATGTAATTTATCTGGCCTTGACCCTGTACTATATCTGGCCTTGGCCCTGTAATATATCTGGCCTTGGCCCTGTAATATATCTGGCCTTGGCCCTGTAATATATCTGGCCTTGGCCCTGTAATATATCTGGCCTTGGCCCTGTAATATATCTGGCCTTGGCCCTGAAATATATCTGGCATTGGCCCTGTAATATATCTGGCCTTGGCCCTGTAATATATCTGGCCTTGGCCCTGTAATATACCTGGCCTTGGCCCTGTAATATATCTGGCCTTGGCCCTGTAATATATCTGGCCTTGGCCCTGTACTATATCTGGCCTTGGCCCTGTAATATATCTGGCCTTGGCCCTGTAAAATATCTGGCCTTGGCCCTGTAATATATCTGGCCTTGGCCCTGTAATATATCTGGCCTTGGCCCTGTAATATATCTGGCCTTGGCCCTGAAATATATCTGGCCTTGGCCCTGTAATATACCTGGCCTTGGCCCTGTAATATATCTGGCCTTGACCCTGTAATATATCTGGCCTTGGCCCTGTAATATATCTGGCCTTGGCCCTGTAATATATCTGGCCTTGGCCCTGAAATATATCTGGCCTTGGCCCTGTAATATATCTGGCCTTGGCCCTGTAATATATCTGGCCTTGGCCCTGTAATATATCTGGCCTTGGCACTGTAATATACCTGGCCTTGGCCCTGTAATATATCTGGCCTTGGCCCTGTAATATATCTGGCCTTGGCCCTGTAATATATCTGGCCTTGGCCCTGTAATATATCTGGCCTTGGCCCTGTAATATATCTGGCCTTGGCCCTGTAATATATCTGGCCTTGGCCCTGAAATATATCTGGCCTTGGCACTGTAATATACCTGGCCTTGGCCCTGTAATATATCTGGCCTTGGCCCTGTAATATATCTGGCCTTGGCCCTGTAATATATCTGGCCTTGGCCCTGTAATATATCTGGCCTTGGCCCTGTAATATATCTGGCCTTGGCCCTGTAATATATCTGGCCTTGGCCCTGAAATATATCTGGCCTTGGCCCTGTAATATATCTGGCCTTGGCCCTGAAATATATCTGGCCTTGGCCCTGTAATATATCTGGCCTTGGCCCTGAAATATACCTGGCCTTGGCCCTGTAATATACCTGGCCTTGGCCCTGTAATATATCTGGCCTTGGCCCTGTAATATATCTGGCCTTGGCCCTGTAATATATCTGGCCTTGGCCCTGTAATATATCTGGCCTCGGCCCTGTAATATATCTGGCCTCGGCCCTGTAATATACCTGGCCTCGGCCCTGTAATATATCTGGCCTCGGCCCTGTAATATATCTGGCCTTGGCCCTGTAATATATCTGGCCTTGGCCCTGAAATATATCTGGCCTTGGCCCTGAAATATATCTGGCCTTGGCCCTGTAATATATCTGGCCTTGGCCCTGTAATATATCTGGCCTTGGCCCTGTAATATATCTGGCCTTGGCCCTGAAATATATCTGGCCTTGGCCCTGTAATATATCTGGCCTTGGCCCTGTAATATATCTGGCCTTGGCCCTGTAATATATCTGGCCTTGGCCCTGTAATATATCTGGCCTTGGCCCTGAAATATATCTGGCCTTGGCCCTGTACTATATCTGGCCTTGGCCCTGTAATATATCTGGCCTTGGCCCTGTAATATATCTGGCCTTGGCCCTGTAATATATCTGGCCTTGGCCCTGAAATATATCTGGCCTTGGCCCTGAAATATATCTGGCCTTGGCCCTGAAATATATCTGGCCTTGGCCCTGAAATATATCTGGCCTTGGCCCTGAAATATATCTGGCCTTGGCCCTGAAATATATCTGGCCTTGGCCCTGAAATATATCTGGCCTTGGCCCTGAAATATATCTGGCCTTGGCCCTGAAATATATCTGGCCTTGGCCCTGTAATATATCTGGCCTTGGCCCTATAATATATCTGGCCTTGCATACTGTATGTAATAGGAGCTTGACAACTATATGACAGCTTTGTGAATGTAGTAATCCGTATGAAAGAAACCCTTGACGGTACAGTATTTTTCTCCAGAACAGACACTCACCTCTATCCTCAGACCTTGTGTTGCTGCCTGCAGCTGCTGTACTCATCTGAACGTACTGTAGGGCCATCAATGAGTCGATGTCAGCAATGTATCTGTTACAGTTAACAGCTTGCTTTTTCTATAGGATCGTGCTACAGTATGAGGTAAAGTAGAGGTAAGGGGAGAGTGGGGCTTCTCTAGTGATGGAGACTACCTCTATAAATAGCACATTGGACTGCAATGTAATCAAGACGTACTCAACAGTGCTGTAATGTGATAAAAAACAAAGACACATTTTGTTGTATTACCGTGCTTCTGTTTCACACAGAAACTGTACAATCCTCCACGGAAACTATCCCACTGTTACCCTAAATAAAAAGGGTTTTGATGTGTGTAGGTCTTGTCAGGGGGGTGTGAAGAATCAGGAGTCAGGTAGGATTCCGGTGCAAATGGTGGTATTTATTTATAGATGGTGAGCTGGATCCATTAGTATTTACAAGATATTGACAACACTGACATACTGTATAGACTTTCAAGATTACAAGCAGATAAACTTAATAGGCAGAGTACCTTCAAACTAGGTATTGTGTATATAAGTTCCTATAAGTTCCTCACACAGCTGAGTTTACACTTCAGCCTTACATTTACGGAAAAAACACGAATTTCACATGTGAAGTGTTCCAAAAAACAATTTTGTTATGTGATCGTACATATGAAGTTAATGTGATAACATGTGACAACATGTAAAGAAACGTGATGATATGAGACTATACATGTGAACACGTGATCACATATGAAGTGTTCCAAAAACACGTTTTCACATGAACAGGTTAAAAGCCCAACCCTAAACACTGTGGTAATCCAAAAAGCACCTAAATAGGTATTTAATCTATTAACAATTAATACAAATGAACAATCAGTCCTTTTCACCAGTTTCAATATCAATGGCTAATACATACACATTTCATATGCATTTCAACATATCCGGACATAATATCACAAACATTCAACAAATAATGATATCGGGGAAAATACCCCTCAACATAGAGCATTTTAATTGTAATTATATTTTAATTATACCTGCTGGATAACTAGGAGCATGTCCTTTCTTATAGATACCTGGGCATTTGGATCAATGATAAATTGTCTTTTAAAACACAGTCTTAATTGAAGTATTTGTGTCTAACTTGTGTAATTGCTTGGTGCTCTTGTAATGCAGGGCTCCTTCGAAAAAGAGACATTGGTCTCAATGGGACTCAATGGGACATGTTAAAAGGGATACTTCGTGATTTATGTCTCTGTGTCCAGTATGAAGGAAGTTCGAGGTACTGTAGTTTTGCGAGCCGATGCTAACTAGCATTAGCACAATGCCTGGAATTCTATGGGTACCCATAGACTTCCAGTTATTGCATTAACGCTAGCATCTGATGAATTTGAGAATGATTAGTTGCTGCATTCAAAGTCGGCCACGCTACCCTACTAGATGGCACCATACAGGACTATAAGGGCTGAACAGATGTACATGGGGCCATGAAATTTGGTATATTAACATTATGTATACAGTGCATTTGGTAAGTATTCAGACCACTTGACTTTTCCACATTTTGTTACGTTACAGCCATCTTCTAAAATTAATTAAATCATTTTTTTCCCTCATCAATCTACACACAATACCCCATAATGACCAAAAAAACTGTTTTTTATACATTTTTGCAGATTTTTTACAAATAAAAAACTGAAATATATCACATTTACATAGGTATGCAGACCCTTTACTTAGTACTTTGTTGAAGCACGTTTGGCAGCGATTACAGTCTCGAGTCTTCTTGGGTATGATACTACAAGCTTGGCACACCTGTATTTGGGGTGTTTCTCCCATTCTTCTCTGCAGATCCTCTCAAGCTCTGTCAAGTTAAATGGGGAGCGTCGCTGCACAGCTATTTCTCTCCAGAGAAGGTCTCTCCAGAGAAGTTCGATTGGGTTCAAGTCCTGGTTCTGGTTGGGCCACTCAAGGACATTCAGAGACCTGTCCCATAGCCACTCCTGCATTGTCTTGGCTGTGTGCTTAGGGTCATTGTCTTGTTGGAAGGTGAACCTTCACCGCAGTCTGAAGTCCTGAGCACTCTGGAGCAGGTTTTCATCAAGGATCTCTCTTTACTTTGCTCTGTTCTTCTTTACCTTGATCCTCCCAGTCCATGCCACTGAAAAACATCCCCACAGCATGATGCTGCCACCACCATGCTTCACCGTAGTTATGGTGCCAGGTTTCCTCCAGGATGATGCTTGGCATTCAGGCCAAAGAGTTCAATCTTGGTTTCATCAGACCAGAGAATCTTGTTTCTCATGGTCTGAGAGTCTTTAGGTGCCTTTTAACAAACTCCAAGCGGGCCTTCGTGTGCCTTTTACTGAGGAGTGGCTTCCGTCTGGCCACACTACCATAAAGGCCTGATTGGTGGAGTGCTGCAGAGATGGTTGTCCTTCTGGAAGGTTCTCCCATCCCCACATGGGAACTCTGGAGCTCTGTCAGAGTGACCATCGGGTTCTTGGTCACCTCCCTGACCAAGACCCCTTCCCCCAATTGCTCAGTTTGGCTGGGCGGCCAGCTCTAGGAAGGGTCTTGGTGATTCCAAACTTCTTCCAGAAGCATGTAAGGCCACTGTGTTCTGAGGACCTTCAGTGCTGCATAAATGTTTTGGTACTCTTTCCCTTGATCTGTGCCTCGACACAATCTTGCCTCGGAGCTCTACGGACAATTCCTTCTACCCCATGGTTTGGTTTTTGCTCTGACATGCACTGTCAACTGTGGGACCTTATATAGACAGGTGTGTGCCTTTCCAAATCATGTCCAATCAATTGAATTTACCACAGGTGGACTTCAATCAAGTTGTAGAAATATCTCAAGGATGATCAATGGAAACAGGATACAACTGAGCTCAATTTCGAATCTCATAGCAAAAGGTCTGAATACTTATGTAAATAAGGTATTTGTTTTTCAAAATGGTATTGAGAGATGATTGCACATAAAGGAAGATAGTCCCTACATTATAGAGTGCTTGCTTTGTCAAAGAATTCCTATTCTGTCCTTTCCGTCATCCTGTGAACCCCATTCATTGCTGCTTGCAGCTATATTTGCTATTGATTGATTGTTTGACAAAGGGTAGTCTTTCGACTGAAGTGTCTTATTTCCCAATTATCATCAATGTATCCCCCTCTATCCAAATAATGGTATTTCTTTGTTAGCTATTTTCCTCCTTTCCTACTACAATAGTGCCAATGTAATTGATTGTTTCCCTTCATTGAATGTTTGACAATGTAAGGGGCTAATACAGTACCCCACCCATATCTTACCCCACTGTTCAAGCTGCTGTTTGGCCAGCCAACCATGCAACTAGCCCAAACTGAGATGGAGGCAGACGGATGTCTGATTCATCACAGAGAGAAAAAACAAAATGAGGCCCAGTCTGTCTCTTTGTCTGAAAAAGAAGACCCAAAGAAACAGAAACAACCCGACAACAACAACCAATGTTTATTTTCTGCCAGACATCGCTATTTTAAGATCCAACCCCCATATCCATTTGAATCGATCTATTCCCACTGACTCATCCAGCTTTTGTCCTTATTGATCATTTTCACTATCTTCAATTTTTTGCCAACCTTTACGTAAAGTAGACTGGGAAAATATGAGCATTTGAAGGAGCCGTTTTGTAATATAACTGACTGCCAAACAAATACAGTGGATTGCATAAGCCGTAATATGTAATATCTGAAATAATCAGTGGTTGTGTATGTGTGTCTGTGTGTGTGTGTGCACAGTTTTGTTCTCTATCGTGAAGTTTGCTAAAAGTACATATTTAGTGAGCCTTTTCTCCTTGCCTGTCTTTTAGATGTGTCATGAAGGAGATACATGTCTTCAAAGAGATGTGGTGGTAATGAAAGGGGCTTCGCTGCATGGTGGCTCAGGAACAGTTTCTCTGAGGCCTCTTAGAATCAGAAAACAACCACGATGATCAGCTAAAGTACACTGTCTTCTCCTTCCAACATCAACATGCATAAATCTGTATGGAATTGTTTGCATCCACCAAGTGTCCTTGTACAATCATCCTGCACATTCTGAATTCTGAGATCCACCCGAGTTAATGTCAGATGTTAGATTTTTCTTTACCTCTTCCGGCTTACATTTCTGCATATGGTCTGATTATGAAAATGACAGAACTCTGATGAAGGTGAGCGAGTGTTGCACCTTTTCCTTTGCAATGAAAATTACAGCAAGGCATGAGGAAGTAATATTGGGAGAAGGGTAGTCTGGTGGACCAGCCAGTGATAGCTAGCTCGTTTTACTCATGCTTCAGGTGATAGAAATCTGACCGCACTACCAGCGGTTTTAAAAGTTGCTTTAATAATACTTTCCTGTGCATATATTGTCTCACATTTCAAGCAGCATAAGGACCAACACCCAGACAACCAGTAAGTAAGTTAAAATGTAAGTAAGTTCAAATGTAATTTTATTCAACATTCCAACTCGCAGCGGTCCTTAGGAGGACCCTTTCCAAATAACTACATTCCATTCTACCAGAGGGTGCATTAGAGATGTAGGATCTTAATTTGATCACCCTGTAGCAGGATAACTCTCCTGTAATGCAGGAAATGCAAAACTTGTAATTTCTTTGAGGTTAAAAAAGGCTTCTGAAGTTTGTAGATTCCACTTTGGAATTTCAGACTTGATTTTCCCTTATGAAAAATGTATCAATCCATTCAGAAATGTCCACTAATTATAATCCACATAATAATTCACATTTCCTGTTGCTGGAGGATTCTTTTCCTGCTTTAGCAAACTTGCTCAAACTTTATCTGTAGCTAGCTATCACCGGCTGGTACATCAGGCTAGGAAAAGGGGTGACCAAGCTATATTCAGTTAACATGTAAATAAATGCATATCACCGTTGAATACAAGAAGGCCAATGCCTACGGGGTGGAAGCATCAATCTGCTTAGGCCAATGCCAATGCTACTTGGCCTGTCAAGGACAATATATGACAATCAATTTGGTCATGGATTCTAGGCTGTGAACCAACCATCCATTAGCTTAACAGCCAGGCTGCTTGGACCGATTGGATCTCTATATAACTGTATCAGTAATGTTGTAAAGACTCAATGCATATGAAATGTATTAAATACAGCATATATATATATATATATATATTCTAATGGATACACAATGTTTGCAGCCATACTAGTAAGCCATAATGTACTTGCTATCGCTGCAGAAACATTTACAAACAAGATGGGCCTTCAATCGGGAAGCAAATAGGAGTCAAACCTGTCATACTTGACATTTTCCTTTTTCCCTTTTTCCTCATCTCCCACTAATGGCACTTTCATTCTTGTGCTTCAGTGTTCTTCAAAAGTCTTGAACTTTGCCCCGGGGGCACCTTTCATGCAAGTACATAAAGATGATGATGAATGTCTCAATCACTTAGCTTATTGCACAGAACAAGTGGTGAAGCCCACAGGGACTGGCTGCTGGAGCCCAGTGGATGTGGTGACACATAGCTTGAATGATTGACCCAGCAGAATAACAGTGACTGCAGGCTTCACAAGGCTCTCAGTCACAGAGACTGACTGTGGAGAAATGGTCGTACCTAGTGTTTGGCTGCACTGGCTGGCCTTAAATCAACAGGCAACAGTGAGCAGGGTTGGGGTCAAATCCATTTAAATTCCAGTCAATTCAGAAAGTACACTGAAATTCAAAATCAAACTATTTTCAGTGCTTTTCAATTAGGAAACTTTGGAATTGGAGTTGTGTACTTTTTGAATTGACTGGAATTTAAATGGAATTGACCTCAAACCTGGCAGTGAGTTAACCTAGTATTTCATGGAACTTGAGTTCTGATATGTGCTGTTCTTGTAACATAAAGTCTCAGGCTACATCCTCATGTCCATACTAGGATATCACATTGAATGTCGAACACATTGTCTCATTCAGGTCGTATGCTAGTGTGGATATTGTAACAGAGACTTCAAGTGTTTCTCAGTATGCATACTTCCGTGCTTCACGCTAATTAGAGCAGGGAATGGAGCAGGGAGTCCAAACAGAGCACGGAGGACAGTTCTCAGATGTGAACTCCATTTGTACACATTAAGAAGCAAGCATCGAAGCAAGCTTCAACTGAAATATTCCCAGGATTGTTAATGTAATATGATGCAACCACGTAAAATATTATGCAAAATTTATTGAAAATTATGGCGGGTGTTTTTTTTAGATGAAGCGAGAGAAAATTAACTCCAACTTCGAAATGAAAAGTTGCCCACTCACATCTTATGTACAGTATGTTGTCGGACTTCAATATTTTATCTTGATTTGTTAATGAATACATGTTGTGTTCATTTTGACATGTTTAACTGCCTAAAATATCCACAGTGGTCTGCGTAGATCGTAGGCTAACAGACGAAGAATTGGTAGCTAGCTAGCTACCCATGAAAAATGTGTAGCTAACGTTGAAAATCTACCGTGCATACTGTATACAAACATCCCACTGCTCACATACGTCAATTTAACATCTTGTTTTGATTTACATTTGGTTGAGTTGTCAATTAAAGTGAATTCAATGTGAAATCAACAAAAAATGTAATAATTTCATTGAATATAGGTTGAAAGTTGTGTGAAAAAAAATAGGAAATTTCCTTACGGTGATGACTTTTTGCAAATCCAATCCGTTTTCCACGTTGATTCAATAGACAATGTCATGAAAACGATATGCGTGCTTCCATGGGACAGAAGTCAACGTGTTGTTGTGGTTCTGGATGGCCAGATTGGTCGCAAAATTACAAGAAACTGCCATGAAGGGAATCATAAGAGGCTCATTTCAGCTCGTTTCATCTTGTTATTGATACCATGTCTTGTTTTGACTGATTTCAGCTCAATGCTAATATCGCAAAAAAATGTGGTAGCTAACTAACCAACAACTGTAACAATGTATTTGAGAGACAACAAGTGCTCATTGTGCAAATGTATTTATGTTTTCAATAAACATTCGAGACAAAATATATCTTACATGTTGTCAACAATCTAAGCCAACCCGTCTGTTTTGCCTCATAGTTGCGCACCACTCGTTTTTGTTGCTAAACAACCAACCTGTCTATGTTATCACATTGAATATTTGTTGTTTAAATGTCGTGGAAACAACGTTGATTCAACCACGTTTTGCCCAGTTGGATTCGTTTTAGGTTGTTTTTTGACATGGAAAACTAGCTAGCTAGCTAGATTAAAATGATTCACATATAGCTAGCTGATAATTCTGAAGTTAAACATTTGTGTTTGCTTTATGTAGCTATCTTGTTAAATCTGCGAATGCTTCTCAAGTGTAAAATGTGTTGCTTTCTCCACACTCTCATCTTAACAAGAACATGCGCAAGAGAACGTCATCAGAGAACCAGCTTAGAGTATGACAGTGTACAGCGTGGTAGTAAACATATTGGGAGACACGCTTAGTTTTTCCAGTGTGCCACGACCAACTTTATCGTTCCTGAGTGGGTAAGCCGCTTCTGACATTTCAGGTCTTTTCTTTCAATGTGTTTTTTGGTTAATTCTCACCTTGGTTCACAAGGTTATCATTGCCTCACACTGTCATCTCTATCATGCTGTGGTGTTCCCTGTCCCCCTAATGCTTCTGAATTAATAAGGCAATCTGTGTTCCAGCGACCTGCTGCCCTGAGCTAACACAAACTCCATGAAGAGGAATGAGAAACCAACATGCCTCAGTCTGCTCCATTAATCTTTCTCAGTGATACATTTGGGAAAACGTATGATGGCACCGCAGTTCCAATGTTGAAAAGCTGTTTAGACTCATAGGCAGGCTACAGATGACATAAAGGACATGGATAGATACGGATACACAGGCTTTTAGCGATATCTATCCATTGAATGTTTAGTTAGGCTATAATGGATTTATGGGAAGAATCACTTATAAATTCAAGGTACCTGATAATTTATAATGTTTAGTGGTGGTAACCATTGATGATGTCTTATTGGCCTCACTGTTTCACAAGTTCACATAGAGAGATGCTGTATGCATCCTCATGGCCTCAGTGTAATAGCATGAGACAGAGGCCTGCCTTACACTGATAGCTGTGAAAAGAAGTGATCCATCTTCATGTCAACGCAGGACAATTCATCTGGTGTGCTCGCCAGCAACGTGTAGCAACCAGACCCAGCCAAAATGGGTCTCAAAATAACATGGCTAATGCTGTTTGGATCTCGTCTGGGTGACCACCCAAAGGGGAGCTCTGAAACACACTGAGCATGCTCGAAGGGTTGGGTTTTGCAGTGTTAGCATTAGCATTAGTTGAGTAGCATCATTGGGCATCGAATTCATTGTCTCTCTAATTGAGTGTGTTTTTAATGAGATAACCAATTAAAGGTCTACAAGGGTATGGTAAGGACTTCACTTTAGTTGAGGCAAAATCGATTGTGCTGAAATAGCAAACAAGGGATGAATTAGTATAAGTGAGTGATGGGACCCGCGCCCTCCCGAAAATGAGCATCAAACACAGACAATGGCAAAAAACTATTGAATACATCAACAATTTAATCAAGCTTTTGTTGACTTTGTCTTCAGGCAAGACCCACAAATTACCTTTCGAAGAGCAGGAGAAAACAGCTTTTCTCCACAATTATCTAGCAATTACACTGACAGCTCCCACAAAAGCCAGCCAAAGACACTTTGAGATAGGCTGGCGCTCTCTGAATATGAAGTGGAATATTATGTTGAGATCCCATGGGTTCCTGTGACACAAATAGGCCTACATGATGCCAAACTTGTGAATTGGGTGCTGGAAGCTAGCCATTTTGCACCAGATAATGTACATAGAATGTGTTGGATATAGCACTAAATAGGATAAAATTGAATGACAATGTATGAACACTTACTGTAAATACTAAATAAATAACAAAGCATCAACATTTAACACACGCACAAGGAATTGAAAGGAAAATGCTAATCACAGTCATCAATGATCAACTGAGATAAAGAAAATCAGTCTTTTTTTCGAGTCTAACTACCGTATGCTTTCTCAAAGATGTTACTTTGTCTTTTTTTGATGTGGAAGGTATATACTCCCCCCATGCAGCCCTGGGAAAGTAGGTGATATTTTAGCAGAACGTCAGTGAGTAACATATTTATCTGTTATTAACAGTGACAGCTTCTCCGCTTGGTTCTCCTTCTACAGGATGAAAAAAAGGTTCTTACTCTTTCATCTCCAGCCATAGTTCCAGATTGCTCGATAAAAATAGCGAATTCTCCTGTTCTCTTGAGGGATTTCCCCGGCGTTATAAACATTGTGTCATCCCAAGTAGGGCCCTATGTCAACGAATGAGGGCCCCTGCTCCTTCTCCTCCTCCGCCCACCCCCACCCCCATTCTACAGTACAACTGATTAGGGGCCAGACAGTGACACTGAGCAAAGGGATTGGGATTAAGCAAACAACACTGATTATTTGCTCTGCCTGTTATGCCACACTGGGGTGTATCATGTGTGAGACATTTGGGTTGGAAGGGATAGAAAATAATCATCATCATTTTAGCGCAACCAGACTTTTGTATCAGACCTTATTATGTGAATTAGCCAGGCAATGTAATGGCACCCCAATGGTATTCGAAGAGCTCAAAGTCCAAAGTGGACACTGCTGAGAAATCTAATTTCCCATGGCCATAACTCCACAGGGCCAGCCAGTTAAGAACATCAAATGCAAAGTTTGGGCTGTTGTCCATGATACTGTTCGTGGAGAGATCACAGAACACGTGTGGATTTAACAGTAGCCTCCGTCGTTGTCTGTACGGGCTTTCCTTAAGCACTGTCCCGTTAATTGGCCATGTGGATAATGTTGGAACTCTGAATTTACATGAAAATGCTTTGAAGACTTTAATACACATGCCCCAAGGCATTCTTTCACATTTTAGTTTCCCATGTCTGTATGAGGCAGAAAGCAAAAGCAGCAAGGAAACAGATTCAGTCAGGGAAGTATGGGATGACAGAAGGGTTGTCAGATACTGTAAATCCAGAGCTCTTGAGTTTAAATACGAATGGGAATTGATCTCAAACCTTGGCTGGTAATTAAATGCAAGTTGTTGGTGTACCTGAACAAGAAACTATACATTGTTGGCTTCAGCAAAAATTCATCGCAATACAGCACATAGAAAAGGAAAGCAATAACTATAATAAGAGGTAATGGGTCAGATCAGTGGAGGACAGATCAGTATCTCACCACACGGCATAATTATGATGGGCCTGAGCTTTATTATATCAGCCATGAAGCTATTTAGGCCTTCTCCCCCCTGGGGCTGTTATGGGCCTGTCAAAAGGCTGAGAGTGGGTGTCCATCCTCTGCCTATGCTCTCCTCATCTCTACTCTCCTTGCCCCTTTGCTTATCAGAGTGTGTACGCCAACTGTACGTTTTAGGAGTGTGTGTGTGCGCGCGTGTGTGTTGATATGTGTGTATGATCAGAGCAATATGTCACAAGCTGTCTTGTGCTAGTCGCCACAGTCCCTGCCTGGTAGGCTGTTTAGCTCAGTGTTTGGTCTCAGTGTTTATCTCAGTACCGTTTAGAGGCTGGCCATTGGACATCACCCAGGGCATTGCCTTTTGCGGACCAGACTGTGTGTGTGTGTGTGTGTGTGTGTGTGTGTGTGTGTGTGTGTGTGTGTGTGTGTGTGTGTGTGTGTGTGTGTGTGTGTGTGTGTGTGTGTGTGTGTGTGTGTGTGTGTGTGTGTGTGTGTGTGATTGTGTGTGTTTGTGTCTATCTGAATGTGTCTAATGAGAATACGTGTGGTGTCAAGATGGTGCTATGTTTAGCAATTCTCACAAAACTCCTGTTGTTTTTCTCTTCTGTCAAACAAAACATGCACTGGCTTAATATCCTCTTATTTCCCCTGAGCCTTCACACGTACTGTAGTCTGAGCTGGCATCTTAGCTGAAGCACACACACACACACAGACTCACACACACACACACACACACACACACACACACACACACACACACACACACACACACACACACACACACACACACACACACACACACACACACACACACACACACACACACACACACACACTTCGACATCATGCCTGCAAATGTTGCGTTTTTAAATGTCATAGAAATCCATGCACCTCCTGAAAATGCTACATGTTTGAAGGTTAAAGCATGCTGGATCTTATTTCAGTATCTCATGAAAACTATGGGATAAGTCAAATCTTGAAATGTCACCTTGTCCATTGGTGTAGCCATAGCGAGCCGAATGGTTTATGACAGGACATCATAGCGGTTATCACTATGAAGATCATTATCATGTAACTACCAGTGTTACTTTGCATGTCTACTATATGGAGGTCCATAACCACTCTCCTTCGCCATGATAACTCCACAGCCCCTCTTTACCTTAAAGAAAACATTCAAAATATTGAAACCTCATATTCATCAACTCCAGCACCACCCCAACATCAACACATGTGAACATTTCGCGTGTCTAGGTTTTATAGTAGAAGATATAGAGTAAAATAGGTGTTTCCAATGACATCATCAGTGTGATTTTAACCAATTATGAGTAAGCATTGCCTACTAATTGTCTACTAATTGGTTGATGATGTCATTGGAAACACTCATCTTCCTCTACCTTTTTTATGCCAAAACAATGAAACGCACCATTTCCACATGTTGGGGTGGTGCTGGAGATGATGAATATGATGTTGAACATTTTAAAAATTTCCCTTGAACTCCTCCCAAAATACCATGCTATACATAGGGATCACTCAGTCCACATCCAGAGACCTATTAGAGAGTTGATGAGGCGCTGTGTTGGACCGGAGGAGTGTGATTGTAATTAATTCAAAGAGAAGTGGTTTATGGGTAAAGGTCTAATGATCGAGCAGTGTACCTACTGAGCAGGTGGAAATGGGAAGGCTTCTGTATCAATTAGCCCAATTGCAATATGTTCCCCCCCCTATTGCATGTCAGAGAGAGTTGAATGAGGAGACCCTCTTATATGTTAACGCGAAAATGTGTGTGTTTGTGCCCATATTAGCAGACTTATTTCATTTCAAACTTTTCTCTAGTATAAGCTATTTACTGTGATTATCTATGTTAGTAAAATGCCCTCGATAAGTGGCTGGTGTCAAAAATGTTCTGTTTATCGTCCCAGCTCTACAGTATATTTGTGGAGCCGTATACCCTGAACCACATGTGTACGTTTTCCTGCAGGCAATACTTATTGTATAATGTGTTTGTACTGGAGCCAGTGTGTCCACCGTTCATTTCTGACTCCTATAGCTACCCTGTCATAGGCTCTCGGTACCGACGGCCCCCCTCTGGCGTGACAGCATGACGCTCTCCAATAAAAAGGCTCTCGCTCCCGGTCACACACATGTCGCCATGGCAATTAGCGTGCCAGAGAGTGGGTGATTGACAGCTGCCACAGCTGTGTTGTAAACAAAGAGCAGTTGTGCTCGTAGGGAGACCTACGGCAACCACTGCATCATACCTTTTCTTTTATGATTAATAGTAGAAATACATTGCATACTGTAGGAGTCTCTGTACATCCACAAGTGCAAGGTGGAAACAGATGGTCAGAAACGGATATCATTATAATGATACTGTATGACAGAATGTATGACAGAATACATATCAGTTTACATCCGTATACCGTGCCATATAATACCTAGCATCCAACTCTCTGTCACTTGTGCTTCTAAAGCTCCTTATCCCTGTGTGGAAAGGTTTATGTATCTTGTCCAAACGGACCATTTTACGGCCCATTGGAGGTAATCCCACTCCTGGCTTGGCCGATGGGCCGATGTTGCTGAGATCACATGTGACGGATGGCAGGTAGCTGGGAAGCAGGCTGCTCCGTCTGGCCTCCTTCGCCGCTCAACACACTCCGGGCCCAGCCCGCATCAATCACCTAGTCAGAGTGGTGGGGGAGTGCTGTGACTATTCCCGGCCCCTCACACTTTTACACACACACACACACACACATGCACACAAACACACACACACAAACACACACAAACAAACACATACACACTTCTCATTTCCCTAGCTAATGCAAAGGGACTGTGTTGAAAGTGGCAGACAGGTCCACTGCGCCCCACCTTCCTTCCCCACACACAGAGCAGATTTCAACAGCGGTTTGTTCTGTCAGATGGAGAATTAGGAATGACTTGCATTTCAAACCAAGCTGCACAAAGGTATAGCCTCAATTGGTAGGAAAATATTTGCAACAAGACATTTCACTTCATCAACTGAGCTAATTGATCCATTTCAGTGATTTCAGGAAGAATCTCACCTACCTGTGCTCTCAGGTCGAAACCCAAACATGACCCAGCAGCAGTGCATGGGTAAAATCGTTGGGGAAGCCAAGCCCCCCCCCCCCCCCCCCCCCCCCCCCCCCAAAAAAAACGTGTGTTGGGATTATTGCATTATTTGCTGTTAATTCATATGCCTTGCGACTGTGATATATATATGCCTAAAGGCCATTACAATAAGAAGACAGCGTCAGAATACATTTTACCACAACTTTGTTCCATCACAAAACCGGATAGCAACTTCTGTCCGGTGAAGTCCAGGAAGCATATTGCATGTAACAGACGGTTACATGACCTACAGCATGGTTAAGCAAGTTAATGTTTTCGACATTTTCGGTCCACTAAACAACTATTTATTTAAAACCACAGAGAGTTACCTCAAGTCGCAAAGAAAACAGGAGCTGCCTCCACAAAACGTGTTGACTCACTCTACTTGTAGAGAAATGCCAATGCCGTCCTCCTCTCTTTCATGTTGACAAAATGGTTTGTCACTCTGTCATACAGTACATGCTTTTATTTTTTGTTGTCCTAGGCTACCTGGCTAAAATATTTGCTCACCAGCCTAACTTCCATTCACGGGCAACGTGAAGCTAGTTACCATTAGCCTTCTACATCCAGGTACTGTACATATTGAACTTCCATCCTCTCAGGTTAGGGGCACAACAATATTTTCATTCATGGTTGGATCAGAACCACCATTATAATCATTGGCCAGTACAGAGAATTAAGTTAAACCGTCCAAATCCGTCTCTCCATCCATGGCTAATTTAGGGGCCAATTTTAACTAGCTAGATAGCCACTGGAGGACAACAACACAACGAGATGCAACAATTCAAGTTGTTTCTGTTAATGATGTATGCTCTCAAAGCATCTTGATAGGAGAGACGCCAAATCCAAGCAGGCTTCCTTTGACACTTTTTTTTTCTTTCGCCAGGACCATTCATAGTTGATCTCGCTCAGTTTAGCTCAATGCTGATTGGGAAATTTTGTATATTTTTCTTGTCAAGGGAGGCCATGTGCTCGCTGGCTTCTCATGCCTTCAATGATATGGACGGCAACAATGTCATACTTGTTTGGACCAGACAGCATCAGATAGATGGCCTACACGTAGAGAGACAGAGGGGCGCTGTATCGCTCGTTCGGATGCTTTCTCCTGTGAGATACATTCAGCCTCTTGCCAATTGAAGGAAAATTATGGAACACAGAGAGACAAAAGAGCTAAAAAATGGTGGTGGTGGGGGGGGGGGGGGGGGCTGGCTTCCGTTGGCCTTCATGAATACACGCCACTGAACATGACACGTACAAAATCTGACCTGCCTGCGATACTCCAGAAAAAGGGTCGCCAGTCCTCCCATAGCTCACAGAAAATAAAATATGTTCTCTGTTCTAAAGGCAACAGAGAGAGAGAGAGCTGCATGACGCTATAGTAGCGTGTTGTCCTGGAGTTGTTCACTGCTGGCCGCTTTGTGAAGCAGGGTGAGCAAAGTTCAGCAGGCCAACACACATTCTTAATGATTCATAAGGTTTGGAAGCATGGTGGTCCCAGTTGACCTTACTGAAGGTCTGAGAAGATGCCTGCTGAGTGGGGAATTCAGAGGACTAATACTAAAAGAGATGGCAAAGATTCAGGAGGAACTGTGCTACACTATCCTATTCTATGGAATTTGAAATATGCTGTATCAATGAAAAACCTCAGCAGCATCATTCATTTTCAAAAAAGTATTTAATGTCATTTCAGCCTGAGCCAGTTATAGGATTCTCTGGCACACTCTGAGGAAGAGGGGTGGAGCTGTCAGGTTCCTGACCTTATTTCCTTTGTTTAGTATGTGTTTAAGTGGTCAGGATGTGAGCTGGGTTTGCATTCTATGTTATGTGTTTCTATTTTGGGTTAATTGTATTTGCCTGAAATGGTTCTCAATCAGGAGCAGGTGTTTTACGTTTCCTCTGATTGAGAACCATATTAAGGTAGGCTGTTCTCACTGTTTGTTGGTGGGTGATTGTTCCTGTGTCTGTGTATGTCGCACCACACGGGACTGTTTCGTTTTCGTTCGTGTATGTGTTCGTTCCTGTTAGTGCGTTATGTTCTCTAGTTCAGGTTTGTTCACATCGTTTATTGTTTTGTAGTTATTCAAGTGTTCTTCGTGTTCGTCGTCTTGTTTAACTAAATTTCATCATGACATCAGACACCGTGTTATGGTAGAGCGCACGGTGTCTCCTGTACGTGTGCATAGCCCGGTGCGGGTTATTCCACCTCCCCGCACTGGCAGGGCTAGATTGAGCATTGAGCCAAGTGCCATGAAGCGGTCCGATCCTTCTCGCCTCTCCTCATCCGAGGAGGAGGAAGAATTAGACGAACGTTACAGGAGCCCTCTTCCCCAACAGTATATTTGCATCCGATTGTAAACAAGATCTGCTGGATGGAGTTTTCCATGGATTTTCATGGCAAGTTAAATGTCACTGAAGCAGGGGCGTAGGCAAATATATATATTTTAGATAGGCCTAAAAAATCTGGATAGGCATTTTTTATACTTATTTATTTAATTTATTTAGCGATTGCACCGTATATTATTTTCGTAATACAATAATTTTATACTAGTGCATGGTACTTGGAGCAGCCTCGTTACATATACAAATAATGACCTATCCCAGCATATTAAAATAAGACAGTAACTTTAGACCAGTTGCCAACAACACAAAACTCATCTTCAGACGCACTTTAATCTCAATGGGCTTACAAGCCTATATTTGATATTACAATTTATACCACGGCGGGCAGTAGTACTATAAAATGGTACCTTACCTTTAGTAGACGTATCATAAGGCGTGACCTACATCACAAGGCGCAAACGGTGAGGTTTTGAGTTGAATATGGTGATGATTTCATCATAATCCAATGTATCTGTAAATTCACTCTCAAAAGACAGCAAACTGAAGTGGTTCAGCCAGGCGTTTGTCATTGATGTGGGAAGACAATTTTTTATCCTAGTTGTTGTTGTTGAGGAAAGTCTCTCCACACTGCATGATGACATTGGAAGTGTGACAATGATCATTAACAGAGTTTATATTAGAGAAAACATCATCAGGGCAGCTGTCAAGTACACTCATTATGGAGGAAAAGTCACTCTTTCCCATGTTACTTTTGCAACTCAACTGCTGAATAGAAACAGTGAATTCAGCATCCTCAATTGATATTGCAGAATGATTGCATGTGGTCTTCAGCTGCTCTTTAAGGCCACAGGTTTGGGATTCTTTGGAAAAGGAGGCTGCCGCTTGCATGATCCTGTATGTGTCTTGTTGAAATCTTGAGTTCAACTCAGTAATCTGTCTGTCTAGAATATTGTTGTTGTTCCCTAATGAAGTTGTGACTACACTTGTCTGCGAATTGTACAGGCAGTTTTCGCTGCCGTGATGCACTCACATCCCAATTACTAATATCATGCTTAACCATCATCTCTTCAGTTAGCATGAGAATTTTATCGAAGTCTCCTCCTGAGTTATCTCTGAACGTAGAAAAGGATTTCAATTAAACCAATACAGTCCGTCACAGATAATGTAGAGCTTTGTAACAGGAATAAGGAATAAACACTTGTTGTTCTGGATTTGTTGTAAGAGGGCATCGGCTTCTAATTTGGTTTGTCCACAAGCCTCTGAAAACTCTGCAAGAACCTCTAAAATGACATCTAGCAGTATTACTCACAGACACTGATTTTGAACTCCACCGTACACCTGTGGATCTTTCTAACTCGATGCATGGTCTTTCGGGATGCAACTCTTTCTGTACTTCTATGAGTCCAGCATGTCTGTGGAATCCACTCATAAATGTGTGTAGCTAATTTACCGTGTCTAAAAAAGTACTGACATGTACCGACACGTTTGCTGCGGTGCACAGAACCGAATTCAGACGGTGGGAGTTGCAATGCACATATACCGCTTGCTTAAATGTTTGCTTTAGTAGGACATGTACCCCTCCTCTGTTCCCTGACATGACTGATGCGCCATCGAAACAAAAACCCACACAGAGTGGGATCCAACTCCAGGGGTTGCAACACTTCAAGTATTTTCAGAGACATTTCTTGTGCAGACAAATCAGCAGTTTCCATAAACCCAACAGCTCTTTCTTTAATCATTCCAGCATGAATGTATCGGATGCACACAGCAATAAGTTCTCGTTTAGATTGATCTTTATATTCATCTGCTAGTATGGCAAAACACGTGGAAGGTGCAGAATGAACTTCATCTTTTATCCTCCACAGTAACAGTGATGCTGCACACTCCAGCAACTCGTTCTGGATTTCGGGGCTCATAAGCGTGGCATTGTGTGGTAGCTCATTAAGCCTGTTTTGTATTTCTGAGTCATACTCTGAGATGAAATTGAAGATTTCTAAAAAGTTACCTTTGTTGACTGCCTCTTGGGTTTCTCTATGCCCTCTGAGTGGAATATCCTGCTTTGCACACATTGGAACCATATCTATGACCACTTTAATATGTGCACGGTTTCTTTCTATAAAATCCATGTTTGCATCACCATGCATTTGGTTCAACACAGTCCCACGACTTCTAGGCCCATGGGTCGCCTTGTAGGATGAACATTTTGCCAGGGCACTAACATGTCATTTGCTATTCTCGTGTTTGCAGCAAGCATTTCTTGTGAGTTTCCAGTTTTTACATTTTTAAATCTTGTATAAATCTGAATTCGACATTTGCCCCAGGAAAGTGCCTACAAAACTTACAATAAATTCCATATTTTGCTTTACTATACTCGTTCCACACGAACTGGTCATACCACCTTGAAGAGAAGCAGTGTGATTTGCCATTTATCATACTTGAAGGGAACTTTGCTAGCTTTGGTGGACGGGCATACCACCTTCATCAACGGCAAACAAATATGTCGGTGGACCTACTGAAGGTTCACCCCCGCCCGCAGCATCAAGAACGAGAGGAGGCCGTGGGGTAGGCAAGCATGCCTGGCTCAACGTGGCATTGGCGGTTGTGATGGAGATTGCGGTTGTTTCTATCATGGCGCCACCTGTTAATGTCTCATTCTGGAAGCTATCGGTAGATCGATCCAAATTATTTTCTGGCACACACTCCTTTTCCTCACTCCTTTTCCTTTTTTGAAAAACCTAGCGATCGACATTTGGTTTGCCATTGCTAGAACTACTAAATGACCTTTAGCTGGTGAGTCAATTTGAGTAAGCTAGCGTTGTAGTGCTTGCTAGCTTATGCGCTACAAAGTTTAGCCATGTGACGTTGGCAGGTTGTTGAGGCAAACTACGGTATGAATTTATTTTAAATGTAACCAATAGTCGGAAGCAAACTTGATTGTCGCGGACTATTTCTTTGTTACATTATAACAAAATTACCCATAGAAAATAAATCTCACATGCGTTTCTTTTAAAAATGTAATAAATTATAACACAATTTATATTGAATAATTTCTGGGACATTTTCTGGGTAGGCCTGAGATCAAACTGGGTATGCCGCTGCACTGAAGTTAGGATTTGACGCCATGTAAAGGGCAGCTCATTGTACCCTATATGACCAATTTGATTTGAATGCACATCCCACTTCTGACACCATATTACTGGGGCGGCAGATAGCCAGCTGGGATGGCAGGTAGCCTAGTGGTTAGAGCATTGGGCCAGTAACTGAAAGGTTGCTGGATTGAATCCCAGAGCTGACAGGGTAAAAATGTTGTTCTGCCCCTGAACAAGGCAGTTAACCCACTGTTCCCTGGTAGGCTGTCGTTGTAAACAAGAACTTGTTCTTAACTGATTTGCCTAGTTAAATAAAGGTTCAATTAAAAATAAACAAAATATCTTGGGCAGGGCTTGAATCAAGGACCACTATGCCACCATACTGCTGAATATTTCTGTTTAAATAAGCTGTGTAGTGCTGATTTAGGTGGCTTGGTGACATCAGTGCTTTGTCTGAGAAGAGTGTCCATTGAGCGGTAACTCTATAATTACCTTGCGATTGCAGATGGTCGGGAAGGAGAGTCTCAAAGGATTTGTCTGAGGGCCTGGTTGACTGTTTTCAGATTTGTAAATGCAGATGGCCTGGCTCAGAGCTCCTTGAGAGACAGACAGAAATAGCGACCTCTTAATGCAAAGTCCAGTCACAATAGCCGCTGCTTCATTTAGAGTAGACGGTGCCACTGCCATTGGCCTTGAACCACAGGTCACCAACACTTCAACACTTCACATCATGTTAAGTGTCTGGTGGAGTCCAATACTTCGTCTTGGTCCCTCTTGTTATCCTGGGATTCTCAACTGAAGTTATATTAATAATCTGGGCTGAGAAAATAAAATCTTGTTTCAGTTTGAAAATGAGACGGTACTCTTAAAAGAAAATAACATTTTGTCTCACTGTGACCCAGATGTTTTAGAAGCGGAATGGAAGATGGAATCAGGTCCCCCGAGACATAGAATTAATAGTTCTCTTTTAATCCTTGCAAATACGCCTGTTCTTAATTTAGATATTAATTACATCTTGTAATTTGGCAAATGCCGAGAAAAGTCTGCCAAGGATGCCCCTTGACGCTCCTCTGGAGCTCTCTCTAACAGGCCTCTCTCTGTTTCCTATCAGCTCAATCAAATGAAACAGCCTCGCCTAATTTAATATGGAGCATTTCACTGGTTTTCCCATTATGTTCATTGATTAAGACGAGGCTTTGGAGGTTTGTGCTCACTGTTGTAAGTGTTTTCATTGGTTAATTGCTGAGAGAATTGAGTGCGATTCTTTGACATATGTTTTTTAAATGTAAATAGAATTACCATTGAGAGCAACTGCTTCTCAAGATGAACACATATACAGTAAATCCATATATTGTCAATTTTATTCAACATATATTGACACCTGTACCTACAGTAGATGCCAAATACTGTATTGTCCTTTTTTCTATCCACAGTGCATGTCTATCCGAGGCCATGGGTTTGTGCTCGACAAATACAAATGCCAGTGCAAGACGGGCTTCTACCACCCCAACAGAGTGGCGGTCAATGGCTTCAAAAGTAAGTAACATTACTGATATTTGCCAACATGTTGCAAACATGCTCTGCGAGGTGTGACATAATTTGGGATGGGAGCGTGGCGAGGACCGAAGGCGAATCATGGTCCTCAAAAACTCGGACAAAATATGATCCTCATTCGTAGCAGCTGCAAGTCGGTGATGTGTTGACCATGCAAATGTATTCAAGTTCTTCTTCTTTCTGTTGTTCCTTCCAGTCGCATATGATGGCTCCTAATCAGGAAGAGGAATTTAGCAGATGTAGCTGTCTGACCCTTTGAACGCTCTCTCGCGACATGTTCAGTAGTGTTAGTAGCATTAGCATTACTGTTGCTATGACGACATTACCGTTGTTTACGGCGACATTGCCGTTGTTATGACGACATTATCTTAAACCCCGCCTGGTGTTGGCACCATGTGGTCCTTTATAATCCTTTATTTAAGGAACAAGATACAGTGGAATCGTCATTTTGCGACCCTCCTTCCTTCCCTCCATTGTGTTAATTAGAATAGGCCCTTGCAGACATGAAGCCCCTGTGGTATTCGGTTGGTCGGGCTTGAAGCCCACTCACACTCCTGTGTTCTCCTCCCAGCTCTCTCCCTCAGTCTCCTCTCATCCCACCCGGACCTCTGCGTGTCTCTCTGTGTCTGCATCAGTCCCCCCCTCCGTCCCTCCCTTCCTCCCTTTATCCCTCCATCCTTACCCACACCCGTCCCTTTTTGCATATGACAGCACAGCAAGAGCTCCCACCACGAAGTTAAGCTCTCTCTCATTCAGAGAGGGGTGGATGTGTCTGTGCGTGTGTGCGTAGCTGTGCGTTTATGTGCAGGGGGGGGGGGGGGGGGTAATTTGATTAGAGCAAACAGAGGCACGTGCCTTACAGACATGTTCTTCAGAAGTTTTGCCCACCACCGGGCCAAAAACAACTGTTGTCTTAACCTCAAAGTGAACATTCTCCTTCCTCAACACTATTTGTAGAGGAAACCGCCACTGTTCACCTTTCCTTTTCGATTCCTTACATTTCCATAGCTTTAGCTTCCAATGAAATTAGGTTCGCTTTCAGACTGTGAGAAACTGAGTCAACAGGAGAAGCAATGAGCCAAATGAGAGACAGCTATGAGTCATACCATCAACCCAATGGGAGATAAGTAGGTATTTTCAGGAGATCAAGGATGTGCAGAGTCATAGATTTCTAAAATAGTCTTTGGTTAAGAGCAAAGTCCCAGTAAATGGGAGAAATGGTTGGAGTTTTACCCAATATCACTGCCAAACTGGCATCACTAAAGGGTTTCTCGCTCTCTCCATCGACACCCCTCTTGAGACAATTATCTGAGCCCACCAGCATTTCCCATGTCCCCTGAATTTGTCCATGTAGAAATAATATGAGCCTTGCACATTTCTCTGTGCTTTAGCCATGAGTATTCTCTGCGGAGTCCTGGTATGATATGCCAGTCGTTGAACCAGGGAAACTGTGTTGACTTTTCATGTTCACACATATGCTTTGATGTTTAGGTGCAGTACAGACACCAGAGAGAGCTTAGGTTTCATCCTCCAGGCTTTCACTCCGTCATAGGGTGGCAGGTAGCCTAGCGTATAGAGCGTTGGGTCATTAACCGAAAGGTTGCTGGTTCGAACTCCTGAGCCAACAATGTGAAAAGTCAGTCAATGTGCCCTTGAGCAAGGCACTTAACCCTAGCTCCAGAGGCACCGTACTGCTATGGCTGACCCTGTAAAACAACACATTTCACTGCACCTATTTTTTTTATTTTTATAGAGGATACTGTCATAATTTTAAAAAGGCTGTTTACTTAAAGGCCCAGTGCAGTCAAAAACTTGATTTCCTGTGTTTTATATATATATGTCCATACTATGAGGTTGGAATAATATTTTAATAATACTATAATAATAATAATAATTGTGAAAATTATGATAATGCCTTTTTAGTGTAATTGCTGTTTGAAAAACTCCCTCAAATTTCTTCATGTTTTGGTTCGGTTGGAGTTTTGGCCTGCCTGGGGACATCATTATTAGACCAATAAGAAAGAGAGTTCCAAACCTCTCTGCCAATAACAGCTAGTTTTCAGTGTTCCCCTTATCACTCAGACCACTCCCAGACAGTCCTAGCAATATTCTTTCTTGAGAAATTGCTCTTTGCTAAGAAGCAATTTTTGTTTCTTTTTGTCCATTTGAATTGAAAACATTCTCAGCAAGGTATTTAATTATTGCCCAGAAATGATTTGATATTGAGATAAAAATGGCTGCATTGGACCTTTAACACAAGAGCCGAGTGAGTCATTTAGACTCAATATGAATTCAACATTATAAACAAGATGTGTTTCTATGCCCTCATTCATACAGCCAATCAAACATTCAGCGACGTTTAAAGTGTCCGTTACTTAGCTATGGCTTTAGCAATGTCAGGTGTAGGTGTATGTACTGCTGACAGAAACACTATATTACAACAAACAGTATGCCACCCCTCCTTGTTATATACAATGGTACACAACATAAATCCTTTTTTACACACTGAAAAGGATGTCATCAATGATCGAAGATGTGGAAGTTAATCAATGGCACCCTATTCCTTTAGAGTGCACTACTTTTGACCAGGGCCCGGGATCTGGTCAAAAGAAGTGCACAATGTAGCGAATAGGGTGCAATTTATGCACATGCTGGGTCTTATCTTAAACAATAGCTGTGAAATTCCAATAAATGGAGGTGAGATGATATCATGATGATGATGATGATGCCGAAGCCAGAGAAGATATTAGAGATATAAAGGCCTGGCACAGATGGTGTTCGAACACCCACGTAGAGACCTACAGGAAACCACTGGAGGAGCAGCCACAATCAGAGAGAAGGGCCTATGTTTAACACGTTTAAGGAGAGTCACTTGAACAGGGTGAAAGGTTACGTTGACATGAGGAGTCTGGCTCCCTCTAATTGCTACAAAGGAGCTAAAGAATAGCACTAAGTAATTTACCAAATAAAGCTACCATAAAGTACTACAAAGTACCTAATTTAGGTGAGTGTTGAAGTGCCATTTTATTGGAAATTGTTTTTATGACCCAGGTAAAAAATCTTTAAGAAATCTTTCTGTCACAGGTTGGGGCAGAAAGGGAAAAGCTTCAGACGGGAGTCCTAACCTGGCCGAGGGGTCGTCCAGCGACTGCCTGCCCTGTCAGGAGGGCTGTGCCTACTGCAAGGATGACACGCCCTGTGTTGCTCGAAGCGACAGCGCCCTGCGCATGGCCGTGCTCTCCTTCCAGGTCCTGTGTATGCTGGTGGACTTTGTCAGCATGGTGATCATCTACCACTTCCGCAGGACCAAGGTGAGGCACTATTCAGCCGTCATTCATCCCCTTTAACGTTGATCATAATCACTATTCATCATCTATTACATTGATATATGATATATTAACATATAGTTCATGACTTAATACATGTTATTCATGTTATTTTCCATCCTAATTCTTCATCTATGTTGATGTATTTGTTCATGGATGACTTGATACATGTTATTTTATCCTATTAGCCTACATTGTTTTATTCATTAATGGATGACTGGGTCTATCTGATCCTTTTCCTTTTCTTTGTTCTTGAACCTGAATGAGAACAGGGGCACACACTGCACTGTACTTTTTGAACAGAATGATAATTGCTGTATATTTTACTGTATAGATTGTACGTGTTTTGACCATATGGCCATGGGTAGCTCAGGAACATTCAACTAGTGTATTATTCATGGGGATACCTCTTCTAACAGTTCAGAGCACCACAAATAATAATTGACTCTATCTGATTATACATGATTCATTGGCACACGCAATCTGGTACAGTTTGGCACATTGATGGCAGAACTAAGGTTCCAACTCTAAGCTTTAATGCCGATTGACATGTTTAGTTGGCATTTGCACCAGTTCAAAAGTTGTGTCTTTAGTTTCAACTGAACTGGAGTGGGTTTTCCAAGACATTCGTGGCACTAAGATCAGCGTTCGTCCCTTGCCAACCAAATGTCTCACTCTTAGACTCTATGAGAGGATCTTAGCTACAACGTTTTGGGAAGTTCACTATAGAGCTGGGCTTCTATCCATGAGATGTTTCAGAGTAGGAGTGCTGATCTAGGAACAGGTCCACCCTGTCGACATTATCTTATTCATTATGATCTTAAAGGGAAAACTGATCAGATCAGCACTCAGCAAGCATTAAGAATATGGGCCCTGATGTTCAGCATATGTTATGAAGGGAGAATGTTAGTACAATGAAATTGAGAACAGTGCTGTAGGTGCATACCTTAGGTAGATGATAATAACTATGTTGCGTCTAAGACAAGGGTTTAGTCTAGGCCTCACTGGTAAGTAAGTCTTGTCAGAGCCAGAACATCTTAAAGGGTAGGAGCCTATTACCTATCTTTTTAGCATGAGGCAGCTTGTACAAGTACACCCCCTGGACAGGATGCTAGACTTTCGTAGGGCCGATCCATCTCCTTAATGCTGAGTGCCAAGCAGGGTATTATGTCCCATTTTTAGAGTCTTTGGTATGACTTGACTAGGGATCGAACCCGAAACCGTTCAATCTCAGGGCAGACACTCTAACCACAAGGCTACTGAGTTGGTACGTGGAGGGATCTGATTTCTCTTAACAAGATTCAGTTTCTCCATGGCTGTCCTAGATGCTATGGGCTTATAAATAGATCTGCCTAGCTTCTCCAATGCCCACACACTCTCCAAATCCCCCAGGCTTCTAACAGGAAAATAATAACATCTCTGAGATAGAATAATCTTGGGTACAGTGATATTCTTTGATACAAGTAAAAAATTCACGAAACTTCCTTGCCATGGATGTGGAATCCTCAAGAATGTGTGTACTGTAGACAACAATACCTACCTAGAGAGTTTTCATCTGTATTTTCCATAGCTGTCTACATACCACAGTCAGAGGCTGGCACTAAGACAGCATTGAATGAGCTGTATTCCGCCATAAGCAAACAAGAAAATGCTCACCCAGAGGCGGCGCTCCTAGTAGCCGGGGACTTTAATGCAGGGAAACTTAAATCCGTTTTACCAAATTTCTATCAGCATGTTAGATGTGCAACCAGAGGAAAAATCTCTAGACCACCTTTAACTCCACATACAGAGACGCGTACAAAGCTCTCCCTCGCCCTCCATTTGGCAAATCTGACCATAATTCTATCCTCCTGATTCCTGCTTACAAGTAAAAATAAAAGCCGGAAGCACCAGTGACTAGATGAATAAAAAAGTGGTCAGATGAAGCAGATGCTAAGCTACAGAACTGTTTTGCTAGCACAGACTGAAATATGTTGCGGGATTCCTCCGATGGCATTGAGGACTACACCACATCAGTCAATGGCTTCATCAATAAGTGCATTGATGACGTCATCCCCACAGTGACTGTATGTACATACCACAACCAGAAGCCATGGATTACAGGCAATATCCGCACTGAGCTAAAGGCTAGAGCTGCCGCTTTCAAGGAGCGGGAATCTAACCCGGAAGATTAATAGAAATCCTGCTATGCCCTGCGACGAACCATCAAACATGTAAAGCGTCAATACAGGACTAAGATCGAATCATACTACACCGGTTCTGACGCTCGTTGGATGTGGCAGGGCTTGCAAACCATTACAGACTATAAAGGGAAGCACAGTTGAGAGCTGCCCAGTGACACAAGCCTACCAGACGAGCTAAACTACTTCTATGGTCGCTTCGAGGCAAATAACACTGAAACATGCATGAGAGCACCAGCTGTACTGGAAGACTGTGTGATCGCGGTCTCTGCAGCCGATGTGAATAAGACCATTAAACAGGTCAACATTCACAAGCCCGCAGGGCCAGACGGATTACCAGGACGTGTACTGCTAGCATGCGATGACCAACTGGCAAGTGTCTTCACTGACATTTTCAACATCTCCCTGTCTGAGTCTGTAATACCAACATATTTTAAGCAGGCCACCATAGTGCCTGTGCCCAAGAACACTAAAGTAACCTGCCTAAACAACTACCGACCCGTAGCACTCACGTCAGTAGCCATGAAATGCTTCGAAAGGCTGGTCATGGCTCACAACAACACCATTATCCCAGAAACCCTAGACCCACTCCAATTTGCATACCGCTCCAACAGATACACAGATGATGCAATCTCTATTGCACTCCACACTGCCCTTTCTCACCTGGACAAAAGGAGCACCTATGTGAGAATGCTATTCATTGACTACAGCTCAGCATTTAACATCATAGTGCCCTCAAAGCTCATCAATAAGCTAAGGACCCTGGGACTAAACACCTCCTTCTGCAACTGGAACCTGGACTTCCTGACGGGCCGCCCACAGGTGGTAAGGGTAGGTAACAACACATCCGCCACGCTCATCCTCAACACAGGGGCCCCTCAGGGGTGCGTGCTCAGTCCCCTCCTGTACTCCCTGTTCACTCATGACGGCCAGGCACGACTCCAACATCATCAATAAGTTTGCCAATGACACAATGATGGTAGTTCTGATTACCAACAACGACAAGACAGCCTATAGGGAGGAGGTCAGAGACCTGGCCGTGTGGTGCCAGGACAACAACCTCTCCCTCAACGTGATCAAGACAAAGGAGATGATTGTGGACTACAGGAAAAAGAGGACAGAGCACGCCCCCATTCTCATTGACAGGGCTGTGGTGGAGCAGGTTGAGAGCTCCACCACGTCACTAACAAACTAACATGGTCCAAACACACCAAGACAGTCGTGAAGAGGGCACGACAAAACCTATTCCCCCTCAGGAGACTGAAAAGATTTGGCATGGATCCTCAGATCCTCAAAAGGTTCTACAGCTGCACCATCTAGAGAATCCTGACTGGTTGCATCACTGCCTGGTATGGCAACTGCTCAGCCTCCGACTGCAAGGCACTACAGAGGGTAATGCGAACGGCCCATTACATCACTGGGGCCAAGCATCCTGGCATCCAGGACCTCTATACCAGGTGGTGTCAGAGGAAGGCCCTAAAAAGTGTCAAAGACTCCAGCCACCCTACTCATAGACTGTTCTCTTTGCTACCGCACGGGAAGTGGTACCGGAGCGCCAAGTCTAGGTCCAAGAGGCTTCTAAACAGCTTCTTCCCCCAAGCTATTAGACTCCTGAACATCTAATCAAATGGCTGCCCAGACTATTTGGATTGCCCCCCCCTCCCCTCCCCCCCCTCTTTTTGCACAGCTGCTACTCTCTGTTGTTATCATCTATGCATAGTCATTTTAATAACTCTACCTACATGTACATATTTCCTCAACTAACCAGTGCCCCCGCACATTGACTCTGTACCGGTACCCCCCGTATATAGTCTCGCTATTATTGTTTTAATGCTGCTCTTTTACTTGCTACTTTTATTTCTTATTCTTATCCATATATTTTTTTGTTAACTGAGTTGTTGGTTAAGGGCTCGTAAGTAAGCATTTCACTGTAAGGTCTACACCTGTTGTATTCGGCGCATGTGACTAATAACATTTAATTTGATTTGATACTGGCAAAATATGGCAAGGCCATTACTTAGATTTGACAGTATTAAAGGCAACTTCGCTATTCTACATCTACAACATGACATTTACTTTTTATAGTAGAGCCGTATAGTCCTGAACCAGTACATTAATCATAGCCTGGTGAACTTTTGGCTGTGTAACTTTTGGCTCTATAATCGCATTAGCTTTCTGGATTGGAGCACAACACCTAAGCCCTCAGTTGGGTTCTGTCAATTAATTGGCTTCATTTAGGACTTTGTCTTGAGCGTGAGAAATCTCTGGATTAGAATGTAGGTTGACAGATTCACTGACAGGAGAACATCTCCTTACTGGATCACACACACCTTGGGATGAGTTAGCTCTAATAGGGTTGAGACGAACAATGTCTTTTCTCACTAATACAACTTCTAGAATTTGGAGGTATGTCATATTGATTGTCCCTGTATGTAATCATCATTCCTCCAAAAGGGACTTTACTTCTGTTGCCACTCTATGCGTGGTAGCAGCACTATCATTTGCTCAAGGTTCAAGAGCAGTAAGCTGTGTATAGGCACTTATACTGTATGTTTGCAAACCCATGGCACAGCTGTCCATTGCCCCTTGAAAGCATCCTCAAGCACCGTTTACTGTAAAAGAATGCATGGCTGAATGTCTGGTGTACTGTAAGAGGAGCCTGGAAATATCCATGAAATGGAAAACCATAGAAAACGTAGAATGTTCTAGTTCTGTGGGGCAAACATTTATTTGATGAGGTTTGATAAGGCTTAGGATACAGCTGTTATTTATTTTGTTTGTTTACGAATGCACTAGTACATTTACATTTTAGTCATTTAGCAGACACTCTTATTGAGCGACTTAAAATAAGTCCATTCACCTTAAGGTACAGTAGCTAGGTGAGACAACCACATATCACAGTTATAGTGAGTACATTTTTTCCTCAATAAAGTAGCTATGAAAGTAGGCTTCATTCAGGTCGTCTTGGCTCCTACTAATACGTAGTTTTAGCATTATTCAAATTAAACCTTTATTAAATGTTGTTTCTGTCTCCTGTGTTCCAGAGTATCAGAGCCTCTGGGGTAGTTCTATTGGAGGCCATCCTGACTGGAGCACTGCTTCTCTACTTTCCGGTAAGTCACAGTGTGTGTGTGTGTGTGTGTGTGTGTGTGTGTGTGTGTGTGTGTGTGTGTGTGTGTGTGTGTGTGTGTGTGTGTGTGTGTGTGTGTGTGTGTGTGTGTGTGTGTGTGTGTGTGTGTGTGTGTGTGTGTGTGTGTGTGTGTAGGAGGGGGGTTATTTACTATCTCTAGTATGACTGGCCTCTGCCCTTATTATTTAAAAGTTTATGACAAAGTTTGTATGTGACAAAAAGTTGCCATTCAGTTTAACCTTTGATCCAGACTATATATTCATTCAACAACGCATGAAGGCTGCCGTGGAATGTTGACTTGGTCAGGTAATAGAAAAGCATTCATAAATCACAGTGCCTTGTTTTGGAGGGTTTCTACAGAGGAGAGTTAAACAGTGTTACTTTGTTTGGCGGAGACAAACATCCTGGGGCTCTCCTCTGACCTCCTGCTAACTGTACGCTGCTAATCTGCCCAATGAACCCGGCAACCTGTGAAATATACCATCTGTTGACCAGCCACTCATGTTAAATGTGTGCAGCACCTATTCAGACCTTAGCAAGTCTCCTATTCAATTACATTACATTCGCGAACACATTTCTTCACAATAAGGATGGTTGACATTAACTGTCTATAACCTTATTTGACACGTGTTACATCACTCATAACAGACGTTACACCATTCTAATTGTAGAAACTCATAGAAACGATCAACTGTACTAGATTAAGTATCATTAAGAGCAAACGATACAATTTAGAGGCAGATGAAAATAACCAAATAACCAGAGCTTCTATTTGAAGCGTCTGATTATTTCCACAGATGACCGAGCCTCAGGGCGTCTCCACATAACATGGATTTACGCAGATGTATTGTTATGTCTTAGTCAGTGGTGCCCCGGGCCTCTGGGTGATTGCAATTTGGTGGTGATCGCAGCGAGCTATGGGCTTAGCATAGCCACGAAGGGTAAATTAAAGTGAACTGATTTAGAGCCGCTCGCTAATCAATGCAATTAGCCAGTGACAAGGAAAGTAATCATCTTTGAAATTGCAATTAAATAGGGAGCGAAAGCAGGGGTTGGTTGGATGGGGATGGGGTCGTCTGTGATTGGATGGACAACGTCAGTGTAATGTCCGTCGTTAAATGAAGACCAAGGTGTAGCGTGGTAGTCGTACATTTTCTTTAATATTAAATGTTCCACCAAAAAACAATAAACAACTTAACAGAAGTGAAGCTAGGAGTGCAACACCTGCAACATAAAAAGACAAGATCCCACAACCGAAGGTGGGAAAAACGGCTGCCTAAGTATGATCCCCAATCAGAGACAACGATAGACAGCTGCCTCTGATTGGGAACCATACTCGGCCAACAAAGAAATATAAACATAGATTTCCCACCCTAGTCACACCCTGACCTACCAAATAGAGAATTAAAGGGATCTCTAAGGTCAGGGCGTGACAGTCAGTCCTGTTGGAGGATTGGTGAACGAGCAGGAAGTGGGCATTTCTCAGACGGAAATTAAAATATGGAAATTACAACAACAAATTAATTGAAAATAGTGGTTGAAAAATTGCTCCATGTCTTGTGTTTCCATTGAAATGGAATGGACCACAATTCTTATGGAACACCATTTTGGCAAACATCTTCCATTATCAAAATGAGCCATCCCAATTGAATATTGAACATATTGGAAGGCTGAGCAAATTATTTATACCCATATTTTATGTATTGAAATCCAAGTCACCACAAGACCTCCTTGTCTCATTTTGATATGCTGTCTTTCAGTTCCTTTATATGAAAATTGTTCCTTTCTGCACGAGTCCATTGTCTACGTAGGACGCTATATTGATCTCCAGCCTGATCCCTTTGCATGTCTCCTTTGTGAATCTCACATGAGCCTTCCTTCCTGCCTGCTAGGGCGAGTCGCATCACTCCCAATCTAAATATAGATTCAGAAATATTCCACCGCTGCTGCTGCTTCTATTTTAAATAATTCCAGTGTTATTAAGGAGCAAGGAGATGCATCTCATCCCAGCGCTCTCTTGGCATTCCGTTCTTTGGAGTAATGCAATTTCCCCCCCTTTCCCCTGTTCTCCTCAGTGTGTCACATGCAATAACTTCAGTCCCTGCCCAGAATAAGGCAGGAGGAGAGACAGGGAGCGAGCGGAAAAAAGGAGAGAAAGGAAATTACGGGAGTGCCAAAGCTTGCTATTTCTGTTTGGCTGTGTGGAGATGAGAGAGGAGGGAACAGACACATAACTTGTGATTCTCCATGTGATCTGTGCATTAGCTTTCCGGCTATGTATTTGTCTCTTATTCAGGTGGCTCGAAAGCCTGAGATTGGAGTAAAGTGACAGTTTGGATTGCTATTTCTCATCATTTTCAAAATGCCACCAAGTTTCTCAATCAAGGGGGGATATATTCAGATAGAATCATTTGTGGGAGCTGTCCATCGTGGTACAACCTCACTCACTCATTCACTCACTCACTCACAATTCTCTCCTCCCTTCATTCACTGTTGGTAGCTCCATCTCTCTTTCTTTCGTTTCCTGTCTTCTCCTCCCCCACAGTGTTTTGTGCTGCTCCCTCTCCCAGCCCATCTGTGTGTGTGCTAGCGCAGGCTGCCACTGAGACCCCCCGTCTTTCCCTCTCCCCCCGCCTGGGTACCCCATCAGAGACTCTGGGCTTTTACTCTGCTGCCTTCCTGTTGCTTCACACACATACGCCCACAAACATGCACACACACTCACATATACACAGTCAACCACAACAACCACATCATGCGTGCATATACTCTCTCTCCCTCTCTCCCTCTCTTTCTCTCTCTCTCTCTCTCTCACTCATACACACACACACACACACACACACACACACACACACACACACACACACACACACACACACACACACACACACACACACACACACACACACACACACACACACACACACACACACACACACACACACACACACACACTCCACCTCTCCCTCCTTCTCCTCCTCCTCCACCTGTCTGCTTGCGTCTCTCCTCTCCTCCTCCATCTCAGGCCTTCCCCAGTCCCCATGCAGTGCAGGGCAGACAGACATAGCGTCACAGCACATCAGGGGGCTAATGAGAAACAGTATGTCTGAGGGATAATGCATCCTGACCTGTCAGGCCATGAAACACGGCCCGCCTGGCATCTCCTTCCCCCTTCCTGCTTCCCATCCCAGCTGCTCCGACACTTTCAATCTGCCTTAAGTGGATCTGTTGTGGGTGGAGGGTGAAGTGGCGTGTTTTGGAGCCCCCCCCCCACCGCCAGATCGTGTGCCTCCCTGCTTCCCTGCTTCCCTGCAAAGTGCTGAGGCGTAGGGCTCATCCAAAACCCACAGATGCTCTCTGAGTAGAACGTTAGGGGGTAGATAAACTTGTGCTATTGTGGTACTTGGTGTGTTTACAGAGAAAGAGGAACTTAAGAGAGTGAGATTGAACATAGATGGAAGAGCATGAAAGAGGGTTGGACAAACACAGTACATTGACTTAGGTCGACCAGTCAAATCAAATCAAAATCAAATCAAATTGTATTAGTCACATGCGTCGAATACAGCAGCTGTAGTAGACCTTACAGTGAAATGCTTACTTACGAGCCCCTAACCAACAATGCAGTTTAAAAAAATATGGATAAGAATAAGAAATAAAAGTAACAAGTAATTAATGAGCAGCAGTAAAATAACAATAGCGAGACTATATACGGGGGGTACCGGTACAGAGTCAATGTGCGGAGGCACCGGTAAGTTGAGGTAATATGTACATGGAGGTAGAGTTACTAAAGTGACTATGCAAAGATGATAAGAACAGAGAGTAGCTGCTGTGTAAAAGAGGGTGGGGGGCGGGACAATGCCAATAGTCTGGGTGGCCATTTGATTAGACATTCAGGACTCTAACGGCTTGGGGATAGAAGCTGTTTAGAAGCCTCTTGGACCTAGACTTGGCGCTCCGGTACCTCTTGCCATACGTCTATGACTAGGGTGGTTGGAGTCTTTGACACTTTTTAGCGTCTTCCTCTGACACCGCCTGGTATAGAGGTCCTGGATGGCAGGAAGCTTGGCCCCAGTGATGTACCCTCTGTATTGCCTTGCGGTCAGAGGCTGAGCAGTTGCCATACCAGGCAGTGATGCAACCAGTCAGGATGCTCTCGAAGGTGCAGCTGTAGAACCTTTTGATGATCTGAGGACCCATGCCAAATCTTTTCAGTCTCCTGAGGGGGAATAGGTTTTGTCGTGCCCTCTTCACGACTGTCTTGGTGTGCTTCGACCATGTTAGTTTGTTGGTGATGTGGATACCAAGGAACTTGAAGCTCTCAACCTGCTCCACTACAGCCCCGTCGATGAGAATGGGGGCATGCTCGGTCCTCTTTTTCCTGTAGCACACAATCATCTCCTTTGTCTTGATCACGTTGAGGAAGAGGTTGTTGTCCTGGCACCACACGGCCAGGTCTCTGACCTCCTCCCTATAGGCTGTCTAGTCGTTGTCGGTGATCAGAACTACCATAATTGTGTCATCGGCAAACTTAATGATGGTGTTGGAGTCGTGCCTGGCCGTGCAGTCATTAGTGAACAGGGAGTACAGGAGGGGACTGAGCACACACCCCTAAGGGGCCCCTGTGTTGAGGATCAGCGTGGCGGATGTGTTGTTACCTACCCTTACCACCTGGCGGTGGCCCGTCAGGAAATCCAGGATCCAGTTGCAGAGGGAGGTGTTTAGTCCCAGGGTCCTTAGCTTATTGATGAGCTTTGAGGGCACTATGGTGTTGAACGCCATGCTGTAGTCAATGAATAGCATTCTCACATACTGTAGGTGTTCCTTTTGTCCAGGTGGGAAAGGGCAGTGTGGAGTGCAATAGAGATTGCATCATCTGTGTATCTGTTGGGGCGGTATGCAAATTGGAGTGGGTCTATGGTTTGTGGGATAATGGTGTTGATGTGAGCCTTGACCAGCCTTTCAAAGCACTTCATTGCTACAGACATGAGTGCTACGGGTCGGTAGTCATTTAGGCAGGTTACCTTAGTGTTCTTGGGCACAGGGACTATGGTGGTCTGCTTAAAACATGTTGGTATTACAGACTCGGACAGGGAGAGGTTGAAAATGTCAGTGAAGACACTTGAAAGTTGGTCAGTGCATGCTCGCAGTACACGTCCTGGTAATCCATCTGGCCCTGCAGCCTTGTGAATGTTGACCTGTTTAAAGGTCTTACTCACATCGGCTGCGGAGAGCGTGATCACACAGTCTTCCGGAACAGCTGGTGCTCTCATGCATGTTTTAGTGTTTTTTGCCTCGAAGCGAGCATATAAGTAGTTTAGCTTGTCTGGTAGGCTCGTGTCACTGGGCAGTTCTAGGCTGTGCTTCCCTTTGTAGTCTGTAATGGTTTGCAAGCCCTGCCCCATCCAACGAGTGTCAGTGCCGGTGTAGTACGATTCGATCTTAGTCCTGTATTGACGTTTACCAGTTTGACGGTTCGTCGCAGGGCATAACGGGATTTCTTCTAAGCTTACGGGTTAGATTCCGGCACCTTGACAGTGGCAGCTCTAGCCTTTAGCTCAGTGTGGATGTTGCCTGTAATCCATGGCTTCTGTTTGGGGTATATATGTACGTTCACTGTGGGGATGACGTCATCGATGGATTTATTGATGAAGCCAATGACTGATGTGGTGTAGTCCTCAATGCCATCGTAGGAATCCCGGAACATATTCCAGTCTGTGCTAGAGAAACAGTCCTCTAGCTTAGCATCTGCTTCATCTGACCACTTTTTATTGATTGAGTCACTGGTGCTTCCTGCTTTTATTTTTGCTTATAAGCAGGAATCAGGAGGATAGAATTATGGTCAGATTTGCCAAATGGAGGGTGAGGGAGAGCTTTGTATGTGTATCTGTATGTGGAGTAAAGGTGGTCCAGAGTTTTTTCCCTCTGGTTGCGCATTATAGAAATTTGGTCAAACGAATTTAAGTTTCCCTGCATTAAAGTCCCCGGCTACTAGGAGCACCTCCTCTGGGTGAGCATTTTCCTGTTTGCTTATGGTGGAATACAGCTCATTCAATGCGGTCTCAGTGCCAAGATCAGTCTGTGGTGGTATGTAGACAGCTACTAAAAATACAGAAACATTCTCTAGGTAGATAGTGGGGTCTACGGCTTATCATGAGATACTCTACCTCGGGCGAGCAAAACCTTGAGACTTCCTTAGATATCGTGCACCAGTTGTTATTTACAAAAATACATAGTCCGCCACCGCTTGACTTACCAGACACTGCTGTTCTATCCTGGCGATACAGCTTATAACCAGCCAGCTGTATGTTGATAATGTCGTCGTTCAGCCACGACTCCGTGAAGCATAAGATATTATAGTTTTGAATGTCCCGTTGGTAGTTTAATCTTCCACGTAGGTCATCGATTTAATCCAAAGATTGCACGTTTGCTTGCAGAATGGAAGGAAGTGGGGGTTTATTCGATCGTCTATGAATTCTCAGAAGGCCCTCCGGCACCTTTTTCTCCACCTTCTCTTCACGCAAATGACGGGGATCTGAGCCTGTTCCCGGGAAAGCAGTATATCATTCATGTTGGGCTCATCGAATTCGTTAATGGATTTTGCCAGTCCGTGGTGAGTAATCGCCGTTCTGATGTCCAGAAGTTATTTTCGGTCATAAGAGACGGTAGCAGCAACATTATGTACAAAATAAGTTACAAAATAAGTTGCAAACAACGCAAAGAAACAAACGAAAAAAACACAATTGGTGTAACAGTCCTGACCTGTTTTATGTTGTTTTTATGTGTTTATGGTCAGGGCGTTAGTTTTGGGTGGGCAGTCTATGTTATTTGTTTCTATGTTGGTTTTGGTTTGCCTGGTATGGCTCTTGATTAGAGGCAGGTGGTTTGCGTTTTCCTCTAATCAAGAGTCATATTTAGGTAGGGCATTCTCACTGTTTGTTTGTGGGTGATTGTCTCCTGTGATGTCTTCGTCGTTGTCGATGTTATTCACTTTCGGAGCTGTTTGGCTGTTCGTGTGTTTTACTGTAACGTTCCTGTCCGTGAGTTTACGTTTATTGATGTGAGTTTATGTTCAGGTTTCGTTCTACGTCGTTTTGTTATTTTGTAAGTTTGTTATAGTGTTTGTGTTCGTGTTGCCATCATCATCAGTTTTTTCGTTGTTATAAAATAAAAGATGGCTTATTTCCCGCAAACCGCATTTTGGTCTGAAGATCCTTCTCTCCTCACCTCATCCGAGGATGAGGAGAGCGACAGCCTTAACAATTGGTTAGGAATACGTAAAATGTCAGCCTTGTTCTCCGGCGCCATCTTGACTCGCTATCTTTCAACCCTCTATATTCGTTCCTCTTCTTCCTGAGCGTAGTTTTCGTATTCAATGAGGCCATACAGGGCGGCTGTTTAAAATGCATCCGCTGATTTCGTAATGTGGAGGGTTGGAGTGTTGAGTTGAGTTTTCACCTCTCGGACAGTAATGTGACAACATGTGAAGTGTGCACAGCTGAGTTCTGAGTAACTTGGGGACGTCTGCGTTGGTGACACATATCAAAATATCCAGATTAACATACTGTATGCACACTGTAAATTGCGGCACATACAAACACAAACAGTCCCATGTCCCATGTCTCATTGAGAGGGAATATCTCACAGGAAATAGCGGTGACAAGGAGAAGGTATTGTGGGAGGCCAAGTTGGATGTAATTTACACAAGGCCAACCTCAGGGGGACGAGGGGGAGAAACCATTACCTCGCCCATAGCCACTAGGCCCTCTCATATCATATCATTGGGGAGTAGCTGTCAGCTTTCATATCAAAACAGATTCATTGCCCCTATCCCATACCAACCCCACCTCCCACCCCTCTCTCCCTTTAAGGAATTTACTCGATTAGAGTGGAATAGACAGAGGAGGGGAACGAGATGATGACCAGAAAAGAGAGGATTGAGAGAGATGGATGGATGGAATGGCAGTGGGCATGTCAAAGCACTAGAAGGGGTGTAATGACATGATACTTTCCTGAGGCTTCAGTCTCACATTATCTCCTTCTCAGATGGAAACAGACAGACATTGTAACGGTCCTGACCTGTTTTATGTTGTTTTTGTATGTGTTTTTGGTCAGGGCGTGTGTTTTGGGTGGGCAGTCTATGTTTTGTATTTCTAGGTTGGTTTTTGTGTTCGGCCTGGTATGATTCTCAATTAGAGACAGGTGTGTATCGTTTGTCTCTAATTGAGAGTCATACTAAGGCAGCCAGGGTTTCACTGGGGTTTTGTGGGTGTTTGTTCCTGTGTCCACACATGAACGGTTGAAGGTTAGTCACGTTTGTTGTTTTGTAGTTTTGTAGTGTCTTGTTTGCTGTTTTCATTAAAAGATGGCTTATTTCCCTCAATCCGCATCTTGGTCCTATCCATGCTCCTCCTCGTTTGAGGAGGAGAACAACATTGACTGCCTTTACAGAAACACCCACCATAACAGGACCAAGCGGATTGAGGAGAGAGAAAAGGAACTAAAGCACTGGACACAGGAGGAATGGTCTTGGGAGATCATGGACGGAAAGGGACCCTGGGGAAGGGTTGGAGAGAATCGCCGCTCTCGGGAGGAGAGGAAGGCAGCCACAGCCCAGGAGCGCTGGTATGAGGAGGCAGCACATAGGAGAGGCCGGAAGCCCGAGAGGCTCACCCAAAAATTTCTTGGGGGGGGGGGCTAAAGGGGAGTGTGGCGAAGCCGGGTTGGATACCTGAGCCAACTCCCCGGGCTTGCCGTGGAGTAAGAGGGCGTCGTACTGGTCAGACACCGTGTTATGCGGTAAAGCGCACGGTGTCCCCAGTACGCGTGCTTAGCCCAGTGCGGGCTATTCCACCTTGCCGCACTGGGAGGGCTAGGTTGGGCATCGAGCCGAGTGCCATGAAGCCGGCCCAACGTATCTGGTCTCCAGTACGTCTCCTCGGGCCGGCGTACATGGCACCAGCCTTACAGGTGGTGTCCCCGGTTCGCCTGCATAGCCCAGTGCGGGCTATTCCACCTCGCCGCACTGGCAGGGCTACGGGGACCATTCAACCTGGTAAGGTTGGGGAGGCTCGGTGCTCAAGAGCACGTGTCCTCCTTCACGGTCCGGTATATCCGGCGCCACCTTCCCACCCCAGCTCAGTACCACCAGTGCCTACACCACGCACCAGGCTTCCAGTGCATCTCCAGAGCCCTGTTCCTCTTCCACGCACTCTCCCTATGGTGCGTGTCTCCAGCCCGGTACCTCCAGTTCCGGTACCACGCACCAGGCCTAGAGTGCGCCACGAGAGTCCAGTGTGCCCAGTTCCTGTTCCCCGCACTCGCCCTGAGGTGCGTGCCCTCAGCCCGGTACCTCCAGTTCCGGTACCACGCACCAGGCCTATAGTGCGTCTCAGCCGGCCAGAGTCTGCCGTCTGCCTAGCGCCAGAGCCGTCCTGCCATGACCAGCCAGAGCCGTCCTGCCATGACCAGCCAGAGCCGTCCTGCCATGACCAGCCAGAGCCGTCCTGCCATGACCAGCCAGAGCCGTCCTGCCATGACCTGCCAGAGCCGTCCTGCCAGGACCTGCCAGAGCCGTCCTGCCAGGACCTGCCAGAGCCGTCCAGCCAGGACCTGCCAGAGCCGTCCAGCCAGGACCTGCCAGAGCCGTCCAGCCAGGACCTGCCAGAGCCGTCCAGCCAGGACCTGCCAGAGCCGTCCAGCCAGGACCTGCCAGAGCCGTCCAGCCAGGACCTGCCAGAGCCGTCCAGCCAGGACCTGCCAGAGCCGTCCAGCCAGGTCCTGCCAGAGCCGTCCAGCCAGGACCTGCCAGAGCCGTCCAGCCAGGTCCTGCCAGAGCCGTCCTGCCATGACCTGCCAGAGCCGTCCTGCCAGGACCTGCCAGAGCCGTCCTGCCAGGACCTGCCAGAGCCGTCCAGCCAGGACCTGCCAGAGCCGTCCAGCCAGGACCTGCCAGAGCCGTCCAGCCAGGACCTGCCAGAGCCGTCCAGCCAGGACCTGCCAGAGCCGTCCAGCCAGGACCTGCCAGAGCCGTCCAGCCAGGACCTGCCAGAGCCGTCCAGCCAGGACCTGCCAGAGCCGTCCAGCCAGGTCCTGCCAGAGCCGTCCAGCCAGGACCTGCCAGAGCCGTCCAGCCAGGACCTGCCAGAGCCGTCCAGCCAGGACCTGCCAGAGCCGTCCAGCCAGGACCTGCCGGAGTCCCTAAACCAGGACCTGCCGGAGTCCCTAAACCAGGACCTGCCGGAGTCCCTAAACCAGGACATGCCGGAGTCCCTCAGCCCGGACCTGCCGGAGTCCCTCAGCCCGGACCTGCCGGAGTCCCTCAGCCCGGACCTGCCGGAGTCCCTCAGCCCGGACCTGCCGGAGTCCCTCAGCCCGGACCTGCCGGAGTCCCTCAGCCCGGACCTGCCGGAGTCCCTCAGCCCGGACCTGCCGGAGTCCCTACGCCCGGACCTGCCGGAGTCCATAAACCAGGACCTGCCTGAGTCCCTCAGCCAGGACCTGCCGGAGTCCCTCAGCCAGGACCTGCCGGAGTCCCTCAGCCAGGACCTGCCGGAGTCCCTCAGCCAGGACCTGCCGGAGTCCCTCAGCCAGGACCTGCCGGAGTCCCTCAGCCAGGACCTGCCGGAGTCCCTCAGCCAGGACCTGCCGCCCCTTATCCCGGTGCTGCCCCTTATCCCGGTGCTGCCCCTTGTCCCGGTGCTGCCCCTTGTCCCGGTGCTGCCCCTTGTCCCGGTGCTGCCCCTTATCCCGGTGCTGCCCCTTATCCCGGTGCTGCCCCTTATCCCGGTGCTGCCCCTTATCCCGGTGCTGCCCCTTCATTTAGGTGGTGTTAGTGGGAGGGTGGTCATTGGGAGGGGGATAAAAAAGCGGGGATTGATTATGGTGGGGTGGGGACCTCGCCCTCAGCCTGAGCCACCACCGTGGTCAACTGCCCACCCAGACCCTCCCCTGGACTTTGTGCTGGTGCGCCCGGCGTTCGCACCTTGAGGGGGGGGGTTCTGTAACGGTCCTGACCTGTTTTATGTTGTTTTTGTATGTGTTTTTGGTCAGGGCGTGTGTTTTGGGTGGGCAGTCTATGTTTTGTATTTCTAGGTTGGTTTTTGTGTTCGGCCTGGTATGATTCTCAATTAGAGACAGGTGTGTATCGTTTGTCTCTAATTGAGAGTCATACTAAGGCAGCCAGGGTTTCACTGGGGTTTTGTGGGTGTTTGTTCCTGTGTCCACACATGAACGGTTGAAGGTTAGTCACGTTTGTTGTTTTGTAGTTTTGTAGTGTCTTGTTTGCTGTTTTCATTAATAGATGGCTTATTTCCCTCAATCCGCATCTTGGTCCTATCCATGCTCCTCCTCGTTTGAGGAGGAGAACAACATTGACTGCCTTTACAGACATGTTAAATAGCTCAAAGGGATTTTTCTTTTATGCCTCAGGCCCAACACATGTTGACAGTTATCGTTGTATGAAAAGATCGGAATGCCCCACATAGCGAACCGTCTTGCATTAACTAGTTAATGTCTGCTGGTTGGAGCATGGTTATGGCAATGTTCTAGCAACATTCTGGCAACTAGAGACGTTTCTAGGATTTGTACACATTCAGGATTGTTATTTGTTTTTAGGAGGAAAATGTTATTTTTATAAATGCATTTCTTGCAATTCTATGTCATATTACTTGACTCGATAAATTACCAACATTTGTTTTAAGGCAAAAATGACCAAACATACTAGCCTACTCTGACGCTGATAACCTGAGATCAATAAAAATGATATTGTCTTGAATGCAACCCATACAAAAATGTTAGAGTGGAGAAAAATTGTAGCCCACAATATTACGTCCTTCTGGAGGCTTTTTTCCCTTTTCGCCCATGTGAACCTGAGTAAACCCAGTCACTCAGACCCTTAGCCATGCCTGTTTATTGGCACCACACACCATCACGCACTGCCTTGGCTGAATTCAATCTTCTCAACCAAAACTCACACTCATGAAATGTCATAAGCTTGCAGAGGAGACAGGCAGTCAAAGCAGCTGAACCAAGGTGCGATTTGAAGCTTATGAAATTTTGTTTTTTGGGAGTAGATTTGATTTCAAGCACTGCCTGGCTCCCTAAAGACATGCTCCCTTTCAACTGAAAGTAAGGATACTACCCCGTAGGAGGAAAAAAAGAAGGAAAGTGTCACTGGTGACACTTTGCGTCTTGAAAGTCCAATATGTTGAAACCTTGACTGCTGACATGCAAAATACTTTGAGACTGTTTGTTTCAACAGAGGACTAATTCAAAAAATACCTAAAGATTGTTTTTGAGCTCAGGTCACAACTCCAAAACTGGACTTCTGTGTATTTCCCAATATCCTTTATGGAATGCATTGTATTGTATTGTATTCATTCAAATCAAGCTACTATGCAGAATAAAGAACAGGCGACAGTTCTATTTGGTGTATTTCAACGCCAGAAAATTTACTACAGGGTTACTACGTGTATGGGGGAAAGGTGAATAAGAGGTCAAAGGGACAATTGTTTCTTGAACGGATGGTCAGGGGGCTGGAACATAATTACACATAATTTGTAGACTGCCCAAACAGATATAATATTTGACTGAAGCATAATCACTTCAAACCTTGTATACAGTCACATACAGTGCATTTGAAAGTATTCAGACCCACTTTTTCCACATTTTGTTACGTTACAGCTTAATTCTAAAATGTATTAAATAAAACATTTTCCTCATCACTCTACACATAATACCCCATAATGACAAAGCAAAAATGTTTTTTTTGTCAGCTGTGGGACCTTATATAGACAGGTGTGTGCCTATCCAAATCATGTCCAATCAAATTAATTTACCACAGGTGGACACCAATCAAGCTGTAGGAACATCTCAAGGATGATCAATGGAAGCAGGATTTACCTGAGCTCAATTTCGAGTCTCACACCAAAGGGTCTGAATACTAAATAAGGTATTTCAAAAAAAATAATGTGTGTAGATTACTGAGGATTGAAAAAAAATGTAATCCATTTTATAATACGACTGTAGCGTAACAGAATGTGGAAAAAGTCAAGGGGTCTGAATACTTTCCAAAGGCACTGTACCTACTATATAAGTGGGGGTGGGATGCAGGCATTCTAAGGGGGTCTCAGATAAGCACCTGATAAGGTTTTAATCCTGTTAGTATTTTGGTGATGAGGTTATTGGCATTTGACCTTTGTGACATAGGAAATCCTTCAGGGGTTCAACGGTTAGTTACCAGTGGTTGAGATTGAATGAAAATATTAGCTTTTTGGATTGGTTCACCGATGAAGCGGAACTTCATTGTAAATGTATTGACATTACATACAGTAGTTGAATGATTTAAGTGATGGTCGCAGTCAGTAATCACACCTGTAATCTCTTGTGAGAAACACATAAAAAAAAACACACACACACACACACACACCCACACACCCACACACACACACACACACACACACACACACACACACACACACACACACACACACACACACACACACACACACACACACACACACACACACAGTCAGTTCAGTTGTTTTATCTAACTAAATAACAGTGGAATCAAATAGCTGACGGGAGATCAATACCCGGGGCCACACGTCCTGACCTTGACAGGAAGGAAGGGGTCCATGTGGGGGATCGACCCCTCAGGTACTCACCCCCCTCCAAGCATCTATCGATACCACCTCTCCATCTCATTTACATGTTTATTGTCTACAGACTATAAGTCAATTACATAAAGGCCTGTCATGCCAAATAGTGTCCGCCCTGCCAAAAAGTCCCCCCCCCCTTGTGTCACAATGGGATTCGATAAACTATTAGCGGCTCATTCTCTGGTGGTCAAAGGCCATGTTGTTGTGATCTCAGAACTCTATCTCAGTGTCTCATGTGGTCAATAGCTCCCTCCTCACCTCCCACTGTAGCACGGCTAAGTCCTAAATGGCACCCAATTCCCTATATAGTACAATATGGCCCTGGTAAAAAGTAGTGCAAGTCGTAGGGCATATGGTGTCATTTGGGACAAACCCAGGGTTTCACACATTGCTGTTAAAAAACAACATGGAACAGTCCTATTCAGTAGACTACTGAGAGAAATGAGGTGAAGGGAACTACCCTGGTGCGTTTGGATTACTGTTACAGTGCTAGTTGGTGGTTAATTGGGACGGCAGGTTGCCTAAGCACATTGGGCCAGTAACCGAAATGGTGCTGGTTCGAATCCCCATGCCGACTAGGTGAAAAATCTGTTTGTGTGCCCTTGAGCAAGGCACTTAACCCTGATTGCTCCTGTAAGTTGCTCTGGATAAGAGCTTTTGCTAAAAATGTCAAATTGGATTTGTTTAGACATTTTTATTGTTTTATTATTGTGTATTGTTTGACATTTACTGCATTGCTAGGAGCCAGTTACATAAGCATTTTGCTGCTAAAACATCTGCTAAACTGTGTAGGTGACCAATAAACTTTGATTTGATTTGTGCAACAACACCCATGATGGCAGTTATGCCACGGCTTTGTGGCTGAATGACGTCACTCGTGTCAAAAGGGACACACTCTTCTGAGACACAAGCTGGCAATGATGAGCGTTATGGGTGCTTGAATGAGCTTCATTCTATAGAGTTGTCTTAGTCTGCTCATTCCCACCTTTGTGACTGGGATGCTGAGAAAAGCGAGTGGATTTGGGAGGCCAACAACAGTAAAGTCAGCGTTATAGACTTATTGCCATCAATACGTTTGTTATCTATTTGTATCAAGCCTCGAGTTGTACAATCTGACACAGGTAGCTCGTCAGCAGAGCTCTCTACTGTACTGTAGCACAATGACGTTCTCAGGACCCACAGGCCTTTGTGAAGGAAGCACTGCAGTCAAAGAATCCCAGCTAATGTACACGGGTGCAAAAACCAAATCACTCCCGCTGGAATAGAAAGATATGAATGCATTCTAACTACGCTTTCAATTGACAAAGGCTGGTTTTGAGATCCCAGTACTATGATGCACTGATGAGCAGTGATGAGCAGTGATGAGCAGTGATGAGCAACAATAGGAGTGTTCATTCAGGAAAGGTGGTCATTAACACTGGAATGAGAGCATGATTCATGTATGGTGCATTATGATCTTTCACTCTCTCCTTTCTTTCTTTCTTTCTTTCTTTCTTTCTCTCTCTTTCTTTTTTTCTCTCTCTCTCTCTCTCTCTCTCTCTCTCTCTCTCTCTCTCTCTCTCTCTCTCTCTCTCTCTCTCTCTCTCTCTTCCTCTCACTCTGTCATCTCACTCGCTGCCTCTCTCTCTACTTCCCTCTGCCGAGCTTCTATTGCCCCGAACAATGTTTGAGCAACAGACTGAGGTGGTTTGATGGGGCGAAGCTGGCGTGTGTCGATGTCTAGCACGTTAAGTGAAAGCTGTGGGCTCTTTCAGACTGTGTCGATTGACAAAAGTGTTATTGTCAAACTCATCCCTGTCTCCACTCGTGTCTGTGTTCAAACACTTACTGACAGGTTCTCTACTCCACCGGTGCTCTTGTTGTGTTCTGTAGAAAGAAGAACAAGTAGTGCTCTAGGGACAGACTTAAGGTAGATAAGTGCTTAAAAGTATAGAAATGGTGAAATCACAATGGACGGAGTATAAGAGCTCCTAAGAAAACGCTATGAGAGTAATTATGAGAACAAACCATGTATCCTGTCATACATGTAGATAGTCAATGAGTAGTCATCCTAATAGCTTATGGGAGATTCCGCCCCAGGAAGGCCCGAAAATATTTTGGTGTCTCCGATTGTTCTGGCAATTCTCACATAGAAATTGAATTGGGAGGGAAGGATGTTAGATACGCTTTTTACATTTGTATCACAAACCACAAGCCTATACATGCCTCCAGTAAGACCCTATGGTCTGTGAACCATACGTGATACAGAAAACAACTTGGCGTCATTATACTTATAAATATTAATATCTCAAAAGTACCCCTTTTTGATTCGGATTATGTTGAGACATGTGGTTTGATAAAACATACTCATCAGACATGTCACATTTCCAGAGCGGGCTCTCTGCTACTTTTGAACCATTTTGTCGTAGAATTGACATTATGGGTCATTAACAATCACAGCCCTCCTTTACGATTACACATCCAGACAATCACCAGCAGAGAGAGTTTCCTTTAAATCCATCTTCCCATTCACTGTGTTGGGGGTGCTCATAACATGTATTAGAACTTGAAAAGTAGCAAAGAGCCCACTCTGGAAATGTGATGCACTTATAGAGTATATTGTTTGAAACATTATGTCAAAAACATTTACAAAATCCAAGGGTGGCGGGTAGCCTAGTGGTTAGAGCGTTGGGCCAGTAACCAAAAGGTTGCTAGATTGAATCCCTGAGCTGCCATGGTAAAAGTCTGTCGTTCTGCTCCTGAACAAGGCAGTTAACCCACTGTTCCTAGGCCGTCATGGTAAATAAGAATTTGTTCTTAACTGACTTGCCTAGTTAAATAAAGGTTAAATAAAATAAGGTACTTTTGAGATATTCATTATGAATATTTTTATTGTTGAATAAATTAATGTGAAAAATTGCATTTCAGAATGTAGACCTACTCCATATGTTAGAGCACCCTAAAAGGAGTAAAATGACACGAAGATGGTGTCTGTATCCTGTACGCTTCACAGATCATCAGGTCTTACAGGAGGCATGTATAGGTCTAAAAAGGGCCTAATATGACCACTTTAATCATGGTCTTCTCCCCCCAAAAATTGGGACAAAAACGTAAAATGCATGTCAAACATCCTGTCTCGTAATGAGAGAATTCTATGTGAGAATTTCCAGAACAATCTAAGATACCCATAATATTACTGGGCCACGCTGGCATGGAATCGCCCTATACTGTAAATGGAGCCTTGATGGTCACGGTAAACATTCTAGAGATGAGTGTATGTTGATAATGGTCTCCAGGATATTGATGTCTGTTAGAAAAGTATAAGGTAGACTACCCCTCCCCCCACCCATACACATCTCCCACACACAAACAACACCCGATCCCCTCCCTCTTCCGCCAGAGCGGAGTCCAAGGTTCCGAGCACTCAGCATTGATTATTAATAGAAGGTTTTAAAACAGAGGAAGGGAGAGGAATTGTCCTCCTCTTTATGCATACTGGAATTAACACCCACTTGTCAAAGCATCAGGGCTTTCCTTTTCCCAGAACTGATGCAGTCTGAGGAAAGTGCAGTTCAACAGTGTGTTGCTAGTCTAATGGCTCTCTGCTGAATAGGAGATTGTGTGTGTTTGTGTATGTATGCGTGTTGGTGTGTGTGTGTGTGTGTGTAGGTAAGTAGGTAGCAGTGCATGGCGATGGTAAGAGAGAGATGTGTGGGGGGTAGAGGATATCATATTAGATATCTGAGACGTAGCTACAGAGTAGAGTGGAGAATCCAGGAGGGAGACATTTTGGACCTTGTGTTTCGGCCAAGTCATCTCCTCTCATTGTTTTGGAATAGGAAATTAGAACCTTGTAAAATGCTCATGTATGAGTAACTTTGAGCAATTATTTTTTTAAGCCTTGATACAATTGAGACATGGATTGTGTATGTGTGCCATTCAGAGGGTGAATGGGTAAGACAAAATATTTAAGTGTCTTTGAACGGGGTAAGAACTGCAACACTACTGGGTTTTTCACGCTCAACAGTTTCCCGTGTGCATCAAGAATGGTCCACCACCCAAAGGATATCCAGCCAACTTGACACAACTGTGGGAAGCATTTGGGTCAACATGGGCCAGCATCCCTGTGGAACGCTTTCGACACCTTGTAGAGTCCATGCCCTGACAAATTGAGGCTGTTCTGAGGGCAAACTCAATATTAGAAAGGTGTTCTTGATTTTATGTACACTCACTGTATGATGATCATTAAACAACTCTCAACTAGAAATACTATGGGGAATAATACCATATACACACGTATGTATGCACATACTTCATTCCCCTGATATATCTCACAGTAGTCATCAACACATTGCTGAAAAAAAGGTAAATCATTGATCATATCATCAATACTATTACAGTGTACGAGTAAAGCCGGTTCAGTGTCAGTTGTGGCATCCTGCAGAAGCAAACCTTATACAGCCACATCACGGCATCACAGATTCAGTGGGTATTTATGCAGTTTATCTAAAAGGGTGTCATGATCTGTGTTTTCCCATGGTGCATTTTACAAATCATGTGACCTCTTGTGCCTTGTTAATTCCCAATGGACCTGGGCATGCGTCAGCAAGTTGCTCAGTGCCTGCCTCGCTCTCTCTCTGTTTGTCTGTCTCTCTCTCTCTCTCTCTCTCTCTCTCTCTCTCTCTCTCTCTCTCTCTCCTCTCTCCTCTCTCCTCTCTCTCTCTCTCTCTCTCTCTCTCTCTCTCTCTCTCTCTCTCTCTCTCTCTCCTCTCTCCTCTCTCCTCTCTTCTCTCTTCTCTCTTCTCTCTTCTCTCTTCTCTCTTCTCTCTTCTCTCTTCTCTCTCCTCTCTCCTCTCTCCTCTCTCCTCTCTCCTCTCTCCTCTCTTCTCTCTCTCTCTCTCTCTCTCTCTCTCTCTCTCTCTCTCTCTCTCTCTCTCTCTCTCTCTCTCTCTCTCTCTCTCTCTCTCTCTCTCTCTCTCTCTCTCTCTCTCAGAACTTGTTTATTAGCACATTCTCTTCTATCACTTGCGGGTTAGGGGAGGGTTTGGCCGGGGGGGGCTTTACTTGGCTCATTGCACCATACACCTGAAACCCCACCTCTTCAAGGAATACCTAGGATAAAGCAATCCTTCTGCCCCCCCCCCCCCCCCCCCCCCCTTAAAAGATTTAGATGCACTATTGTAAAGTGGCTGTTCCACTGGATGTCATTAGGTGAATGCACCAATTTGTAAGTCGCTCTGGATAAGAGCGTCTGCTAAATGACTTAAATGTAAATGTAAATAGAGACTCCTTGTGGCGGGTCGGGTGCCTGGAGGCTGTCGCCAGTTGAACGGTCTTTCCTCCAACCCATTGGTGCGGCTGGCTTCTGGGTTAAGCTGTGGGTGTTAAGGAGCACGGTTAGGTGGTTCATGTTTCGGAGGATGCATGACTCCACCTTTACCTCTCCTGAGCCCGTTGGGGAGTTGCAGCGATGAGACAAGATTGAAATTGGGGAGAAAATACATAAAATAATACAAATGTATTACGATTGGATACTGTGATTTTATTTCGATTTGATGTTCCAAACATATTGCTGCAGAGGGACAAGAGAGAGCCATAAGAACAGTTTTTGGTCAGTCATGGAAATAAAATGGCTGAAAACTACAGACCCGGGTTCATTCCAGGGCTGTGCCACAACCGGCCATGGGTGGGAGTCCCAAACAAATTGTCTCCCTATTTAAAAATAAGATGGAAAAATAAGCTATGAAGGAAAAATACTGCAGTTTTGGTGCAGGCAGAGCCAACGAGCGCCAAAATAATATTGCGATATTGTCAAAATGATACATTGCGATTTATCGTCAAAAATAATATCCCGATATGTAACAGATTTCCCCCCCATCAACACTAAGACAGTATGTAGGCTATGTTCGACTTAAGAGCCTGGAGCTCTGTAATTACAAGACTGGTCCCCAAAGGACTTTCTCAACTAAAGGAAGTGGCCAACATTGCATTGTTTCAATCAAAGCAGGTCTATTTCAGGAAGAGTAACTGTAGTTAATGTTGTCCCACTTAGTGGGGTGGAGGTTTTGGTTGGAGCCAGTCCACTTTGTTCTGTGTGTTGTTAGCCAGTTTAATTCAGTTCAGTCTGCTCAGTGTTGTCGCTCTGCTTCTGAGCTGCTGCTGATGATGTGGGACTCATCCGTCTCCAGTGGGGTCCTTCGCTGTCCTCTGACTGACTCAAACCTAGTGAGCACAAAGGTTACTATGCCTGCGTGCAGCTTCACTAGCCTACTGCTTCTCTGCCTGGGGGGAAATATTAATGCCTCTGCTAATCGGATTAACATGAACTATCCCACATCTGCAATGCACAGATAATTATGTCGCTTGAAATGTTTATTTTCTCTCTTTTAGGTTCTGGATGTTTTTTGGACAATCATCAGTGTTTTTTTCTGTTGTCTGCTAGGCTGGGCATCATTTCAGTGGGTTTCCGGGGCTTATAGCTAACATAGACGAAAGACCGCTTTCCTTGTCTAAAGGGCAATTTTGGTTGTTGTTGCGATGATTCGTGGTTTTAGTATGATCGATTTGTGATTACTGGGCAGTAAATTAAGTTTTGTTATAAACGTCTTTTAAGAGAGTCATAATAAATGATGCTTGTAGAGAAAGACTTACGATACATCCATAATGTAGATATGCATTTAGTACACTGAAGAACAGAGAGACAGTACGAATCATATAAAAGTGCAGGAAGCTTAAACCCCATACACTCATTAAAACACACTAGGCTCAAACTGGTTGAATCAATGTCGTTCCAATGTCATTTCTCAACCAATTTTGATGTGGAACGTACGTGGAAAATACGTTGGATTTGAAAAAAGTACTATTGATTTGTTGGATTCACGTCTCCATCTCAACCACAAAAATGTAAGTTAAAGAATAGGACTAAATGCACTGAACATAACGTTTGATTTGATTTAGTCCCATTCTTTACTTTGATTCTCGGGTTGAGATGGAGACGTGAATCCAACATATCAATGATTCATTTGTAGACAAACGGGAATTAAAGCCAGACTAAGTCAGTGTCACAAAAAATACATCTCCTTCAAACGTTGATACTTGGTTGCGTTGACAACCAAACACAACTCAATATCACTTTTGTAATATAGTAAATAGCCTTAAGTTAAGGCTATTTAAAGGTTGAAATCTCATTGATCAACGTCACAACCAAATATTACCTATATTTCCACGTTGAATGACTTGGTGTGACCAGCGGGAAGTCTGCTCACAGTATAGACTGTTGGGACTGGGCATCAGACAAGTGTCTGGGGTAACACACTGTGTTTGTTTGGGGATAGTCAGACAGACATACTGTCTAGGGCTACGGCCAGATGACCTATACTGGGAAGATGGTAGGAAATGAACACAGAGTCAACGCAATAGAACCCCTACAGAACATTCAACTTTGACTACAACACCCCATACTTTTCCTGATACATCAACAACCAATGGAATTTACCCAGTACTAGTTCTCTCCCCCTCTCTCTCGCTCTCTCTTTTGCTCTCTCTCTCTCTTTCTCTCTCTCTCTCACTCTCTCATAGGCAAATATTGTACATTCGAGTTGTGCAAAGCTCATAGAGACTTACCCAAAAAGACTCACAGCTGTAATCGCTCCCAAAGGTGCTTCTACAAAGTATTGACTCTCTCTCTCTCTCTCTCTCTCTCTCTCTCTCTCTCTCTCTCTCTCTCTCTCTCTCTCTCTCTCTCTCTCTCTCTCTTTCTCTCTCTCACTCTGTATGTCTGTCTGTCTTACTCTCTCCGTCTGTCTCACTCTCTCCTCTCCTCTCATTTCCTCTCCTAACCATCATAGCACTCAATTACGACCAAACAGTCAGTACTTCAAACACGGCCTAGATGTAATTAATCTACACGGAAGCAGTTTTAGCTAATCAATCCGATGGACTCACATTGGCAGTGAGCATACAGGCTTTATTGGATTATACAGAGTGAGCATTTCCCCTGTTCACACACTACTAAGGGCTAAACCAGGAAGACTCCCGACAGCAGATGCTCGTGGAGGTCCGCAGGAGGCCAAGGCACAGCTGTGCCTCTTTTTCAATTACAGCCCCTCGTCTGGTGCCCGCTGCCTTGTTTTGGAGTGTGAGAGGGAGAGTGTACGCCCTCAGAATATATGAGAGAGATGAATGTCAACACAGATCCAGCTACGGGTACAGTGTCGATGAGTTTGTGTGTGTGCGAATGTGTGTCCATCCCGCCATACAAACCCATAAAGTTGAGCAATAATGACTGTATGAAATAAATAATTGAAATACTGAGCAATATTGTATGCAACGCTTTTGAGGGAAATTCTAATATTTGATACTAACACAATTGTAATCCTGAATGAATCATGAATGAATCGTGAATAATGATAAGTGAAAAAGTTACAGAGGGTCAAAGATCATACCACCAAGACATGCTAACCTCCCCTTGTCTTTGGGGTATGATCTTTGACCCTCTGTAACTTTTTCACTCATCATTATTCACGATTCATTCAAGATTATCCGCAATAATGGTAGCATCTACATTAATGTAGAAGTGTTTAGAAACATATTAAATTCTTATTATATTCTTATTTAGTGACTCCAAAATGACACAATACATTTTGGAGTCATTCATTTTCTATTGGGCACAAAATAATCTGAAACGCAACCAAAACAAACTGCAAATACACCCAACAAGTTTATAGAGTCACAAGCTTGATGTAGTCATTGCGTGCTAGGAATATATGGGACCAATTACTACACTTTTGACTACTTTATTTATCAGAATCTTTAGGGGTGTCAATAATTTGGATCCCTTTGACCCCTGTCTTTTTGAGAAAAAAGCATTACTTGTTAAACAAAATCTCTTTCTCTGAGCAATTATATTAGTATAAAATATTATAATTTCCCTTTTTTTTCACACAATATAGCTCAGTATTTCAATTATTTATTTTATAGAGTCATTATTGCACATCTTTATCAAGGGTGTCAATAATTTCAAACCCCACTGTACATACTTTACATACACAGAACAAAAATATAAAGGCAACATATAAAGTGTTGGTCCCATGTTTCATGAGGTGAAATAATAGATCCCAGATATGTTCCACATGCAGAAAAATCTTCCTCCTCTCAAATGTTGCGCACAAATTTGTTTACATCCCTGTTAGTGAGCATTTCTCCTTTGCCAAGACAATCCATCCACCTGACAGGTGTGGCATATCAAGAAGCTGTTTAAACACCATGATCATTACACAGGTGCACCTTGTGCTGGGGACAATAAATTACCACCCTAAAATGTGCAGTTTTGTCACAATGCCACAGATGTCTTCAGTTTTGTTGGCATGCTGACTGCAGGAATGTTCACTAGAGCTGTTGCCAGATAATTGAATGTTAATTTCTCTACCATACCTCCCTCGTAATTTTAGAGAATTTGGTAGTACGTAACCATTCCAGCCCAGGACCTCCACATCCGGCTTCTTCACCTGCGAGATTGTCTGAGACCAGCCACCCAGAAAGCTGATGAATCTCTGGGTTTGCACAACCGAAGAATTTCTGCTCAAAATGTCAGAAACCGTCGAAGGGAAGCTCATCTGCATGCTCGTCGTCCTCATCAGGGTCTTGACCTGACTACAGTTCGCGGTCCTAACCGACTTCAGTGGGATCTCAGGGATTCCAACATGAGGCCAATGGTGATTTTAAAACAGTTCAAGAGTTTAATGGCTGTGATAGGAGAAAACTGAGGATGGATAATGTAGTTACTAGCTAAATGACAGAGGGAAAAGAAGGAAGGCTGTACAGAATACAAATATTCCAAAATATGTATCCTGTTTTCAATCAGGCTCTAAAGTAAAACTGCATCAAATGTGACAAAGAAATGAATGTTATGTCCTGAATACAAAGCATTATGTTTGGGGCAAATCCAACACAATACATCACTGAGTATCCCTTTAAATATTTTCAGGCATGGTGGTGGCTGCATCATGTTATGGGTATGCTTGTCATCGGCAAGGACTAGGGAGTTTTTTTTTTAGGACAAAACTAAATGGAATATAGCTATAAGCACAGGCAATATTCTAAAGGAAAACCTGGTTCAGTCTGCTTTCCAACATACACTGGCAGACAAATTCACCTTTCAGCAGGACAATAACCTAAAACACTATTCCAAATCTACACTGGAGTTGCTTACCAAGTCAACATTGATGTTCCTAAGTGGCCTAGTTGCAGTTGACTTAAATTGGCTTGAAAATCTATGGCAAGACTTGAAAATGGCTGTCTAGCAATGATCAACAATCAACTTGACAGAGCTTGAAGAAAAATGAAGGGCAATTAGTGTACCATCCAGATGTGCAAAGCTCTTAGAGACTTACCCAAAAAGACTCACAGCTGTAATCACCGCCAAAGGTGCTTCTACAAAGTATTGACTCAGTGGTGTGAATACTTATGTAAATTAGATATTTCTGGATTTATTTTATTTTTAAAAAATTGTTAAAATGTCTAAAAACCTGCTTTCACGTTATCATTATGGGGTATTGTGTGTAGATGGGTGAGATAAAACCCACATTTAATCAATTTTGAATTCAGGCTGTAAAATAAAATGTGGAATAAGTCAAGGGGTATGAATATTTTCTGAAGGCACTTCATACAGAAGGTGAGTTGTCGGCTTGTTGGTTGAATGGACACAATTCAGATTACACGACTGTACTTTAAAAGTCACCCTTAGAAGTTGAATGTAGGCCATGTCTCACTACTTCACTCTATGTTTACTTGACCTATGACCACATTAACATTCAAAAGCATAACAGGAACAGCAGGGGTTTTCCAGGAACTTATTTTGGCATTTTGCAAACTATCCCGTACAGTACACGGAAAATAAGGTTTGTGTTATTTAGCAGTCCTTCCATCCTTTAAAGGTCAAGGACGACAAGATTTGTTACCAATACCATTTGGTATGATTTTATTTTATGTGACTGTCCTAATATGGACACCATAGCAGCATAATCACATCAACAGAAATGATTGTAATTTACACTTATGTTCTCTCTCTGTTTGCATGCAGGTGGTCATTCTGTATTTCCAGCCGAGTGTATTCCGCTGTATCTTGTTGAGATGGGTTCGCCTGTTGGGATTCACCACAGTCTATGGGACAGTGACCCTAAAGCTCTACAGGTACTCTTTTACCATGTTTAATCATTACCGTTAACCAGGCATGGGATAAATGATGTTATATTGCTACCTGCTGAGTAATTACTTTAGGATGAGAGTCATGTCCCAAGAAAGGGACTCTGGAAAGCACTTGATTGCTGGCTTTTTACAGGGTTGCATGCAGTGGAAAACACTCATGCATGCACACATGTAACAGAGTATATTCTACACACACACACACACACACACTTCGACATAATATGGCTATCTAGAAACTGCCAATAAATCACCTTGTTTGTTTATGATTTTTTTTAATTTTCATAAATCAACAGGGTGATTCACTGGCAGTTTCTAGATAGCCATGCTATTAAAGGTCACATCCCTCTCTAGGTGACTGGGGCTGTCCTATTTGACAGGGACAACCCCATACCAATGTCCTGGGAACACCAGAGAAAGACGTGCACTCAGAGACGAAGGGAAGGATTCTACTGTAGTTGATTGTGTACTGGAAGAAAGAAGCAAAGGTTGAACATAGCCAATCACATCCTGCCTGTGTTCTGCCAGCTTTAGAGTTCAGGGTGTTACTCAAGGATCGGGTTTACTCTGAACATGTATCAAATGGAATGCTGTAAGGGCCATTCTGCCAGCTTTCAAAGTCTGTCTCATCCACAATGGTAATGAACTAAAGGAAAGGGAAAACAATGGAAAGGATATACCCCAAGGGCCGGTTTCCTGGACCTACAGTAGATTAAGCCTACTACTGGACTAAAAAGATATTTCACTGCAGATGAGACAAAGTCTGGCACATACAATTACAGTAATTTACACTAATTTAACGGAATATGTGCTCTGGCACTTCAAGTCTGTATTAAGTTCTGTAAGTGCATTCACATTTACAGTGCAAGCTCTTGTTTTATCCACAAGCCACCTACATTTGTTTCAACCGCGTTAAACAAGCCAGTTCATCCCTATTGACCCACTGTGATACTCTTTAATAAACGCAATTATAGGTCGGCTGATGTCTAAGAAAGTAAGAGCCCTTATGAAGTACGGGGAGCAGCTAGTGGCGTTTCTTGGCTTGTTCATCAGGCCACACTTTAGAAAAAATTCACTACCTCGTTAAGCGAGACTGAGAGTTTGCCCAGTTAAAGTGTGGGAGGAAGAGAGGGGAGAAAAAACAAACAGAGAGCACTTTGGCCCAAATGGTCTCAATTTATTACATTTTATCGAATGGCTGAGACAGGCCAGGAGGCAGAAAACAAATAGAGGGAGTAATGCTGGTAGAAAGAGGGAAACCCCTTAGTCAAAGCTAGCTGTGGGAGAGAGGGAGGGGTCTAGAGGAGGAGAGGTGGAGGGTGAGCCCCTGTGAACAGTTGATAATGAGACATGGGGCAGACGTATTTAAATAGATACAGGAGCGTGATCGGAAATGGCGACAGCGGCAGTGTTCTCAGCAAGTGAAGGTGGCAAAAATACCTAAGGAAGCTCTTAATCATGGTGGGGGGAGTTGAATTTGGGCGAGAGTAATCGGAAGGTGAGTCGTGGAGGAAGTCATGGAGGGGAAAGTGAGCACATTGCACAGATCCATTTTTGAGAGGAGCTCATTAGGGGGGATGCACAGGACACTTCATCAATGTGTCTGGAAGTTCTGGGGCTAATAATGAGGATGGGGCTGATGTTAAACACTCAACAGGACCTCTCTGTCTCTGATGGCCCCCATGGATGTTCATTTGAGGAAAGGGAAGGGAATTAAGAGACGTAGCAATGCCACTATTACATTACATCATTACATTGAAATCATTTTATGATGACGCTAATGAGAATGATGATAGTGACTATAATGACAAATGTTATGGTAATTCATAGATGAAGATGACAATAAAACCACAACAATAAAATCAACAAGCAGCATCACAGCAGCACCTTTCCTTGTATGTCTTGACATTGAGCTGTCCCATGTCCCCAGGGTCCTGAAGGTGTTCCTGTCGCGAACGGCCCAGCGGATCCCCTACATGACCAGTTGGCGGGTGCTGCGTCTCCTGGCCATTATCCTGCTCATCGTCTGCTGGTTCCTGGTGGCCTGGACCTCGGCCGTCTGCCAGAACCTGGACAGGAACCTGGCCCTCATCGAGGTGGGCTACACCCCCGACGGGCTCCAGTTCAGCATGTGCCTGCTAGATCGCTGGGACTACATGATGGCCGTCGGTAAGTGACATTTTTTTTAAATCTATATTTAACCTGGAAACCTCTTTTGTGTTGACGATAATAATATATGCCACTTAGCAGACTCTGCAAGCGAGTGCAGTTTTTGTATGTGATGTTTGCGGGAATTGCCAGCGCCTTTCTCTCACCAACTGAGACAGAAACATAGTGATCTTACTGCATCCTGTTAAAGATACGAGGGCCAATCATGTACTTTATGGCTTAAATGTGTGAAGATCCTCACTTAGAGTGAGACAGAGGGGCCAGAGAGAGAGAGCGAGAGAGGGTGGGAGAGAGAGAAAACACTTAAATATTTTATATGAACACGTTGTTTTGGGGAAAATTGCACTTGGTTCATAGAACCGAAGTCACGTCAGTAACGTCCAGCAGTGGTTGTAATTAACAGCGGTTTCGGTTTCCTTGCTACAAATGTGTCTCTATCTTTTGAACATTTAATTTTTTTATAATCAGAAGGTGAGTCATGGAGGAAGTCATGGAGGGAAATTTTATTTAATTTTATTCCAATTTTGTTTGATTTTATTAGATTTTGTTCGATTTGAATCAATTTGTTTTATTATAATACAAAACATAAACATACAAACGACAACATACAGTCTCCAGTGCCCGAATCACTCTCTACCACATGGCCTCAAACTGCACCATTTTGTTCCTCTCCGTCGCCCACGCACTTTCAACATTTAGATAATAAAGCATTTCATCTTCCCATTGTGTTAACGATGCAGGATTGGTTGATTTCCAGTTTTTAACGATACGTTTTTTCAAGTTGATTGATGAGAAAAGGATTGTCCAACCCATCTTTCAGTGATGACCCCATCACTGAAAGATAAGACTCTCAGGAACACATATGTGTCTTCTGATAACCCTCAAGCCACACAGGACTCATTAGTACAGAGCGTACAAGACCAGGCACTAAATCAGACGGGGGGAAATTCTACACAGAATATACAGTAATACAAGACTATTGCCTGATGATCTTCTGAACTTCCCAATACCTTTCTGATGCATTTCAGTCAATTCAAACCATACTCATACCAGACTGATTTGTAATAGACTGTTAAAGCCCCAATTAAAAAACTATACATTGGCCTTTGATAACATCACAATTTTTATATGGTGAGGTTGCAATTTTTTTTAAATATCAAAGTGGGGTAGCGTGCCAAAAAAGTTTGGGAATCCCTGGCCTACACGCTTATCTGTGCTCCTACAACAGACATGAACTCTCCTTAGGTAGCCTGCAAGTCAGCCCAAATTGAGAGTGAAAAGCAGACTCGTTTTAAGCATATGCTGACTAAGGTCCAAGTAATGCTCCAAGGTCCAGGAAAACAGAACGCTGGCCCTGCTTTGCATTTGTGGAACAGGTGTAGCCCAGGGCAACCATTACACGCTGTGTTGAAGCCAAACATCTTTGTGTTCAAGAGGGGAAAAACTGGAGGAAAGTCCAGCTAAATTTGACTCACTAAGCTGTGTGAGCAACTGGGTCGTTCCACGTAGTGAGTCCCTTTATTTTATTTTACCTTTATTCAAACAGTGAGTCACCACTGAGACCAGGGTCTCTTTCACAAGGGAGTCCTGCATATACTATTTAATAAGACAAAATCAAAATCAAATACAACATAAAATAAGTAAAATACAGCACAACACAAATAAGAAAAACTGTTAAATTCCTCAATAAGAATGTTTGATGTTTTAAGTAGAAAATGTGCACCAATATTGGAATTTAAAAGCCTGTTATATTAAATAGAGATATACTGTAAATAAAGACTTGCTAAAGTGCCAAATTGCAGAATTTTGAAATGTATCTCTGTGTACTCTCCATGACTTCCAGGAAGATTTTAACCAATTTAACCCTAGCATTTCTCAAAGTTTTCATCATCATTGTAAAGCCCTAGTTATTTTGTTGCTTTCACAAAGTGATTTCTGAAGACTATTATTTATTTCATGCGATTCATTTTAATGGGAAAAAACAATAAACTGTCCCTAATTTTAAGTTAAGGTCAACCTTGTGAAGTGAACTCAACTCTTGTTTTAATGTGTTGAAACTATTTGTTTAATTATTATTCAAAGGAAACATTGAACATTACAAGATGGTGCCGGAGAAAAAGGCTGTCATTACAAGATGGTGCTGGAGAAGAAGGCTGACGTTTTACCTATTCCTAACCCATTGTGTTTTTTGTTCGTTACTTTCTGTTGTTTGAAACTTATTTTGAAACTTATTTTGTACATAATGTTGCTGCTATCGTCTCTTAAGACCGAAAATAACTTCTGGACATCAGAACTGCGATTACTCGCCACGGACTGACAGAATCCTTTTTTTCCTTTAACAAGTCGAACGAGCCCGACGTGAATGACATACTGCTTTCCTGGTAACAGGCCCAGATCCCCATCATTGAGTGAAGAAAAGGCGGAGAAAAGGGGGACGGAGGGCGGGTTGCCTTCTGAGAATTCGTAGGCGATCGATTAAACTCCCACTTCCTTCCATTCTGCTAGCAAACGTGCAATCTTTGGAAAATAAAATCGATGACTGACGTGGAATATTAAACTACCAACGGGACATTCAAAACTGTAATATCTTATGCTTCACGGAGTCGTGGCTGAACGACGACATTATCAACATACAGCTGGCTGGTTATACGCCGTATCGGCAGGATAGAACAGAGGCGTCTGGTACGACAAGGGGTGGTGGACTATGTATTTTTGTAAATAACAACTGGTGCACGATATCTAAGGATGTCTCGAGGTTTTGCTCGCCTGAGGTAGAGTATTTCATGATAAGCTGTAGACCACACGATCTACCTAGAGAGTTTTCATCTGTATTTTTCGTAGCTGTTTACATACCACCACAGACTGATGCTGGCACAAAGACTGCACTCAATGAGCTGTATTCTGCCATGAGCAAACAGGAAAACGCTCACCCAGAGGCGGCACTCCTAGTGTAAGAGGACTTTAATGCACGGAAACTTAAATCCGTCTTTCAATCATTAGTATCAATTTTAAATGTGCAACCAGAGGGGGAAAAACTCTGGACCACCTTTACTCCACACACAGAGACACATACAAAGCTCTCCCTCGCCCTCCATTTGGCAAATCTGACCATAATTCTCACATTCTCACATAATTCTCATAATTCTCTCAAAAATAAAAGCAGGAAGCACCAGTGACTCGATAAAAAAGTGGTCAGATGAAGCAGATGCTAAGCTACAGGACTGTTTCGCTAGCACAGACTGGAATATGTTACGCGATTCCTCCGATGGCATTGAGGACTACACCACATCAGTCATTGGCTTCATCAATAAGTGCATCGATGACGTCATCCCCACAGTGACCGCAAGTACATACCCCAACCAGAAGCCATGGATTACAGGCAACATTTGCACTGAGCTAAATGCTAGAGCTGCCGCTTTCAAGGAGTGAGACTCTAACCCAGAAACTTAGAAGAAATCCCGCTATGCCATCCGACGAATCATCAAACATGCAAAGCGTCAATACAGGACTAAGATCGAATAGTACTACACCGTCTCTGACGCTTATCGGCTGTTGCAGGGCTTGCAAACCATTACAGACTACAAAGGGAAGCACAGCCTAGAACTGCCCAGTGACACGAGCCTACCAGACGAGCTAAACTACTTCTATGCTCGCTTCGAGGCAAATAACACTGAAACATGCATGAGAGCACCAGCTGTTCTGGAAGACTGTGTGATCACGCTCTCTGCAGCAGATGTGAGTAAGACCTTTAAACAGGTCAACATTCACAAGGCTGCAGGGCCAGACGGATTACCAGGACGTGTACTGCCAGCATGCGCTGACCTACTGGCAAGTGTCTTCACTGACATTTTCAACCTCTCCCTGACCGAGTCTGTAATACCAACATGTTTTGAGCAGACCATCATAGTCCCTGTGGCCAAGAACACTAAGGTAACGTGCCTAAATGACTACCGAACCGTAGCACTCACGTCTGTAGCAATGAAGTGCTTTGAAAGGCTGGTCTTGGCTCACATCAACACCATTATCCCAGAAACATTTGACCCACTACAATTTGCATACCGCCCTAACAGATCCACAGATGATGCAAACTCCAAACTGCCTTTTCCCACCTGGACAAAAGGAACACCTATGTGAGAATGCTATTCATTGACTACATCTCAGCATTCAACACCATAGTACCCTCTAAGCTCATCACTAAGCTAAGGACCCTGGGACTAAACACCTCCCTCTGCAACTGGATCCTGGACTTCCTGACGTGCCACCCTCAGGTGGTAAGGGTAGGTAACAACACATCCGCCACGTGCCCTCAGGGGTGTGTGCTCAGTCCCCTCCTGTATTCCCTGTTCATTCATGACTGCACGATCAGGCACGACTCCAACACCATTATTAAGTTTGCTGATGTCACAACAGTGGTAGGCCTGATCACCGACAACGACGAGACAGCCTAAAGGGAGGAGGTCAGAGACCTGACCAAGTGGTGCCATGGCTACAACCTCTCCCTCAACGTGATTAAGACAAAGGAGATGATTGTGGACTACAGGAAAAGGAGGACCGAGCACACCCTCATTCTCATCGACGGGGCTGTAGTGGAGCAGGTTGAGATCTTCAAGTTCCATGGTGTCCACATCACCAACAAACTAACATGGTCCAAGCACACCAAGACAGTCATTCAGGAAACTGAAAAGATTTGGCATGGGTCCTCAGATCCTCAAAAGGTTCTACAGCTCCACCATCGAGAGTATCCTGACTGGTTGCATCACTGCCTGGTATGGCAACTGCTCGGCCTCCAACCGCAAGGCACTATAGAGGGTAGTGCGTACATTCCAGTACATCACTGGGGCTAAGCTTCCTGCCATCCAGGACAACTATACAAGACGGTGTCAGAGGAAGGCCCTAAAAATTGTCAAAGACTCCAGCCACTTTAATCATAGACTATTCTCTCTGCAAGCGGTACCGGAGCGCCAAGTCTTGGTCCAAGAGGTTTCTAAACAGCTTCTACCCCCAAGCCATAAGACTCCTGAGCATCTAATCAAATGGCTACCCAGACTATTTGCATTGCCCCCCCCACCTCTCTTTTACACCGCTGCTGCTCTCTGATGTTATCATCTATGCATTGTCACTTTAATAACTCTACCTACATGTACATATTACTTCAATTAATTTGACTATTCGGTGCACCCGCACATTGACTCTGTACCGGTACCCCCCTGTATATAGTCTCGCTATTGTTATTTTACTGCTGCTCTTTTATTAAGTTTAATAAAAAATATTTTTTTTTAAATCTTTGACCATCATTCTATCTCCCACACGGCAACTCCACTCCCACTTGTCTCCATTTCCACATGCCAACCCTCATTTTCCCTCAGCCTATCCCATCTATCTCTGCTGGCCACCCACTTCGGGTTTCTACCTAACACATATCTTTCAACTATGCTGTGATGTTTAACGTACAATTTTACTCTATCCAATCGAATAGAATCCACAGATTGCAAGTTGAAGATAAATACTTTTACTAAGAGTATTAGTATATTAGTAATTGACTGACCCGGTCTCTCCAGATCTCCTAACAGTACTATTTCTAGGGTCAATTTTAGATCAATGCTATGCATTTTCCGCCATTCCTGAACCCGAGACCAGAAACAGGCTACCTGAGGGCAATACCAAAACAAATGGTCTATTGATTCTGTATCCTCACAACAAAATCTGCAGAGCTTTGATGATTTTATGCCCCAAACATTCAACATTTTGTTGGTGGCAAGAATTTTATATAATAATTTTAACTGAAAAGCACGAAGTCTTGAATCTTGCGTTGTTTTATATATTAACTCATACATGGAATAGGTACATCAAAAATCTCTTCCCAACTATTTTGCAATCTGTATGGCACAGTTGTCAACATCCTGGTCCTCAAATGAAACTGGTATACTTTCCTATTTATGCTATGTTTATCCCTCAGCCAGTTTTGATCCTTTATATTGGGCAGACAGACCAGTTCCCTACCTCCTTCCGCTGCCACCTGCCTGTAATCAATTGGTTGCACTCTTGGATTGAGCAGACCTTTCCGTACAATTCTGATAACTCCATGAAGGACATAACTCTACCATTCCAATTTATAATATATTATAAGAACAAAATAGCCTTTTCAAGCATCTTTCCCTTAAATACAGGTATTATATCAACCAGCACATTTGAGTTCAGCCATAATATTTGTTGTAGTAATTGTTCTACCTTTTCAGGGGGATGAAATTGAAATTGTATCCAGCTCTTCAATGCTTGTTTGAAAAAGAGAGATACTTTTTCAATTAATCGAAAATGAGACATGGCAATCTGCACAAAGGCAAAAAGGCCATTTTTAAACAATGGATGAGCTTTTGTTAGTAATCTACTTGAGAACCATTTAGGGTTCAAATAAAACTTTTGGATGAGTGAAGCTTTTAGAGAGAGGTTTAGTGCTTTTATATTTAATACTCTCAACCCACCCAATTCAAATTCATTATATAGATAGGCACGTTTTATTTTGTCTGGTTTAGCATCTCAGATAAAGCAAAATATTTTTTGCTTATATGATTTGATAAGCGAATCATCCGGAGTAGGCAGCGATGTAAGTAAGTGAGTAAACTGAGATTTGAATACGGAGTTAATGTCACGTTCTGACCTTAGTTCTTTTTTTATGTCTTTATTTTAGTTTGGTCAGGGCGTGAGTTGGGGTGGGCATTCTATGTTGTTTTTCTATGTTTTGTTCTGTATGTTATATTTCTATGTGTTTGGCCTCGTATGGTTCTCAATCAGAGGCAGGTGTCAGTCGTTGTCTCTGATTGGGAGCCATATTTAGGTAGCCTGTTTTTTTATTGTGTTTTGTGGGTGATTGTTTCCTGTGTTCGTACCATATGGTACTGTTTCGGTTTTCATTTATTCTCTTATTCTTTTGAATTTTGTATTCATTCTCTATTAAATGATATTATGGATACATACCACGCTGCATTTTGGTCCTCCTCTCCTTCCACCAACAGAAGCCTTTACAGTTAATCATGGCAATTTTCCCATAAATAGACAGGTATTTACCTCTCCATGGTTTCAGGATCTTGTCTATTTTTACAAGTTTTCTATTGAAATTCATTGTTGAGAGCTTATTTATAATATAATACTGAGTATGTCTACTTCACCATCAGCCCATTTTATAGGTAAACTGCAGGGTAATGTAAAAGTAGTATTTTTTAAGGATCAAATACCTAATATTGTACACTTATCATAATTAGGTTTTAGTCCAGAGAGTACAGAAAAGTTATCTAGATCTTCAATGAGACATTGCAAGGATCTAGCTTGCGGACTTAATATAACACTTGAGTCATCGGCATACATGGACACCTTTGTTTTTAAGCCTTGGATTTCTAATCCTCTAATGTTGTTATTGGATCTGATTATAATAGCTGGCATTTCGATGGCCATAACGAATAGATATGGTGACAGCGGACACCCTTATTTAACTCCTCTTGACTATACAACACTCTCTGAGAAGTAGCCGTTATTTACTTTTTTACTCCTGGGGTTGCTATACATAATTTTTTACCCATTTTATAAGACAATTACCGAAATTGAAAAAATCCAGGCATTTATAAATGAAATCCAGTCGTATTTACCATAATTAGTGCTTGTAAAGTTACTGCCATCAGAGGTATTATGAAGGTCAAAACTAGAGCTTTCAAATGACAGATATTTAGAATTCAAGAAATAGGTTCTAGCAATATTTGTTTTTTTACCTTGCCCGTTTGCCTGTGAGCCAATGCCACAGATGTTAGAAAATTTAAACAAGATATGTGTGTAGCAAATCTGAGTAGGTTTTCTTTTTTTTATCGGGTTAAAGTTATTTTGTGAGGTGGTCAGATCTTTCCATGATAGAGTATGTTGTTCCTCCATAGCGTAAAGCTGTTGGTACTCGTCGATTTCCCTCAGGATCTCCTTAGTATCCATTTGGCTCTTTACGGCAACCAGTTGTTTTACGAAAAGATAACAATGAGTCTTTCCCACGACGATGACAGGTGTCTGTACTACAGCCAGCTAGCACTCATGGAATCCACGCAAAAAAAGAAGCACAAACTTGCAGTCCCAGCCGTAAAGGCTAACCACGTCGTGGCATCCTTAGCAACAAAACTTTCATTCGGAATTAAAATCGATTTAATGAAAATGTTTTAATATAAACAACAAACTGAGTGTAAACAGTACAATGTTCTGTTGTGCACTCTGATGATGTATATCCGGTCCACTCACCTGTCTCTATAAGCTCTATAAGCTTGGCATCTTTAGTCTCTTTTATTACTTGTTACTTTTATTTCTTACTCTTATTCATATTTTTTTGAAACTGCATTGTTGGTTAGGGGCTCGTAAGTAAGAATTTCACTGTTGTATTCGGCGCATGTTATTTGATTTGACATGGGCCATTGATTACATTGGCCTTTGACCGTAAGGCATTACAGACGGTAGTGCTTACGGCCCAGTACATCACTGGGGCCAAGCTTCGTGACATCTTGGCCATATATACTAGGCGGTGTCATAGGAAGGCCCAAAAATTGTCTCTCTGCTACCGCACAGCAAGCGGTACTGGATTGTCAAGTCTTGGACCAAAAGGCTCCTTAGCAGCTTCTACCTCCAAGCCATAAGACTGCTGAACATCTAATCAAATTGCCAACCAGACTATTTACATTGACCCCCCCCCCCCCCCCTTCCTGCATAGTCACTTTACAAATTACCTCGACTAACCTGTACCCCCGATCATTGCCTCTCTACCGGTACCCCCTGTATAAAGCCTTGTTATTGTTATGTACATTTATTGTGTTACTTTTTGATTGTTTACATTTTTTATTTTTTACCTTAGTTTATTTAATAAATGTTTTATTAATTCTTGCCACTAGGGGGGTGCCATTTCGACATAGTACAAATTCGTTTCCAAATTAAACTGCCTCGTACTCAATTCTTGCTCGTACAATATGCATATTATTATTACTATTGGATAGAAAACACTCTCTAGTTTCTAAAACCGTTTGAATTATGTCTGTAAGTGAAACAGAACTAGACTTAGAGCAATTCTCCTATGAGGATTTGAAAATGCTGAAATCTGCTTGCTGTTCCCAGACCTGTGGATAACTCTGACTGTCTTCTATTGGTTGAGATGCACTGCATACGCCTTCCCCTGGTTGTTAGCGAATAGGGAGTCTTGAAATGGCGTCTCTACGTAGTTCCCAAAGTTTATAAATTGATTGGGAACGAGGTGGCTGATTCTTTCCACCTTCGCTCGGGCGCATTGAGGACCTGGGGACGTTCTTTTGGAACCATCGGTTATAGATCTCAGACATTTCCGGCTGTGTTTTTATTCGATATAGGTGTTGAAGACATCGTAATGTTGTTATTTTGAACCGAATTATATCAGTTTACGTCAGTATATTGCGATTTTCGGGTATTTATTTCCTTGGCGCTGTAGGAATGTGGGTATTTCTCTCTTTCGTGCTAATGTTAACTGCTAATTGCAACTCTGAAGAGGACGTTCTCCAACCTATCAACGATTCTTTTTGACAAAGGACACCTTTTCCCAAGATTCTGATGAGAGTTCATCGAAAAGTAAGAACTATTTATGCTGATAATTCATTGTTCTGTTGAAAAATGTCAAATGCATGAAACGCCATTGCTTGCAGTGTAGCATTGTGTTATCGCAGCCTGTATTGCGCAGTAAGGTTAATTTTAAAAATGTAATTCAGCGATCGCTTTAAGAACTAATTTGTCTTTCAATTGCTGTCCAACCTGTATTTTTTTAGTCAAGTATATGAATAGTTTTCGATAAGAGTAGGTGGCTTTTCAAGATGGCGCCGGACAGATTGCTCGAGCTCTTGGCTACTTTTCTCATTGTATAAGCACAATTTGTGCCACTAAATATGCACATTTTCGAACAAACTATATATGCATTGTGTAATATGATGTTACAGGACTGTCATCTGAAGAATTCTGAGAAGGTTAGTGAAAAAATTAATATATTTTGGTGGTTTATACGTTATAGCTATTTTTGCCTTGAATCAATGCTGTTGTAATGTTCGCTATTGTGCTAAGCTAATATAACGCTATATTGTGTTTTCGCTGTAAAACACTTAGAAAATCTGAAATATTGTCTTGATTCACAAGATCTGTGTCTTTCATCTGCTGCACACTGTGTATTTTTAAGAAATGTTTTATGATGAGTAATTAGCTAATACACGATGGTCTCTAGTTATTCTAGTCATTTTAGTGAGAGTTGTGATGGAGGCTGCAATGGTAAACTATGATTTATACCTGAAATATGCACATTTTTCTAACAAAACCTATGCTATACAATAAATATGTTATCAGACTGTCATCTGATGAGGTTGTTTCTTTGTTAGTGGCTATTTATATATTTATTTGGTCGAATTTGTGATGGCTACTGATGCAGTAAGAAAATGGTGGAGTATGGAAGTGGTGTCTTTTGCTAACGTGGTTAGCTAATAGATTTACATATTTTGTCTTCCCTGTAAAACATTTTAAAAAATCAGAAATGATGGCTTGATTCACAAGATGTGTATCTTTCATTTGGCTTTCCAACAGACATTGGGAGATAAATTCACATTTCAGCATGACTATAACCTTAAACAAAAGGCCAAATATACATTGCAGTTGCTTACCAAGACAACATTGGATGTTCCTGAGTGGCCTAGTTAAAGTTTTGACTAAAATCTGCTTGAAAATCTATGGCAGGACTTGAAAATGGTGTCTAGAAATGATCAACAACCAACTTTATTATTTTTATTTTACCTTTATTTTACCAGGGAAATTGACTGTGAACATATTCTCCTTTATAGCAATGAAGTGGGGGAATACTTACAGGGGAGTGGAGAGGGATGAATGAGCCAATTGGAAGCTGGGGATGATAAATTGGCCATGATGGTATGAGGGCCAGAGGGGGGAATTTAGCCAGGTCACCGGGGTTAACACCCCTACTCTTACGATAAGTGCCATGGGATCTTTAGTGACCATAGAGAGTCAGGACACCCGTTTAATATCCCATCCAAAAGACAGCGCCCTACACAAGGCAATGTCCCCAATGACTGCCCTGGGGCATTTGGGATATTATTTTTGACCAGAGGAACTTGACAGAGATTGAAGAATGTTTAAAAGAATAATGTGCAAATATTGTACAATCCAGGTGTAAAAAACCTCTTAGACTTACCCAGAAAGACTCATAGCTGTAATCGCTCGCAAAGGTGATTCTAACATGTATTAACTCAGGGGGTTGAATACTTATATATTCAAGATATATTAGTGTTTTATTTTATAGTCTGAACGACAACAGTGAACAGGCGACTCCGGGATGCTGGCCTTCTAGGCAGAGTTCCTCTGTCCAGTGGCTGTGTTCTTTTGTACATCTTAATCTTTTATTTTTATTGGCCAGTCTGAGATATGGCTTTTTCTTTGCAACTCTGCCTAGAAGGCCAGCATCCCGGAGTCGCCTCTTCACTGTTGACGTTGAGACTGGTGTTTGCTGGTAATATTTAATGAAGCTGCCAGTTGAGGACTTTCTGAAGCATCTGTTTTTCAAACTAGACACTCTAATGTACTTGTCCTCTTGCACAGTTGTGCACCGGGGCCTCCCACTCCTCTCTCTATCTTAGTTAGAGCCAGTTTGCACTGTTCTGTGAAGGGAGTATTACACAGAGTTGTACGAGCTCTTCCGTTTCTTGGCAATTTCTCACATGGAATAGCCTTCATTTCTCAGAACAAGAATAGACTGACAAGTTTCAGAAGAAAGTTATTTGTTTCAGGCCATTTTGAGCCTGTGAACCCACAAATGCTGATGCTCCAGATACTCAACTAGTCTAAAGAAGGCCAGTTGTATTGCTTCAGTACAACAGTTTTCAGCTGTGCTAACATAATTGCAAAAGCCTTTTCTAATGATCAATTAGCCTTTTAAAATGATAAACTTGGATTAGCTAACACAATATGCAATTGGAACACAGGAGTGACGGTTGCTGATAATGGTCCTCTGTACGCCTATGTAGATATTCCATTAAAAATCTGCCGTTTCCAGCTACAATAGTGATTTACAGCTTTAACAATGTCTACACTGTATTTCGGATCAATTTGATGTTATTTTAATGGACAAAAAAATGCTTTTCTTTCAAAAACAAGGACATTTCTAAGTGACCCCAAACTTTTGAATGGTAATATATATATATATATATATATACACTGCTCAAAAAAATAAAGGGAACACTTAAACAACACAATGTAACTCCAAGTCAATCACACTTCTGTGAAATCAAACTGTCCACTTAGGAAGCAACACTGATTGACAATAAATTTCACATGCTGTTGTGCAAATGGAATAGACAAAAGGTGGAAATTATAGGCAATTAGCAAGACACCCCCCAAAACAGGAGTGATTCTGCAGGTGGGGACCACAGACCACTTCTCAGTTCCTATGCTTCCTGGCTGATGTTTTGGTCACTTTTGAATGCTGGCGGTGCTCTCACTCTAGTGGTAGCATGAGACGGAGTCTACAACCCACCCAAGTGGCTCAGGTAGTGCAGTTCATCCAGGATGGCACATCAATGCGAACTGAGGCAAAAAGGTTTGCTGTGTCTGTCAGCGTAGTGTCCAGAGCATGCAGGCGCTACCAGGAGACAGGCCAGTACATCAGGAGACGTGGAGGAGGCCGTAGGAGGGCAACAACCCAGCAGCAGGACCGCTACCTCCGCCTTTGTGCAAGGAGGTGCACTGCCAGCTGCCTTAACTGTTTCCACTGCCATGTGGAAACAGTTAAGGGGTGGGAATACTTTCTGAAGGCACTGTAATAGTCAAAGCATAATCTAAAAGCGGGTGAGCTGATTCAACTCTTTTATGGACATTTTCTTGTGTTTGTGGTGAAAAACTGAGCGGGCCGAGCATAACACATCAACCCTGTTACCCATAGATAGACAGACTAGAAATGTTTTAAAACACATACATTTTTTTGTGAAGCTGTACATTCAATTGCCCCTCCCTGTTGCACACAACAAGCTTGCATTCCCTCTATAACAAGGGGATTCCTGACTGATTTAAGATTAAATCATCAACCCTGTTACAGTCTGTGACTTTATTTGGCACTTATTAGACACTTACTATGGTCATTTTTTTTATTTTACTTATTAAGTTGAACATGTGCTTGTTATGACAGAATGTTAAAATAAGGTGAGTTACACTACCCTAAAGGGACTGATTTCGCGGAACGACTCAACTATAGAGTAGGACACACAGGGCGGCCATTTTGTATTGTTGTTTATTGATGTAGACCTAAATATCTACCTAGGGCTATGGTAGATTACACCCTGTCAGAGCTCTTGATGGATCTTAGTCCTTAGATAAACATAACAAATGGCATTTTGAGTGAGCTATGGCACTCAATAATGTTTATCCTGCTGTTTAAGGCACATACTGTAGGCCTCTGTCAGACCTTGGAGCACTTCCATTCATGCAGACAAGCAACGTGAATGTTAAAATGGTGACAACTATTCATGGAAACGGCAGACGTCTATTGCTGTCAAGCCGGCTAAGCTACACCCAGAAAACAAGGGGGATTGGGGAAGATTTATAAAACCTTGGACAAGTCATGGAGTGTCTAGAGAATACAGTCAGAGCAGGTTTGCATTTTCATTGCATTTATTGAACATGTCATTTTTCAACATGCCAGTGTTAGACAATCTATATTGCCCTGAGTCCATGAAATCAGTCAACTGTGGAGTGCATGGGTGGTCGATGTTGATAGTAATACTGCTAAGGTGAGGAGGGGGGCATTTAAGGGTGAAACCTCCCATTCCTTTGCATTCGAAGCATGATGAACAGGCTTTGTATGTATTGCTTGTTGTTACTCTTATGTCTTTGCCCCTGGGTATATCAAGTATTCAATCTATCTATTTTTAAAGGGACAATCAGCAGTTGCTACGTTTAGAAGAATATACCTTATCAATGTCTCATGAGTTTAGTTAACTGTTGTATCCCACCAGAACTCAAATGATAAGCTTGTTTCTGTGAATTTGACTGTGGTTACATTTCTCCAGCCCCATAACTCAGCTTTTTACCGAAACAGGGGCGGGGAGGGGGCTTTGTTATTATTGCTACTGCCGATTTACGCTTTAATGCCTCTCCTACAGTAGCTATGTAGCTCCCATTGTGTTGAAGTTCTCCACGTCCTTCTTCATGTTTGTCCCACAGCGGAGTTCCTGTTCCTGCTGTGGGGAGTGTATCTGTGTTACACCGTGAGGACGGTGCCGTCGGCCTTCCATGAGCCCCGTTACATGGCCATCGCCCTCCACAACGAGCTCGTCCTGTCTGCCATCTTCCACGTTATTAGGTAAAGATTCCAACCTGTGGTGGGGAGAGATATGACAGTATGGATGTGTATTTATTTTTCTCATATTGAGCTATATTTAGAGATAAGTATATGCATTGAATATTATACATCATGGACTTTAATATGTTTTATATGTAAACAATCTGACACTTGTCACTCACTGTTGGCTAGCCTATTGCTGTCCACCAATTTGCAGTGATATTCAATGAGCCACAAGTATCTCTATAGTATCTCTCACAAGTATCTCTCTTTAGTATCTCTATGCGTTTCAAAGGGGAGTTTTGTTATTGTATCCAAGACTATGAATAGGCCCTCTGCTTTCCGTGTAGCCTATGTATCAAGTACTAAACATCCTAAATTAGATGTCGCACCGTTTCAGCTGACACCACCAAACCCATTCCCAGTTGTAATCCTACTTATTGAGAGCTCAGCTACATCAGATTATTCAGTCATTAGGCACATCAACATGATTTATGTTTTGACACACCATAGATATTCAGAGCTATTGGCAAGATCATTTCAGGCAGACATTACAGAACAAATGCCCGCCAATGTTTCCCACAAATAGGATGGGAAGGCATGGAGGTTTACCTTTTAACCGGTCTGTTATATTTGTCCTGTGGAAATGGGTTTTTTGCATATCCCAACTCCCCGTGAGACACCCTGGTAGAGTGTGGTCAATGACAGCCATTATCAACGGCAACCCTGAAACAATTAGGGTTAAGTGCATTGCTCAAGGGCACATCAACATATTTTTCACCTTGTCAGCTCAAGGATTTAAACTAGTGACTTTTCAGTTGCTGGCCCAACACTCTAAGAGCTAGGCTACCTGTAGTAGCTGGAAATTTGACAGCCAGCGTGTGTTTATGGCGGTGTTCGACTTCTGTTATGGCATTGGGATTGTTTCAGCAGCTAAAAGCAAGACGAGGCCCAACGTAAATGGAAAAATGTGTCTTGTCTGTTTGGGAAATGCTGAGAGCTTGTCACCAGGGAGTATCGCATGGGATTGTTAGAGCTAACACAATCTATGGCTGTTACTCATAGAACCTGCATGTGGTCCCACTGTGGCCAGTTAAGTCAAGGAGACTTCCTGTAGCATCTGTAGGGGCAATTAGCGAACTCTCTGTTCTAAGTGTTCAGATCATTATTTGTGATTATTTCATAATCCACACATTTACTCTCAGCTCTACCGATGATTTTATTGACTGTTTTCTTAATGAGGTGTTTTGGGAAACACTCTTGAAAATGTGCCACCCGTTCTCTCTAGACTTTAGCCTCCCCTCATGGTTTTTAGCTACCACTACTTTAACTGTACATTAAATAACCATTCACCAACTCCTGCCAAGTAATGAGCCTGTTGGATGCCATTTACTGGGATGTAGGCTTTCAAGTGGTTTTAAATTACTGTGTGACAGGACATGAGTCCTAATCACTCTACCTGGTCTCAGAGCATTTGGTATTATTCTGTACGTAAATCCGCGACACTCCATTTAGTATGATATGTTACATTTTGTATGATTTGTATTAACTTGTGGATATCCATCATCCTTTCGTATGATATGTTACTAATTTGATAAATTTACCATATGTTACGAATTTGAAAAACGTTTGATATGTTACGAATTCAAATTTGTTGTGGCTAATGTTAGCTAGGTGGCTAACGCTAACGTTGGCTAGGTTAGGGGTTAGCGGGCTAACGTTAGCTAGGTTAGGGGTTAGCTAGGTTAGGGGTTAGGGTTAATGTTAGGAGTTTGGTTAAATGTTTAAGACTAGGGGTAGGTGAAGGTTAGCTAAAAGGGTTAAGGTTGGGGTTAGGGGAAGGATTATCTAATATGCTAAGTAGTTTACATTTTTTTGTTTTTGCCTTAAGTAACCTTATGTAACCATACCAAACTTAACATACAGTATCATACTCATTTCAGTGTCCCGGATTTACATGTACTATGTTATGTCTAATGAGACCAAGCTGAATTACAACACTGTAGCTACTGTAATTAAAGCAATATTCCACAATTACATTTTTGTCACTCTGGAAACTGTTAATATGTTTTCTCCTTGATCGTCAGTCCAGAAGTCAGTCGAAAATAGATGTGCACTGGATTTGTAATCAATGTTGTTGCTACCTCAAAATGCCTTTTTTAATACAGTTCAGCAAGGAACCCACCGGGCACAGATATAACTTCAAGCTCTATTCAATGTTGGTTCCACGTCGTTTCATTGAAATGACATGGAAACAACGTTGATTCAACCAGTGTGTGCCCGGTGGGAAGTTATCAAGCTGCTTCTTCTAAATCAGAGCGAATCAGTGTCCTATACTGTAACAATCCAAGGTGAAGACAATCTCCCTGATGGGAAATGGATTACTGAGGCAGTAATCAGCATGGATAAACCACTCCAAGCAGTGGAATGAAATATGTTCACGCCCAGACAGAGTTTGGTTTAAAATGAACATCTTATATCCTGTCTATGTCTCTCACACTGTCTGTGTCTGTGAGGTTTACTGCAGCACAAAAATACATTTCTTATTGATACAGTACACAAAAACCGCTGTCATTCACTTAAATTCTGCAACATGCATTATGTGTTTAGTGTGATGCTTAGAATCAGCAGTTTTGTCTGTCACGCAAAAATGTTCCTGACAATTAATTTTTGGTTATGGGTTAGGTTTACAGCTAGAAAGAAATAACACTGCCTGCCACAATCTATTAAATATTACATGTATGGATCAGCTATCGAATAAAAACATGCTAACGGTGACATTGTGTACTGTAGCTAACAGGACCAATTTCTTCTCTGCAAACTGTCAGTGAGGCAGATGCCAGCCCTCTGTGGATTTCTCAATGAGCTCTATGATTAATGACTCTGCATAGCATTATTCAAATGGGAATCTCATCTGTAACCCAACACAAGCTCTGCTAAATATAGAACCGGGTCCTACTGTATGTCTTGTAATGTGTTTTTTATTACAGTTATGTTTTTGTACATTTTCACAGTCAAGTAAATAACTTTTTTTTGCTTGCCATCTCTTTTTCTTTTTCTCTCTCTCGCTCTCTCTCGCTCTCTCTCTCTCTCTCTCTCTCTCTCTCTCTCTCTCTGTGGTTCTCTCTCTCACTGACTCACTAATTCACTCTCTCTTTATCTTTATCTCTCTTTATCTCACTCACTAATTCCCTCTCCCTCTCATTCTCTCTCTCTGTCTATCGTTCTCTCTCTCGCTATTTCTCTTGCTCTCTTTCTAAATTTCTCTCTCTTTCTCTCTATTTCTCTCTCTGTTTCTCTCTCTCTTTCTCTCTCTCTCTCTGTTTCTCTCTCTCTCTCTCTATCTCTCTCTCTCTCTCTTTCTCTCTTTCTCTCTGTACAGGTTTACTCTTGCACCTGAGCTCCACCCAGACTGGATGCTGCTGCTATGGTTTGCTCATACCCACCTGACTGTAACTGTCACTCTGGGGCTAATGATTGTCCCCAAGGTAAACCTCTCATTCTGAGCATAGCATTACTTTGCTATTATACATCGAAACCAAATCAAACTAAGTCATTGCACTCTCTTTTGTTGACTACAGTTTCTGTTTCATGGTACTCACATGAGAGATGATATTGCCTCTGAGGCCTATGAGGATGAATTGGACATGGGTCGCTCTGGATCTTACCTCAACAGCAGCATAACATCAGCCTGGAGCGAACACAGTCTGGATCCGGAAGACATCCGGGTAAACAACTTTCCCTTTCCATTTTTTAAATAAATTCTCTCATTCAATTGCATAACCTTGTTGGTACAGTACGTTTTGAATCCTTGTCCTCTGACTGTGGCAAAAATAAAGATTTTGGTCTAGCAACAGTCTTTGGGAAAAACGTATCAATGTGAGCAGAGGTTTCCGTTTGTTTGTTAGAGTTGAAGAATTCTCTTGCCAAAGACTTGAGCACATTGTCCAAGTCTATTTATCAGAGCAAGAGATAAGATCTCCTAAAATCCTGCTTGAGAGAGCAGTCAATACATTAAATTCAAGACCAATGCTCAAAGGCTGTTCAGACCTAACAATAAAGCACACTCCAGTTTCCTTATTTAAAGCGGCAATATGTAACCTTTTTTGGCGACCTGATCAAATGCACATAGAAGTTGAGTTATAGATCTGTCATTCGCATTGAAACCAAGTCTAAGAAGCGGTAGATCTATTATATGCGCGCTATTTCTATGCTACCCATACTTAGGTTTAATTTTTGCATCTTTTCGGTTTTGTATACCAACTTTAAATAGCTGGGAAAAAATGGTTATGGAAAATATGTTTCACAGCAGTTTAGATGGTACAATGATTCTCTAAACAATGACTGCTTGTTTTTTCACATAAACTGAAATTAGATGAACTATTACAGTTTTACCAACCAGGAAATGGCGGAGCGATTTCTGTCTATTGCATCTTTAATACTGTCCAAAACCTGTCTTTTATTTATGTCAAAGAGCTTGTTATACACTGTAGTACATCGTTGAAGCACTGTTCGCAGTTTAAGCACTGTTCGTGTTTCAAATTCAAATGTGCATGTTCTGTATGCAATTGATGCATCGTTAAAACACTTAAAACACTGCATCGCTATCGGGAAACCGGGCCCAGATCACTTTTAGTCTTATTAACTTATGGCTGCAATCCCGTCACCGGGGTCGATATGACAGCAGCCAGTGACAGTGCAGGGCGCCAAATTCAAAAAACAGAAATCTCATAATTAAAATTCCTCAGACATTCATGTGTCTTATATCATTTTAAAGGTAATCTTGTTGTTAATCCCACCAAAGTGTCCGATTTCAAATAGGCTTTTCAGCGAAAGCACTACAAACGATTATGTTAGGTCACCATCAAACCACAATAAGCACAGCCATTTTTCCAGCGAAAGATAGCTTTCACAAAAACCAGAAATAGAGATAAAATTAATCACTAACCTTTGATTATCCTCATCAGATGACACTCATAGGACTTCATGTTACACAATACATGCATGTTTTGTTTGATAAAGTTCATATTTATATAAAAAAATCTGAGTTTACATTGGCGCGTTAGATTCACTAGTTGCAAAAACATCAAGTGATTTTGCATAGCCACATCGTTTCAACATAAATACTCATCATAAATGTAGATGATAATACAAGGTATACACATGGTATTATAGATATACCTCTCCTTAATGCAACTGCTGTGTCAGATTTCAAAAAAACTTTACGGAAAAATTAACCATCCAATAATCTGAGACGGAGCTCAGATCAATAGCCAAATTTGCCGCCATGTTGGACTCAACAGAAACCAGAAAATACATGATAAATGTTTCCTTACCTTTGATGAACTTCATCAGAATGCAGTCCTAGGAATCCCAGGTCCACAATAAATGCTTGATTTGTTCGATAATGTCCGTTATTTATGTCCAATTAGCTACTTTTGAATTGTTTACCAAACTCCCTAACCAAAGTCTCAAAGCATGTCCACTATAACGTGACGAAATGTCCAAAAGTTAAAGCGGCAATATTACAGTTACAGTCAGTAGAAACGTGTCAAACGATGTACTGAATCAATCTTTAGAATGTTTTTAACATACATCTTGAATAACGTTCCAACCGGAGAATTACATCGACTTCAATTGACCGATGGAACAGAGCTCACGCTCACGTGAACGCGCCAGTTCAATGCGTGGGCACCTCATGGAAGTGATTACTCATTCCTGTCTCCTTTGGCCCCAATTCACATTGGAGTCATCAGACAAAGTTCTATTGACTGTTGACATCTAGTGGAAGCCGTAGGAAGTGAAAACACATCCATATCTCTCTGTATTTTCAATGAGAGCTTGGTTGAAAATCTGGCACCCCCAGAAAATATCCAAACAGGAAGTGGAACTTCTTAGGTTTTTGCCTTGCATATGATTTCTGTTATACTCACAGACATAATTCAAACAGTTTTAGAAAATTCAGAGTGTTTTCTATCCAATACTAATAATAATATGCATATATTAGCAACTATGACATAGGAGTAGGCCGTTTACTCTGGGCACTTCTGTGCCCCTTTCATCCAAGCTACTCAATACTGCCCCTTCAGCCATAAGAAGTTCATTCATTTTAATAGCTCAATTTTTTTGTCTTGTTCTTGTCATTATGTGTTTTCCATAAATGTCCAGGAGGAGCTGAAGAAACTGTACTCCCAGTTGGAGATCTACAAGAGGAAGAAGATGTTGGCCAACAACCCTCACCTACAGAAGAAGCGCAGCTCCAAGAAGGGTCTGGGTCGTTCCTTGATGAGACGCATTACGGAGATCCCAGAGACGGTACACCGGCAGTGCAGCCGTGAAGACAAGGAAGGGGGCGATCATGGGAGCAATCGCAACAGCATCTGCGTCTTGAGGAAGAACCCCTTCGAACCCTCTCATCCGGGGAAGCCTGCCAAAGAGGAGTCCCTGAAGAGCAAGGTCTTCACCCTGAAGAAGTCGCACAGTAGCTACGACCATGTCCGCGACCAGAGCGACGACTCCAGCAGCTCTGCTACTGACAAGATGGAGGTTATGACCACTGAGGAATCCCTTATAGACACCCTGATAGGCAAAAAGCTGGTCAAGAAGAAGTCCAATGAGAAGATAGATGCTGTGAGCGAATTGACTGAGAACGTTCCCTTGGTCTGCAAGTCGGCCAGTGCTCATAACCTGACACAAGACAAGAAGCCCATCCACCCAAGAACGTCCATGCTACAGAAGTCACTGAGTGTCATTGCCAGCGCCAAAGAGAAGACCTTGGGCTTGACAGGAGGGAAGACACAAACTGTTGAAGACAGCAGCAAGAAGGTCCAACAGAACGCTAAAGAAACCAAGGGAAGTCCAGAATCAGAAGACGATTGCTATCCTCACATGATCGGTAGCCAGTCGGTGGAGTACAAGCAGACTGCAGCGAAAACTGGGATCATGAAGCAGCAGGTGAGTGGCAGCCAGCCATCCATCTGCTCCGACCCATCGAAGGCCAAGGAAATACAAGACCTCACAGAGGTGTGTCCTTGGGAGGTAGAGGACCTGCCAACACCTTCTGAGAACAAGGTCCAGAAACATGTCTCCATAGCACCCGAGGAAACCACCACAGTCCATGGAAATGGAACCAGGGGAGTCAAGCCCCAACAGCAAAAGCAGAAAGGTAGTGACCAGTCCTCCACAAGCTCCCGGCATTCTAAAGACATCCAGCGAGCAGACATATGCCCTTGGGAGGATGGAGGTGAGAGCAAAGCCCCAGTGGAGGGATCCAAGCCGCAATTCTCCAGTCAGGTTCCTCAACCTGCTAAGAATATCCAGTCTAACCAGCCTCCACCTGCAGCAGAGAGCTCTAAAAAGAAGGTTGACGTATGCCCTTGGGTCTTTGAAGAGGAGCCTGCCAAGATGGCTGAGGTAGCTTGTTCACCTGACAAGACTAGGCACAACAAGTGCACTACTCTAGTGGAGAGCAAAGGGAAAGGTGCTCTGTCAGAACCACCCTACAAATCACCAAGCAGCTCTCTCCTCCAGCCGGTTACAAAGGTTGACGTCTGTCCCTGGGATTATGACACCCCAGCGATATCTCCCAATTCTGAGAAAACTCCTAGTCCTACTACAGTTTCCAAAACAAAGGAATTCCCCTCCAAAAAGAAGGGCACACCTTTCACAAGAACTTTTGAGAAGGAGAAAGAGAAGGCAAAATACACTGACGATGACAACTTTAGAGCGAAAGCCAAGGACAAAAGTAAATCCACAGAGAAACATATGAGCCAATCCAAAATGACGGAGGTGTGCCCTTGGGACGTGGAAAGTAGTCAGGAAGTGCCAATGGTAGAAAAACGGAAAAGTGCAAATGTTGGAGCAGTTAAAGGGAAGCCGGTTGAAGTCTGTCCGTGGGATTATGAGGATGCATCAGAGAAAAAAGGAACAGACAAGGGTACTTCTGCAGCGAAACAGAGTAATCCAAATCCCAAAGGGGGGGTTGTAAGTGGCGGGAAAAAGGCTGATGTATGTCCTTGGGACTTTGACGACAGTACTGCAGGGAAAAAGGCCTGACATAAATCAACATTTATGGACAACTGGAAATGTAGTTGTTGTTGTATACATTGTTTTCCACTTTAGAGTCCTCAAATATAGACTTTTACCATGAATATGGTGACTTCGACGAAAATATCAAGTTGCACAAGTTGCCTTCCTTTCCAATATTTTCCCCTGTTTTGTCTTTTTTTGTGTGAAAATGTATAAACTTACAAAAACAAAGCAACAAAATCATATTAAGCATTCCAGATTCTTACAGAGTATTCTGAATGATAAATCTTAGTCGTACAATTATGCAACTTCTAATTCACTTTATGTGCAATGTTGAATAGACATTTCTCATATTCTTTATGAGTGGACATTTCAGTGGACATTTGCATTTTGTTTTTTTGGTCATAAAAAGCCCTCCACACACTAACATGGCACACTTAGAATACAAGGTTAATCGATATTATGTAAATAGATGTTCTCCTGCAGGTTTTATTAACCGAAATGTACTAGTTGTTGAGCATGAACTACCATGTCTATGTTTAAAGTCAGAGTGGCTTGTTGAACAAATAATAGAATGCCAAAGATATAGGGAACATCTTTAACAAAATAGTGGAAGAACTCACAAGAATCGTGTCATGACAAACAACTTAATAACTTTTGTGTGCCCAGACCAAGGCGCTGCTAGTGAGGGAATCAGCTTATAGCACTTTAGCGAAAACCTTAGGGAAAATGTTTTTCATCACCTACTTTATTCAGCCTCATGGTTTTAGCAAGTCACCACGTGTACATTCATGTATAAATTGCTGAGTTTTTAGATTTCCTTTAGTTCTCAGCAATGTCTAATGCTTCCAAGTCTGCAGAAATGTATTACTGTATGTGCCTAACTAACTAGAACTGTCTTCTTTCAGTCTGTATAAAGTCCTGAGTGGAACAGGGATTGTTCTTCAGCATTCTGTGAAGGTGTATTATATAAACAGCATGCGCAGTGAGGTAACGAGAGGGGTGGGATCCCAATGGTTTGTCAACTGAAGCAAATAATAATGAATTTATGTTATTAATACTTCAGCATGTTTTTTTTTCACTTTTAGAAAAGCATTAGCTCATCCTTTTAAGCTTTTGCATTCCCAAAAGCACATTGAGAGTTGAAATGATACAATGGGGAGAGGCATTATGGCATTAATGTGTGTCGAATTGTTCCTCTTTCTGGAAAGAATATATACCTGTATTTGTGATCGTTTTAGCATTTTTTTACATACAGTATATTTCTAGTGTTTGAAGTATAATGCTCGTTTTATTGTCTTAAGACTTTTGCTTAACACTGTCTCTACACATTCTTGGCAGAATAAATTCACACCTGGTTTTCATTATTCATACTCAAAAGTATTATTCATTATTCACACTTTTTTTTTCACACTTTTAGCTTCAATTCTTTGAGCAAGCAAAAAAATAATTTTGCTTTCATGCATCAATTAAAGATGAACGTTTACAGGAATATCTGACATCACAGTAATCATTTCTTGTAGTTTAGTAACCACTCTGGTTCTTAGCAACATCTGATGAAAAGTAATGGAATGGAAATAATATATCAACATAACATTAATGTAACAGTGTACTCATAAATTAGATGGTATTTTGGACTGCGTTGAATGTTGTCGTTGGTAATGATTCCTGTACAGCCATCCTAGTTGTTTGTTACAGTTAGCATGGATTACTGTAGGGTATGATCGCTGTACATGTGATCATGTGATTAGGTAATCAAATTTCTGCTTCATTCAAATTATTACATTATCTTATTTTTGCTTGGTAACTTAACACTCGAACAAGTAGATTTAACTTGTTTTCAAAAGCAAAATAATTCTCAAAGAATGCTTTTAATGCTTTTATTATCTCTTTATAATATTTCACTTGATTTTGTTTAACAGCCAAACAGGTACAGCATATCATAATATAGCTACTCCACATCCAGACTCTATAAAACATGATTTAGATGTCTCCCTCTACAGAGAATTATATCTACCATTGACCTCATGGGCCACGTCTGAAATATGTCAAACCCAGACTATCAGCCTTAGAGCATGAGATTGAGATTTGTCACAGGCTTTGCTTAATGGGCAGCTGGAATAGTGTCTGAAAGGAAATGTCACCCTGCCTAGTTTGATTGTAATGGTTTGATGGACCTTGATGATATTTATGAACTAGCCGTATCAACCATCACATACATTGTAATATCTGCTCTTAAATGCCAACTTCAGACAATCCCAGGGACCTAGCCTGCCCCTAGCCAACAGTATCCCCTCAAACACTGATCATATGAACCCATTGGCTCTTGAGCATATGATACCTGGTCATTTCAGCCATAGTAAGATCACTACAAACAACTCTCGATGCTAAAAGGATATTATGTTTTATACCATTCATAATTGGGTGTCTTCATACCTCTCAAATGGCGTGAAAGTGCTGTTAAGTACCAATAACAAAAATGAACATCACACAGGTCTTAACAGTCACATTAGATACACATAACCTTCAATGATATGTGTATCAGTACCTTGTGGCAGTTGAATCAGCTCATGGATTTGTAACAAAGTGTATCAATCTGTCTATTTTGTCAGTCTCTCTGGAAATGGTCGTTGTATTGCAGTATGTCCTACATACTTCGGTTCTTGATCATAATTATGACTAAAGACCCATTGTTACCTGTAACCTTTTCAACATGAATATTGTGTCCTGTTACTATTCTTCGATCTCATGATTTTACTTTTTAACCATGGGTGATTTCCGTCCGTAAGCTTGTTTGATTTAACCTGACTTCTCTTGTGACCAAACCAAGTCACTGATTGGGAAATACTACTACTACTACTCAATGCTGTAACGTTGTAACTATTGCTCTCGTGGCTTCTGCATGATGTCAAGAAATTCGTACGACCAATGTTTCACTGCCCTTGATAGAACAAAAAAAAAACGGTATCTTTTATGGACTGTTACAAGTTGTTTAGTGAGTGATACTGTACCATTACCCACTGTATTATGTGCTTGTTATACTTATTGCTCTATGACAAGCTTATAGCATCCATATATGGGAATATTTGGTAGATTTATATTGTGTTATATTGTGATAGCATGTACATAAAAATACCTCCTCTGCAATAAATATTTATATGAAACTCAACTGTGTGATTGGTGTTTTACAGGTAAGAATGGTCTGATATCGTAGGCTATACGTGTATCTGTTGACAGCTTACTTAGGCTAAAGCCATATTTTCTGATGGAATAATAGAAGACTGAAAAGCAAACTTCAAGGTATTTCTCAACTAAACAAGGACATTTTTCAAACATTTTGTTTTGCTCTCAGTGTGTATTTTACCTATCTTGAATGACAAAATCTTGTCAAAGATAACAAGATGTAGAAGTGAAATAACTGACATTCAAAATCTCCAATTGGGAGTCTCTGGGCTGAAAAGAAACCAGAGGGAAAACGAACATACCAAGAGTTCCTTATGTCCAGCCATTTTATACTGAGTTAATGGAATTATGCATTTAACCTGTGTTAGAGAAATTGAGTGGAGATCCTAATTAGACGTAGCCTACTTGTCAACTGTATAATGTGAGTGAAGCGTGCTTAATTCTTAAGACTGAACAGGTGGCTGCCATAATTTAAATGTGTTAGAAATTAATAGAAGCAAATTCTTGAGTTTATACGCACATTCTCAATAGCTCTCAAAATATTTCAACAGGTGCTCCACCTTCAAAGCATCCACGGAACCTATTTCAGCTAAATCCCCACACAGTATGATGATGAAGCCACACTGGGATTTGATAATTACAGTATCTCAGCCTTTTTCCTCCCACCACCATTGTGTGCATACAATACACTAGCAGTGGCTCCAGTCTAAGATGGACACAGGACACTCCCAGGGCGCATTGTGCCGGGCCAGTAATTTTCCCTCCCTGTCTCAGGTTACTTTACTGTCTCTGAATCCCGACTTTGAGAAATGCAGCCCTTTAAAAGCATTGTCCACCATAACCACTTTAGGATATTCGTATGCATGTCCTGGCTGCTTTCCTGCAATGCTTTTATGGGATGTGGTCTTTTAAGCCTTATTTATACCTGGTTCTATTATGTGTCCTGTGTCCTGATCTTGTCCAGATACTGATTGTGCACACATTTTCAGACGTGTCTACACATTGTATTAAAATGTGTTTCTTATCTGTCCACTGTGTCCTCGATGTGACCAGATTTGCTGGTTCCTCCCTGTATGCAAGTAATTTGACATATATTATTTCAAAATAATATTTATTATCACACATATTGATGCCACAAGTCAATTATTTCACATATAATTGATGAACATTGGTGCAAACTGTCAAGGATTTTACAGGGTGGAATAATGAGGATTTAAATGGTTTCACTGTCCAGAGCCATCCACACTTGTGTGCCTGACTACCTTTAGTTGTGGGCACGAAGATCTGATCACAATCAAATCAAAATGTGTTTTTTGATTGCCTACACCTGTCTAAAAACGTGGGCACAATAAGAATGTAGACACGATCAGGACAAAGGACACGTTAGGACCATGTTAGGACCATGTATAAACAGGGCTTTATACAGAGATCAATATTTCCCCTGCAGAAAGAGAGAGCAGGATAAGATGACATCACATTCTGGCTGGATTACACCTCTTACAGTAGCTTGAAATCTATTGAATCAAGTATACTATTGCCCGATGCCCAGGCTAACAGCCATTTGAATTTCCAGTCTCGAATGTGTGTATTTCAAATTACTTTGTACTGACCGAAATGAAAGCAATCGTTTCACTATCAAGCCACTATGCTTTTCTCTTTTAACAATTAAGGAGAAAAATAGTCAAACATCAGTCAAAAACCCCTCAATGGATTGTCTAGAGCCAATCAATGCAAACCCATCAAGTCAAACCCCCTAAAAAGAAAAAAATATAAATAAAAAGTCAAACCCAACAATAGATTGACTAGAGCTCTAAACAGAATCCCAAGACCTCAATTTAAATGTCCAGGTTCCTGAGAACCATTCACCGTAGGTTCATAGCATCAATCGGTATGCTGGCGTTTTAGCGCCAGAGTATTATTAAGAGACTAAAGACCTAGTTGCGCTTCCCCTCCCTGTCAATCTGAAAATATGATGAGCTATAATGTAACCTAAACGCACCCTGAAAGAATATAAAGAAATCATTTTAGGATTGATTTTCTGTTTTCAAGAGCACTATGTGTGCCTGCCTGACCAATGAAGAGGTTTTACTGCTCGGCTACAGGGATCTCAAATGTAGAAATATTGGTTGAAGAAATAGTAAACTATGAGAAATGGCCTGTGACTAGTAGACGTTATTGGTTTTCTCTTATCAATATCTTATAGGTCGTCTTCGAGGTTATTCATTCTACTGTATGTTGTGGAAAAATGAATGTTTTGTGTTGTGTTGTGTTTGTGTTGTGTTTCTGTGACGGAATGGCAAAGTGTCATTGCAATTAATTAGGCCTATAAAGAATGATCAGAAAAAAGTCAATGGAGGTAAATGTCATGCAATTCACATTCAATTCAGCATCATTACATTATACTGTTTGAGTAGGTTGAATCAATCTGCTGGATTAATCTGAGATGCATCATAATCTGTAGATAAGAAGGTTTGTATATTATACCAATGATATTATGTTGAATCTTTTCCCAATGAAATTCATCAGTGTTGTTTATTACAGTAAACCTTCTACTGCACGACAACAGTTCATAGGCAACTGTTTGTGACATGTGATTATGCCTGTCTAGTATGTGTGTGCGTGTGTAAAGTTTTGACATGGTACTATGAAACTACACGTGACAACATTTGAGCATGTGAAAACCCAAATGTCTAATGTCATTGAGAATGTTTTACTTTAAAATTCATCATTGATATTACTTCAATTTAAACAGATGGTCCCCTGCAAGTTTCTATCTAGTTCCCAGTTAATCCCCTAGAATGTTTTTAGAACATTGTGTCAATATCCCCTGGATAACTTGGGACTGAACCTTGCTTGGAGATTTGAACTCACAACCTCTTGGTTGCTAGGTATCTGAAGTGCCTGCTGCGCCACCAGTTATGTGGACATAATGCAGATTAACTATACATACACTCAGTGGATAGTTTATTAGGTACACCCATCCAGTACTGGGTTGGACCTCTTTGCCTCCAGAACAGTCTTAATTCTTTGGGGCATTGGAACATTGCTCAATTGGTATCAAGGGACCTAACGTGTGCCAGGAACAAATTCCCTACACCATTACACCACCAGCCTGTACCGTTGACACCTAAGGATGGGGCCATGGACTCATGTTGCTAACGCCAAATCCTGACTCTACCATCAACATGATGCAACAGGAAGCGGGATTCGTCGGACCAGGCGGACTATGTTTTTCCACTCCTCCAGTTTCGGTGATCTCGTGCCCACTGGAGCCGCTCATTCTTGTTTTTAGCTGAAACCGGTGTGGTCGTCTGCTGAAATAGCCCATCCGTGACAAAGGCTGACAAGTTGTACGTTCCGAGATGTGTGCGCACCACTGATGTACTGCTTCATTATTTGCCTGTTTGTGGCCCGACTGTTAGCTTGCACGATTCTTGTAATTCTCTCTCGTCAACGAGCTGCTTTCATCCACAGGTCTGCCGCTGATTGGATTTTTTTGTTTGTCGCGATTGGATTTTTTTGTTTGTCGCACCATTCTCGGTAATCCCTAGACACTGTCGTTTATGAAAAGCTCAGGAGGCCGTTTCTGAGATACTGAAACCAGCGCGCTTTTCACCATCGATCATACCACGCTCAAAGTCGCTTAGGTCTCTCATCTTGCCCATTCTAATGTTCAATTGAACAGTAACTAAATGCCTCAATGCCTTTCTGTCTGCTTTATATAGCAAACCAAGCCACGTGACTCACTGTCTGTAGGAGCGAACCATTTTCGTGAATGTAATAGTGTAAAAAATAGTGTACTCCAACCTCAATAGTGGTAGTGTACTCTAACCACACTTGGAACTCAACTGGGATTTGAACTACAAACCGCTTGGTTGCTAGCAACTTGAAATGTCCTACTACACCACCAGGTCTGTGAGTAAACAAAGAGATAAGGCTACTGATTTTGGCAAGAATGCATTCCTGCACTTTGCTAAAAGCTACCCAGAATCAAGTAAATAACAGTCTAATTATCACCACGAACCTTACATCAACGTAAGACTAGCAGTACTCAAGCACACTGGACATAGAGTATACATGAATGCTTTGGGGATTTGAACTTGCAACCTTTTGGTTGAGTGCATCAATGTTTCTGCAGTACCACCAGATTCATACTTATTGCTTGGATTGTGTACTAATGCACTAAAAAATAAAGGTATGGTTAGGGTACAGTGTTGTTCCCTGGGATTACAAAAGTCAAAGGTACACTTCAGAGGTATATACAGTATATGAACTCACATGGTACAATTTGGTACATTGTAGGTATAATGGGACATTTTTCTACGCAATATTATAATATTGAATATGAGGTACGATCATCACTGTGCTTTGATTAATGGGGGCAATGTACAGGTGGGGCTCATTAGCATATTTGGGGACGTGGTCAAATATATGTGTATTTGTGCCAACCGTCAGTGGAAGTGTTGTAGCAGTTTAAGTGTTTGACGGTTATGCCAATTCAAGTAGAGCACCTCCTTTGACACTGTTTGTTCTGCAAATGTTGTAAGAGCATGGGTCACTATTGACCTGCACGTTAAAGTAGTGATGGAGAAACAAAGCTTACAGAGGCATTGAGCATTTCTAGCCAATTGTGTTGAAAATATGTTAATTACTCAAGTGCTGGTCAGAAGATTTTAGAACAGCAAATTTATTACAGATGATATTGCACATGCCGTAGCGCACAAACACAGTGTAGCTATCTTGTTTTCTACCAATACCAAACCAATCAGGTGGTTGTTCAAAGAAACCAAGCTTTGGACGTCATTGTTCACTTGCTTCTGATAAAGCAATACAAGCATCGACACACTGCTTTGAAATGAACAGCTTAGCGATTTCAACGCATGCCTCAGCACTCTGGAATCAAATTGAAAATACTACTGTAAAGAGTTTATTGTGCATTTTCCAGTAATATAATGGCAACTTGTTACTGTGAATTTGTATTGTATAATTCACAACAACTTACATGCAACTGGCTGCAACTAGCAATATATGCCAGTAACCTACTGTGCCTTCACTGACTCTTCTGTTGACAACATGTAACATTACGTGCTACTTGGCAGCATACTGTAGCAGTGGTAGTGTAAGAGCTGTCGCTTTCCTCATCCTCGGATGAGGTGAGGAGAGAAGGATCTTCAGACCAATATGCGGAGTCAGGGAAATATGCCATCTTTTTATTTAATACGAAAACTGATGACACGAAAACAAACACTTTAACAAACTACAAAATAAGAAAACGACGTACACGCAACCTGAACATAAACTTACATGGACAAACGTAAACTCACGAACAGGAACGGACATCGAAACATACGAACAGCCAAACAGCTCCAAAAGTGAATACATCTAACATAACGAAGACATCACAGGAGACAATCACCCACAAACAAACAGTGAGAATGCCCTACCTAAATATGACTCTTGATTAGAGGAAAATGCAAACCACCTGCCTCTAATCAAGAGCCATACCAGGCAAACCGAAACCAACATAGAAACAGATAACATAGACTGCCCACCCAAAACACATGCCCTGACCAAAAACACATAAAAACTAACATAAATAGGTCAGGACTGTTACAGGTAGAATATTACAGCCATGGCTTATTGGAGGCATGGCTTTCAGATAGCTCTTATTTGTCTCCAATGAGAGGGAACGTCATCCCAGTTAATGTGATCTGTTGTATTCTGTTCATAAACACTAAGCTTGTGCAATGTCAGTTCTCCAGCATTGTTAAAGGCAGACATCAGTGCATGTGATACTGAAGGGCCATACAACATTTCATTAATTCTTAAGAGTCAATTGATGCACATGCACAGCTTACAGAGGCATTGAGCATTTCCAGCCAATTGTGTTGAAAATATGTTAATCATTCAAGTGCTGGTCAGAAGAATTTAGAACAGTATGTATGGCCCTTAATTAATTAACATAACAAAAAAAATCCCCATTAAAATCTCTGTTTAAGCTACAGATATCAGGTTTTTGCATGGGCTGCGTCTCAATCCACCACATCCGCCTATGTCAGCCTTCCGCATCTGCGGTGGAAAGTGGCGGAGCTAGAGCACTGTTTGTCAGACCAGGAGACATCCTAAAACTCGGTGTTCTCATGAAAAAGTTTGTAGCGTCCAAACTTTATGACCACTCTATGGAAAGGGGAGACTCCCACAAACATGATGGTGTTAAAAAAAAGTGTCATGGGACACAAGTGTCATGGGACTCATCTGAAGGTTGTAACGGCTATCGTCATATTCCTCCTCCTCGGACGAGGAGAGGCGAGACGGATCGGACCAATACGCAGAGTGGTTAGTGTTCATAATGATTTAATATAACAAAAACTGAACACTGAATTACAAAACAAATAAACGAAGTGCAGAAACCTATACAGTACCGTGTGGTGAAAAACACAAACAATGAAACAAACACCCACCAAAACACACGTGAAACCCAGGCTGCCTAAGTATGATTCTCAATCAGGGATAACGATTGACAGCTGCCTCTGATTGAGAATCATACCAGGCCGAACACAAAAATCCCAACATAGACAATCACACATAGACAAACCCACCCAACTCACGCCCTGACCAACTAAATAAATACAAGACAAAGGAAAACAGGTCAGGAACGTGACATAACCCCCCCTTAAGGTGCGAACTCCGGGCGCACCACCATAAACTCTAGGGGAGGGTCTGGGTGGGCGTCTGTCCACGGTGGCGGCTCTGGCGCTGGTCGTGGCCCCCACCCCACCATAGTCAATCCCCGCTTCCGTGGCCTCCTCCCAATGGCCACCCTCCATATAAACCCCATTGGATTAAAGGGCAGCACCGGACTAAGGGGCGGCTCCGGACTGAGGGGCGGCACCGGACTGAGGGGCGGCACCGGACTGAGGGGCGGCACCGGACTGAGGGGCGGCACCGGACTGAGGGGCGGCACCGGACTGAGGGGCGGCACCGGACTGAGGGGCGGATCCTGGCTGGCTGGCTCTGGCGGATCCTGGCTTGCTGGCTCTGGCGGATCCTGGCTGGCTGGTTCTGGCGGATCCTGGCTGGCTGGCTCTGGCGGATCCTGGCTGGCTGGCTCTGGCTGGTCCTGGCTGGACGGCTCTGGCGGATCCTGGCTGGACGGCTCTGGCGGATCCTGTCTGGCGCAAGGCTCTGGCGGATCCTGGCTGGCTGGCTATGGCGGATCCTGGCTGGCTGGCTATGGCGGATCCTGGCTGGCTGGCTCTGGCGGATCCTGTCTGGCGGACGGCACTGGCTGCTCCTGTCTGGCGGACGGCACTGGCTGCTCCTGTCTGGCGGACGGCACTGGCTGCTCCTGTCTGGCGGACGGCACTGGCTGCTCCTGTCTGGCGGACGGCACTGGCTGCTCCTGTCTGGCGGACGGCACTGGCTGCTCCTGTCTGGCGGACGGCACTGGCTGCTCCTGTCTGGCGGACGGCTCTAGCGGCTCGGGACAGACGGGCAGCTCTGACGGCTCGGGACAGACGGGCAGCTCTGACGGCTCGGGACAGACGGGCAGCTCTGACGGCTCGGGACAGACGGGCAGCTCTGACGGCTCGGGACAGACGGGCAGCTCTGACGGCTCGGGACAGACGGGCAGCTCTGACGGCTCGGGACAGACGGGCAGCTCTGACGGCTCGGGACTGACGGGCAGCTCTGACGGCTCGGGACAGACGGGCAGCTCTGACGGCTCGGGACAGACGGGCAGCTCTGACGGCTCGGGACAGACGGGCAGCTCAGACGGCGCTGGACAGACGGGCAGCTCAGACGGCGCTGGACAGAGGGGCAGCTCAGACGGCGCTGGACAGACGGGCAGCTCAGACGGCGCTGGGCAGGCGGGCAGCTCAGACGGCGCTGGGCAGGCAGGCAGCTCAGACAGCGCTGGGCAGATGAGAGCAACTGGAGAGAGAACCCGGAGAGACAGCCTGGTACGGGGGGCTGCCACCGGAGGACTGGTACGTGGAGGTGGCACCAGAATTACCGGACCGTGAAGGAGGACACGCGCTTTTGAGCACCGAGCCCGCCCAACATTACCAGGTTGAATGGTCCCCGTAGCCCTGCCAGTGCGGCGAGGTGGAATAGCCCGCACTGGGCTATGCTGGCGAACCGGGGACACCATTTGTAAGGCTGGTGCCATGTACGCCGGCCCGAGGAGACGCACTGGAGGCCAGATGCGTTAGGCCGGCTTCATGACACCCGGCTCGATGCCCAACCTAGCCCTACCAGTGCGGCGAGGTGGAATAGCCCGCACTGGGCTAAGCACGCGTACTGGGGACACCGTGCTCTCCACCGCATAACACGGTGTCTGACCAGTACGACGCCCTCTCACTCCACGGTAAGCACGGGGAGTTGGCTCAGGTCTCCTACCCGGCTTTGCCACACTCCGCGTGTGTCCCTCCCCCCCCCAAGAAATTTTTGGGTCTGACTCTCGGGCTCCCAACCGCGTCGCCGCGCTGCCTCCTCATACCAGTGCCTCTCTGCCTTCGCTGCCTCCAACTCCACCTTGGGACGGCGATATTCCCCTGGCTGAGCCCAGGGTCCCTTGCCGTCCAGGATCTCCTCCCAAGTCCATGTCTCCTGTGTTTTCGGTCTCTGCTGCTGCTGCTGTCTGTTCCCACTCTGCTTGATCCTTTTTTGGGGGGTGTTTCTGTAACGGCTATCGTCATATTCCTCCTCCTCGGACGAGGAGAGGCGAGATACGCAGAGTGGTTAGTGTTCATAATAATTTAATATAACAAAAACTGAACACTGAATTACAAAACAAATAAACGAAGTGCAGAAACCTATACAGTACCGTGTGGTGAAAAACACAAACACTGAAACAAACACCCACCAAAACACACGTGAAACCCAGGCTGCCTAAGTATGATTCTCAATCAGGGATAACGATTGACAGCTGCCTCTGATTGAGAATCATACCAGGCCGAACACAAAAATCCCAACATAGAAAATCACACATAGACAAACCCACCCAACTCACGCCCTGACCAACTAAATAAATACAAGACAAAGGAAAACAGGTCAGGAACGTGACAAAGGTAAAACAAATGAATGGAAGTATGGAGGTAGTTTTGTGCCAACAAAAAAAGGGGTTAAATATGTGTTAAGAAAAAAATATATATTTTCTGAGCTTTTTTGTATCTCCTAGATATAGATTGGTTAGCTGACAATGTCACGAAAACTATGTGTCCGCTTCCATGGGGCAGAAGTCAGCATGCTGCTATGATTCTGGAGTACCAGATTGCTAGCAAGAATGACAAGAAACTACCATGTGGGGTATTGTATGTGGCTCGTTTAAGCTCGTTTCATCATGTTCTTGATACCATGTCTTGTTTTGAGGTGTTTTGACTGATTTCATGTCAATGTTAAAATGGATAACATTAGCTAGCTAGCTAACCAACAAGTGTAAAGAGGTATTTGAGAGACAACTGCTCATTGTGCAAATGTGTTTATGTTTTTAATAAAGATTGGAGACAAAATATATGTTTATACAGTATATATTTTTATACATACAGGGGTCCTAAAATTCAAAATCAAATAGCTTAATTATCCATGGTATGACCATCTTAAAACAATTCTAATGTTAGCTTAGTAGACCCCCCCCCATTAAGAGGTTTTAATAGTTCGTCACCATGTAATTGTTATTCTCAGTTCCCTGCCACATCATCAGGTCACTGAGTGTGACAGATTGGCTACAATAAATTACTGTGGAATGTACAGTTGACAATAAGTTTTTGAAAATGTAACTTCAACTTTCCGTGAACCAGCTACCGTTAAGCTACTGGAAAATGCACAGTAACCTTTTCACAGTGCAGCTCTTGAGTGTCACAAGTTCTTACAGTGTTTGCAGAACTGACAGTGTCAAAAGACGTGCTCAACTTTCAGCAACATAACAATAAACCATTTAAACTCGTACATTTCCACTGACCCTTTGGCACAAATACAACATTAAGTATCTTACACCATGCCCCCAAATATGCTAATGAGCCTGAGCCATCACATTATCCACACCTACATTTCAAAGTGCAGTAATGGTTGTAACCTATATTGAATACATTGTATAGCAAAATGTACAATTATACTAGATTATCTGCACATGTACCCTAAAAGGTACCGACCAGTACCATGTGAGTTCCTATGAGTACCTCTGAAGGGTACCTTATGTGTACCTTTGACCTTTTTGTAAACCAGGGAACAACATTGTACGGTAACCATACTCTTATTTTCAAGAGTGTGAGGATATTTATATGGTGGCACTGCTGAGGCATTAATGAACTCCAGACCAAAAGGTTGCAAGTTAAAATCCCAAGAGCATTAATATCAAGTGTCCCTGAGAACTTCTACTTTTCAGTTGGTGTTGTCAGATAATCACACAATTATCAACTTGATTCTGTGCAAATTTTAGCAGTGCAGAAATGTATTCTTGCCAATAAATCTGTGGTCGATCTCTGTCATGGCCACAGACCTGGTGGCCACAGACCTAATTCAGATAGCTGGCATCCATCCCCCTTATGGAAAAACCACATGATTTTACATGGAAAATCACAATTTCACTTGTGAAATTTCACATGTGAAATCATATGCTAAGCTTACATATGGAATCGTTTTAAGATGGTCATACTATGGATAATTTTAGGACCCCTTTAAGTACAAGAAATATATTCAATTTTTTAAAATAGAAATATTGATTTTGGTCATAAATGGCAAAAAGGACAGTCAAAAAATATATAATAAGAAACAAGGTTTTGAAGTGTCTGTTCTATATTTAGGCGATATAAAATAACTTAGGAAATATTTAGTTTTGTGTGTACACATATTTAATCCCTTTTTTTGGCTGGGCACAAAACGACCTTCAACCATACTTCCATTTGAACAGGTTACCTTCAGACGTGGGGGTTCTAACGAACACCATCATGGTCGTGAGAATCTTCTCTTTCCATAGAGTGGTTGTAGTAGTTTGTAGGTCAAACTGTTTGGATGCTACAGACTTTTTTGTGAGAAGATCGATTTTCAGGATCTCTCACGGTCTGACAAACACGCTTTAGCTCTGCCACCATTCATCACAGATGTGGAAGTGTGACACTGGCAGATGCGATGGATTGAGATGCAAAAAAACCGAATACACTACATGGTCAAAAGTATGTGGACGCTTGACGAACATCTCATTCCAAAATCATGGGCATTAATCTGGAATTGGTCCCCCCTTTGCTACTATAACAGCTAACACTCTTCTGGGAAGGCTTTCCACTAGATGTTGGAACATTGCTGCGCGGACTTGCTTCCATTCAGCCACTGGAGCATTAGTGTGGTCGGGCACTGATTTTGGTTGATTAGGCCTGGCTCGCAGTCGGCATTCCAATTCATCCTAAAGGTGTTCGATGTGGTTGAGGTCAGGGCTCTGTGTAGGCCAGTCAGGTTCTTTCACACTGATCTCAACAAACAATTTTTGTATGGACCTCGCTGAAACAGGAAAGTGCCTTCCCCAAACTGTTGCCTCAAAATTGGAAGCACAGAATCGTCTAAAATGTCCTTGTATGCTGTAGCTTTAAGATTTCCCTTCACTGGAACCAAGGGGCCCGAACCATGAAAAACAGCCCCAGACCATTATTCCTTCTCCTTGCGTTCTCCTGGCATCCGCCAAACTCAGATTTGTCCGTCGGACTGCCAGATGGTGAAGCGCGATAACTCCAGAGAATGTGTTTCCACTGCTCCGGAGTCCAATGGCAGCGAGCTTTACACAACTCCAGCCAACACTTGGCATCGCGCATGGTGATCTTAGGTTTTTGTGTGGCTGCTCGGCCATGGAAACCCATTTCATGAAACTCCCGACGAACAGTTATTGTGCTGACGTTGCTTCCAGAGGCAGTTTGGAACTTGGTAGTGAGTCTTGCAACGACCATTTTTACTCGCGACGTGCTTCAACACTCGGCGGGGTCATTCTGTGAGCTTGTGTCGCCTACCACTTCGCGGGTTGTTGCTCCTAGACGTTTCCACTTCACAAGACAGCACTTACAGTTGACCGGGGCAGCTCTAGCAGGGCAAAAAAATTGACGAACTGACTAGTTGGAAAGGTGTCATCCTATGACAGTGTCACGTTGAATGTCACTGAGCTCTTCAGTACGGGCCATTCTACTGCCAATGTTCATCTATGGAGATTGCATTGCTGTGCGCTCGATTTTATACACTTGTCAGCAATGGGTGTGGCTGAAATCAACTCATTTGAAAGGGTGTCCACGTACTTATTTCACCAATTTGAGGGTTATCTGTATAGTTGTCTAATGTTAATGGGGCATATCATTCTGTGTCAATGTTACTCCAGAATATATATATATAATAGTTTTTCTTGAGTTTATTTTTAACAAAGCTGAGATTCCCTTTGAATTTCAAAGTATAAGAATACAGGTAAAATCAGTTACTGACACAGATGTGTTGCCGTAACACAAAGATCAGAATACCGTGAACCAAGAGGTTGTCAGTTCAAATCCCAGGTCAGACCATGTTGAATAGTAGGTCATATATCAACATGCACAATCTAAGTAACATTAAATAAAATCCCCATCAAAATCCATCAGTTTAAAGATGCTCTATGCAGAAATTATTCTGCCATTTCCTGGTAGCCAAAATTTATAATTTTCAGTTTATGTGCCGAAACAAGCAGTCATTGTGTAGAGAATCGTTGTACCTAAACTACTGAGAAATATTTATTTTTATGTAATTAAGGTATTTCTGTTTTTTATTTTTAATACATTTGCAAACATTTCTAAACCTGTTTTCGCTTCGTCATTATGGGGTGTGTGTAGATTGATGAGGAACGTTTTTAATTTCATCCATTTTAGTATAAGGCTGTAATGTAACAAAATGTGGAAAAAGTCAAGGGGTCTGAATACTTTCCGAATGCACTGTATGTATGTGTTATTCAATGTGTTTCTATGGGCTATAGTAGTGAAGACCAAATTCAATATTTTATCAAATCATAAAAAATACCAAAATAAATTATACCTAAAAGGGTCATAAAATTCTCAATGAAATAGCTAAACGATACATGGTATGACCACCGTAAAACAATTTCAAATGTTAGCTGTGAACACATTAAGAGGGATCTTTGACCATTCTTCCACACAGAATCCTTCCAGATCCTTGATGTCCTTCGCCTGTGTTTATGGACTGCGCTCTTCAATTCAAACCACAGCTTTTCAATGGGTTTCAAGTCCGGAGACAGATGGCCATTGCAAAATGTTGATTTTGTGGCCAATTAACCATTTATTTGTGGATTTTGATGTGTGCTTGGTATTATTGTCTTGCTGGAAGATCCACTTGCGGCCAAGTTTCAGCCTCCTGGCAGAGACAAACAGGGTTTTTGCTAAAAATGTCCTGGTACTTTGTAAAATTCATGATGCCGTTGAGACGTTGTTCTTAACAAAGGACTTGTGCCTCTCCTAAAACAGCAGCACAAGATAACGCAGTACAGTTCTGTTCTTAGAGCAGCAGAAGACATCAGATCCTTCTCCAACAAATAACAACCTCCCTAGCATCTCTGCTAGCTCACCCAACACTCCCACCTCAGCTCAGCTCAGCTCCAAGAACAACATGGGGTTGTAGTCATTATCTGTGACTCCAATGGCAAACATCTACGGCAGTGGTAGGCAAACATGGTCCTGGGGTGCCGCAGGCACTTCATGTTTTTGATTTAACCTACCTGGAAGACCAGGTGTTTTGAATTTAGGCAATCACTGAACTGATCAATTAGCTCAGTTGGGCAGGTGTGGTGCCTAGTTGGAACAAAATCCTGCAGCACCTGTGGTACTCCAGGAACAGGGTTGCCTACCCCTGATCTACGGGAAAGAGAACTACTACCTGGCATGGAGGTGAGAAAAACATTGTGGCCCACGACCCAGAGTGCCATTCAATAGGAGAGAAGACAATAATAATCCACACTGGAAAGAACGACCTAAAGAACATGAGGCTGTGTGGCCCCAGCTATGGAAGAAGTAGCTTGTATGGCCACAGAGAAATACCCATCTGCAAGAATAATAACTTCATCTCTTCTCCCGAGCTACAATGTGCCATTCAATAATATTTTTGAAAACAATGCAGCGCTCTCACTAAAATATGCACTAAGGCCTAATGTCTTTTTGGCACACCACAAAGACATCCACCCTCACCACATGCAAAACCACATCCACCTAAACAGGTGGGGTGTAAAAATCTTTGCAAGGCCGCTCAAGTGCATGGTCAATATGGGAAGAAAGACCAAGAGTATCCTGCCTATGGGAAGCCAGCAAATAAGAACAGCACAGCCTCACACCCAGAGAGTCCAACTCTCCACTCCATTGGCCCTCACTTACAGTTTTTTACAAACGCTAGGACCCATTTCTCAATGCTTAGGTCACTTTTTCAAAACTCTTCATATAGTGACAACAGTAGTCTATGTAGCCTAAACTGTGGATCATTTTTCATTGCTTTGGCACAAAATGCATTCAATGACTACATCTTTCAAATTTCATGAATTATTTTCTCACTCAGACACAACCACCACCAAAACTTTATGTGCCTACAGGCCAATTTGCACATGTTTACATACTCTTTTCAAAACAGTTAAACTTAAGTTCAAAACCTAATTTAACAAAAAAATTGAATAAAACAGCAATTTGCTACATTTCTACAGTAATACCATATTGAAATATATTCCAAATCTAAAAAATGAAATACTATCAAAACAATTAGACCAACCACAGCTGATTCCCATTGTAGCTGAACACCTACTCAGGTGTTAGTCTTTCAATTTCATTACCTTCTATATAAAAGGGGACATTGTAGGAATAACGGGGTACTGTAATGTCAACATGGACCCAGCTAGAGATAGAGACGTGGCTGACAGAGGAAGAAGAGTGGCTGGGAAAGGGAGAGGGAGAGGAGTACGTATGTGTGGTGGAAGAAGACTGAGAGGAAGATCAAGAGCTGTAGTCTCAGATGAGATTAGGGCCACTATAATTGATCATGTAATAAATCATGGTCTATCAATGAGAGAGGCTGGTCTGAGAGTGCAGCCAAATCTGCAACACTCAACAGTGGCATCTATTATGAGAAATTTCTGGCAAAACAACAAGTAAGATGTGCATTCTGAAAGGGCATCTGACTGAACTGCACATTACAGAAGTATATTGAGCAAAGCCTCCAAACCCACTTGTGTGTAATTGTTTTTGTATTTCTGCTTAGGACCCAACGGTTACCTCCCACAGGCAGGAGAGGTAGGATTTTCACTGCTGTGCAGTTAACTGCAATCGTTGATATGGTCATCAGAAACGATGGCATAAAACTCACAGAGATTCGGGACAGAGTGTTGGCAGACAATATCACATTTGGAAATATTCACAATGTAAGCATAACAACTATTTCTATAGTCCTGAAACAACATCAAGTCAGGATGAAGCAGTTGTACACTGTCCCCTTCGAGAGGCACTCTGAACGAGTCAAGCAACTCAGGAACCAATATGTCCAGGTAAGATGACTATAAAATACAGAACTGGTTTTGAACAAAAACCAAACAGGGCAGAGGCACACAATGGCATGTTTTTAGGTATAATGTAACCTACCGTAATAGCCTAACTCTTATGTTGTCTTGTGGATTTATTTTAGAGATTCATGGAGATTGAAGCCAGGCAAACACCCCACATATTCATCTTCGTGGATGAGGCTGGTTTCAACTTGGCCAAAACATGGCGGTGAGGAAGGAATGAGATTGGGAAAAGAGCCACAGTGGATGTCCCGGGCCAGAAGGGTGCCAACATCACAATGTGTGCAGCAATATCCTCTGATGGATTTCTGTTACACAAACCACTAATTGGGCCAAACAACACCGAGTGTCTCATTTCAGTCCTGGATGACCTCTATGGAAGGGTTGTGCCAGGTGAGGAAAGGGTTGCAATGAGGCGAAATCGGCCAACGTTTGTAAATGTATGGGACAATGTGGCATTTCACCACTCCCGTGCAGTCAGAGTGGTTTGCAGCCCATCCCAGGATGGTGTCACTTTTCCTCCCACCTTACTCTCCATTCCTCAACCCCATAGAGGAATAATTTTCCTCATGGAGGTGGAAGGTTTATGATCACCATCCACATGATCAAATGTCCCTCCTAGACGCAATGAATGCTGGATGCCTGGACATATCTGCAGATGATTGCCAGGGATGGACCAGGCCTGCCAAAACATTCTTTCCTAGGAGTATTGCCCAAGATGACATAAGATGTGATGTGGCTGAGAACCTGTGGCCAAATGCAGAAGACAGGGTTGACTAGCATTGCTACTGTATCTGTATCGGTAGATGGTGTATATACAAATTCTTGTATTTTGCAATCACTCAATGCCAAATAAATGACATAAAACATATTGAAGCATATTGCATCATGTCTGATTCATTCCTGTAACATATACTGCAGTGAATTCTAAACAGTAGAGAGGTGTCATTCTTGTTTTGTCAATACATTGTTACAAAAGAAAACATTGTGTAATGCTACCTGTTGTTAGTGTTTTTTAGGTCATTGTTTTATGAGTGACAAAGTGTGCTTGTTGGATGACAACCTTTGATAGTGTCATGGAAGAATGAGTTGATATGAGACATGTATGAAGTGTTTTGGTAGTTTTAGTGCATTTTGGACGTGAAATTAATTGCTGTGCCAAGCTGAAAGTTGGTTAGGAGAACTGTGTGAAGAGTTTTGAAAAAGTGACCTAAGTATTGAGAAATGGGTCCTAGCAATTGTAATATCCCACCCTAATATCTCCGCATGCTGACAGTACAGCACGTCAGCATGCACTGTCAGTATCCAGATAACATGGGTGTATTGTTAGTTAAGGTCTCTGATGTTAACAGATAAATGTATTTTCTTGTTGACCTGAACATTGACTTGTTATTATCTAGTTGTCCTGTCAAGAGGAAGCTTCCTACTGTGACTAACGCCTGTAACATGACCAAGGTTATCACTCAACTAACTATAGTGTACTGTATACCAATAGTGTTGGATCTGTGACATCCACTTGTATTGATCATATCTTCACTAATGCTGCAGAGCTTTGCTACAAAGCAATATCAGTGCCCATTGGCTGCAGTGACCATAACATTGTGACAATAAAAAGGAAAGCCAAAGTAAAACAAATGAAAAATTATATTACCAAAACAAGATAAATTACATAAAAAAACGATGGAAAAGATTTTGGAGCACCTTAAATGATATTATGGGCAGAAAACACAATTCATCTCCATCTTTCATTGAAGTTGATCGTCGTTTACAACAAAACATTTGGATATAGCTAATCATTTCAATGACTATTTCACTGGTAAAGTTGTCAAACTGATAAGTGAAATGACAACATTGAACGGTGAACCATCATATTTGTGTATTGAAGATCTAATAATGAAAGAGCAGTATTGCTGTTTTGAATTTGGTCGAGTTTGTGTGGAAGAGATGGAAAAACGATTGTTATGCATCAATAATGAGGAGCCACCAGGTATAGACAACCTGATGTGAAACTATTGAGAATGGTAGCTAACTCTATTTCCACCCCTATTTGCCATGTCTTTAACCAAAGCCTAAAGGAGTATTTCAAGTTACAAGTTTTAATGTCACGTGCACAAGTACAGTGAAATGCCTTTCTTGTAAGCTCCAAACCCAACAACGCAGTAATCAATATCAATGTAGCACTAAAAATAACAAGGTAAAACAAAAACACACGAGAAATAAAAATAAGAAGAACACGAGAAAGTAAGAAGCTATACACAGGGGCAGTTCCAATACCATATTTACAATGTGCAGGCATACTGGAGTGATAGGCTTCAGAATATATGATAAGCAGAGTAGCAGCAGCATAAAGGATGATTGTGTGTGTGTGTGTGTGTGTGTGTGTGTGTGTGTGTGTGTGTGTGTGTGTGTGTGTGTGTGTGTGTGTGTGTGTGTGTGTGTGTGTGTGTGTGTGTGTGTGTGTGTGTGTGTGTGTGTGTGTGTGTGTGTGTGTGTGTGTGTGTGCGTGCGTGCGCGTGTGCGTGTGTGTCATGATAAATGTGTGTGCATGTTATGTGTGTGTTGGAGTGTCAGAGTGCATGAGTGTGTGGAGTCCTGTGAGTGTGCATAGAGACAGTGCAAAATAATGTTTGCATGTCCACAGCCGTGGAAGGAAGCTAAAGTAATTCCACTACCTAAAAATAGTCAAGCACCCTTTGCTGGCTTTAACAGCCGACCAATCAGTTTGCTGCTTGTTCTGTTCTGATGGAGAAAATTGTGTTAGAACAAATACAATGCTGTTTTCAAAAGAACAAGTTAACTACTGAGTTTCAGCAGGCATATAGGGAAGGACTCTCAACTTGTACTGCACTGACTCAGATGACTGATGATTGGCTAAAAGAAATGGATAATAAGATGATTGTTGGAGCTGTATTGTTAGAGTTCAATGCAGCCTTTGATGTTATTGTTCATAATTTGTCATTGAAAAAAAATCACCTGTTGCATCACCTGCAATCACATCATTGGAGAATTGCTTATCTAGTACAACCCAGAAAGTGTTTTTCGATGGAAGCTTCTCAGGCTGTATCACATCCGGCCGTGATTGGGAGTCCCATAATGTGGCGCATAATTGGCTCAGCGTCGTCCGGGTTTGGCCGGGGTAGGCTGTCATTGTGAATAAGAATTTGTTCTTAACTGACTTGCCTAGTTAAATATATATAAATAAAAAATATAAAAAAACATCAGATATGTGCAGTGCGGTATCCCTCAGGGCAGTTGCATTGGGCCATTACTCTATTTTTACAAGTGATTAGCCACTAAAATGACTATGTATGCTTATGATTGCCAATTCCACACATCAGCACCTACAGCCAGTGAGACTCTTAGCAAGGAGTTACAGTCAGTGTCAGAACGGGTAATTAACAATAAATCTTGATTACTGTACGGTAATATGGTCAGGTGCAGCAAATAAAGACCTAGCAAAGCTGCAGCTGGGTCAAAATAAAGCAGCACGCCTTTCCCTTAACTGGAAACACAGAACTAACATCAACAGCATGCATGATAGTCTTTTATGGTAGAGAGTTGAGGAGAAATTGACTACTTCTCTTTTAGTCTTTTTAATAAGCATTTTTATTGTTGAAAATGTCTAACCACTTGTATAATATTTGCATACACTTCAAACAGACATACTCTACCAGACATGCCACTGTAGGTTTCTTGACAGTACCCAAACCAAAAACACAAATACATAGCTCAGTTAATGTACAGAGCCATGTCTTCATGGAATGCTCTGCCACCAGAGGTTACTCAGACAAAAAGCAAGTTTACCTTTAAAAAACGTATTACATTTTGTTTTTTGTAACACAGCGCCTCTCCTATTTCTAAAAATCTAATTGAACTGTACTGCGTATAAGAATAAGAATATGTATATATGAATAGTGTGTAAATAGTATTTTTGTTGTCTCTTGGTGTCTTTCCAATATATAAATCTTATTTCAATATTTATTTTGGATTTAATGTCCTTGTCTATAACGGTTCTGAACTTTGTCATGTATTTGTACGTGTTATGTGGACCACAGGAAGAGTAGCTACTGCATGTGCAGTCGGTGCAGTAATGGAGATACTAATAAACTAAACTAAACACACACACACATCATCTTATTGTTAATATACATACAGTTCTATGAGATGAATTACTAGTTTTATCATCATTGTCATCATTGTCATCAACCCCATGTCTCTTTATGAACATTGTTTTCTCTCTTCTCTGTCCATCTCATTGAAAGCAGCTAAGAAATGGAACGGCTTCCCCTCTGCTCTGACAAAAATGTAGCAGCTTCCAAGCCTTCTCGACTGAGAGTCCAATCAGTCTTGTACTCATTGATTTTAACTGAAAAGGCCATACTAACTTTTAATGCAACAGAAGACACATCAGTACATACGCAGGTGTAATGTCAATACGTGCAATAACTGGGCTATGTACAATAATTTGTAATATGTTATTTTTTTATAAAACTTTTTTTTTAGGTAAATCATCATTTTTATCCAATAGCAATGAGTTTCTATGAGCCATGTTTTGACTTCTGTGTTGAAACATGTCTATGTCCTGATCTCAGTTTTTTTTTTTAATTGTATGATCAATTTCTGTTTTTCTGTTTTGTAAATAATGTTTCCATGTCTAGATGTTCACTTATGTCTAGATGTCCGAGGGACTAAATAATGGAAATGAGCATTAGCTAAATCTGGTGCGACATGTTTCTTCAGTGCTCTGAGACGTGTGTTTGGTGTGCATTGTCCCTACCAAATAAACGTAATAAATAAATAAATAAAAAATCTACCTCTCGTCCAGGGAGGTAAACCATTTGATTTTCATAGGGGGGGGGGGGGGGGGGTCTGTTTTTTTTATGTAATTTAACTATAAAAATTGTTTACCTTTTAAATGTGGCATGTACACAAGTTTGGGGAAGTTATAATTTGTCCTACCATTTCTACCAATCTGCGTGACAGTTATGATTTTCATATGTGCATTTTCATGGAACCTTTTCCTTTAAATAACAACGTTTTCGTTTCTCTAAATCATTGTGACTTGGTTAATCATAAAAATATGAAATAAATTATATAAAATAAATTATATAAATCTATCAGTTAAAATTCAACTAATGCGAGAGCACCAGCCTCTGCCATATGGACACATTGATACACCGTGATCCATTAGCGGCTAAAGAAATAAGCGTATGCATGGAACTCTATAGATAGCCTATAGGCCAATGCAGCAGTCGGCTTATAACTTCCATTGTCAACTAAATAAAAATACATAGGGCCGACAAATAAAAACAGTAGAAAATTCCCTGATGAAAATGCAAGTTCTTTCAATAGCATTTATCTCTACTCCGGCTTTCTGCCTCCCTTTCTACCTGTCTTGACTAGAACTATCTCTAGTGAAGTGCAACATTGTATCAAATCAATCAACTGGGTCCAGCTTGGAGCTGTTGCTAGCAAACTTGCAACATTGTTTCAACTAGTCTATTCTGGGTGCTCAGAGTTTCACAGTACCCCCCCCCCCCCCCCCCAAGGTGCGGACTCCAGCCGCAAAACCTGAACCTATAGGGGAGGGTCTGGGTGGGCATCTGTCCGCGGTGGCGGCTCTGGCGCAGGACGTGGACCCCATTCCACCATAGTCTTTGTCCGCTTTAGTGTCCTCCTTTGAGCGGCAACCCTCGCCGCCGACCCTGGCCTGGGAACCCTACTAAATGGGCCCACAGGACTGAGGGACACTTCTGGACTGAAAGACGCCTCTGGACTGAAGAAGCAGCCCAGGACTGAGGGGCAGCTCATGACTGAGGGGCAGCTCATGACTGAGAGGTAGCTCATGGCTGAGGGCAGCTCCGGACTGAATGGCAGCTCCGGACTGAATGGCAGCTCATGACTGAAGGGCAGCTCCGGACTGAAGGGCAGCTCCGGACTGAAGGGCAGCTCCGGACTGAAGGGCAGCTCATGACTGAAGGGCAGCTCATGACTGGAGGGCAGCTCATGACTGAAGGGCAGCTCCTGACTGGCGGGCGGCTCTGGCGGCTCCTGACTGGTGGGCGGCTCTGGCGGCTCCTGACTGGCGGGCGGCTCTGGCGGCCCGTGACTGGCGGGCGGCTCTGACGGCTCCTGACTGGCGGGCGGCTCTGGCGGCTCCTGACTGGCGGACGGCTCTGGCGGCTCCTGACTGACAGACGGCTCTAGCGGCTCAGGACAGACGGGCGGCTCAGATGGCGCTGGACAGACGGGCAGCTCAGATGGCACTGGGCAGACGGGCAGCTCAAACGGCGCTGGGCAGACGGGCAGCGCAGGTGGCGCTGGGCAGATGGGCAGCGCTGGCGGAACTGGTGGTACTGGACTAAGGACACGCACCTCAAGGCTAGTGCGGGGAGCAGCAACAAGGCGTACAGGGCTCTGGAGACGCACAGGAGGCTTGGTGCGTGGTGCCGGAACTGGTGGTACCGGGCTGGAGACACGCACCATAGGGCGAGTGCGTGGAGGAGGAACAGGGCTCTGGAGACGCACAGGAAGCCTGGTGCGTGGTGTTGGCACTGGTGGTACTAGGCTGGTGCGAGGAGGTGGCACCGGATATACCGGACCGTGAAGGCATACTGGAGCTCTTGAGCACCGAGCCTGCCCAACCTTACCTGGTTGAATACTCCCCTTAGCCCGGCCAGTGCGGCGAGGTGGAATAACCCGCACTGGGCTGTGCTGGCGAACGGGGGACACCATGCGTAAGGCTGGTGCCATGTACACCGGCCCAAGGAGACGCACTGGAGACCAGATGCGTTGAGCCGGCTTCATGGCACCTGGCTCGATGCCCACTCTAGCACGGCCGATACGAGGAGCTGGGATGTACCGCACCGGGCTATGCACACGTACAGGAGACACCGTGCGCTCTTCCGCATAACAGGGTGTCTGCCCGTACTCTCGCTCTCCACGGTAAGCACGGGAAGTTGGCGCAGGTCTCCTACCTGACTTCGCCACACTCCCCGTGTGCCCCCGCCCAAGACATTTTGGGGGCTGCCTCTCTGGCTTCCAGCCACGCTTCCGTGCTGCCTCCTCATACCACCGCCTCTCGGCTTTAGCTGCCTCCAGCTCTTCACGAGGGCGGCGATATTCTCCAGCTTGAACCCAGGGTCCCTTACCGTCCAGAATTTCCTCCCATGTCCAGGAGTCCAGTGTACTTGGCCACTGCTGCTGCTGTCCCTTACCACGCTGCTTGGTCCCGTTTTGGTGGGTGGTTCTGTAACGGCAGATTTCCTCCTCTTCGTCTGAAGAGGAGGTGTAGCAGGGATCGGACCAAGACGCAGCGTAGTTAGTGTTCATCATGTTTAATAACGACAAAACCGTGAACACTACAAAATACAAAATAACAAATGTGGCAAAACTGAAACAGTCCTATCTGGTGCATAGAACACAAAGACAGAAGACAACCACCAACAAACCCCAACACAAAACAGGCTACCTAAATATGGTTCCCAATCAGAGACAATGACTAACACCTGCCTCTGATTGAGAACCATATCAGGCCAAACATAGAAACGTGAAAACTAGACACACAACATAGAATGCCCACTCAGCTCACGTCCTGACCAACACTAAAACAAAGAAAACACAAAAGAACTATGGTCAGAACGTGACACTGGAGAAGATGCACCCATATCTTATCCACTCTGTCTTATGTAGCAACATTTGAAATTGTGTTTTTTACATTGGATAAAAGTAGAAACTCAGAGCTAGAAACTGATATATCATACACTACAGTTGAGCAACAATAGGAGGTAATCATGCTTAGAATGTCTCACTTTTGGGTAAATGGCCCTTGAATGTTTTGGTAAACCTACTGGAGAGCTCTTCTTTGTCTACACCCATTCAGCATCGTTCACACCTTCTTAAGCTTTAGCCTCACCCATACCTTCAAAGATTCACATGTGAGGCCATGTACTAAACAACCAAAAATGTCAAGGCTAAAGGCTAGTTTATACTACAGGTGTGTTCGTAAATTTAATCTAGAGTGCCAGACTGTGCTCTGGGCGTTCGTTAACTCAGAGCATTGTCAGATTGTCTGTTCGTAAATTCAGAGTGTTTCGCTCTCTGAGTGTTCAGAGCCCACACTGGACGCTCTGGCCGAGAAGTATGGTTGATCTGGGCGATCTGACCTAACAACAGCAGTCAAGCACCTAAGCTAACTGGATAATGTTGGCTAGCTTGCTACAGTAGCTACTTCCAGACACAAGTGAGAGAACAGTTCACTCTGACCATTTTACCTGCACTAGCAGAGCTGGTAAGGCTGTTTTATGTTATCCAGAGTGTTGGTGACTATAACTGTGCTGCTGGCAACAATTTAACCTGTTGGGGATGGGGGCGCTGTTTAGACTATTTATGCTAATTTGGCTAATTTTTTAAACGGCTTCCCACAAAATCCTTGATCGTACAATATGCATATTATTATTATTATTGGATAGAAAACAGTCTATAGTTTCTATAGGAGTTGAAATTTTGTCTCTAAGTGGAACAGAGCCCATTCTACAGCAATTTCCCTGACATGGAGTCAGATTTGAGAAATGTTGGCCACTCTTCTGAAGTCAGTTAAAAGGGCACTGTCGTTGCTATGACTATACGGACACTTCTTACGTCTTCCCCTGGATGCCTTTACGTGATGACGATTCCAACGGGGTCGATTGCGCGTTCACAGGCCCTACAAATGAAAAAACCCTGAAGCTAGTCATTCTTTGGGAGCTGCGTCATGAGCCTAGAGGACACCGGCGCGCACCTGTTCCAAGCGTTAGTTTAGCCTGTTATATTTCTCCGGTCATCTTTTCACTCGTTATAGGAGTTAAAAACATCATAAGGTAGTTAATTTAAAGCGTTTTATAGCAATTTATATCCGTTTAGTGCGATTTTGGGACATTTATTTTTGCAACGATGTGAAAAGTTGGGCACGCTTTTCAGTTCATCCCGAACGCAGTTGACATTTCCACATGGCAAGAGGACAGCTTTCCACCAAAAGACGATTTCTCCCAAGAAAGGATCCTTTGCCCAAGATACTGATGGAAGAACAGCTCAAGGTAGGACATTTTTATTATGATAAATCGTGTTTCTGTCGAAACATTTTAGTGGCTTAGGACGCCATGTTTTTTGACGTAGCTTCGCTTGGCGCAAACTATATTGAAAAGTAAGGATAAATTAAAAAATGTAATAACGCAATTGTATTAAGAATTAAATTGTCTATCAATCCCTGTCCACCCTATATTTTTTAGTCACGTTTATGAGTATTTATGTATAAGAGTAGATCACTGTCTAAGTGGCACAAGGACTTTTTCTTTACCAGCTTGTCTACATTTCACATTGTCTAACCATGATTTTGGTGGCTAAATATAAAAATTTTCGATCAAACTGTATATGCATGTTGTAATGTGATGTTACAGGAGTGTCATCGGAAGAATTCTGAGAAGGTTAGTGAAAAAATTAATATCTTTTGGCGATGTTGACTTTTATCGCTCACTTTGGCTAGAATCAATGCTGGGCTGCTAATTGCTATGTGCTAAGCTAATATAACGATTTATTGTGTTTTCGCTGTAAGACACTTAGAAAATGTGAAATATTGTCTGTATTCACAGGATCTGTGTCTTTCGATTCGTGTATGCTGTGTATTTTTACGAAATGTTTGATGATTAGTAGTTAGGTAAACACGTTGCTCATTGTAATTATTCTAGTCCATTTGTGATGGTGGGTGCAATTGTAAACTATGCCATCTACCTGAAATATGCACTTTTTTCTAACAAAACCTATCCCATACCATAAATATGTTATCAGACTGTCATCTAATGAGTTTTTTTGTTGGTTAGGGGCTATAAATATCTTAGTTTAGCCGAATTGGTGATGGCTACTGGTGTTGGTGGACAAATAAAAGATGGTGGATTATGCTAATGTGTTTTTAGGTAATAGATGTACATCTTTACATATTGTGTCTTCCCTGTAAAACATTTTAAAAATCGGAAATGTTGACTGGATTCACAAGATCTGTGTCTTTCATTAGCTGTATTGGACTTTAATGTGTGAAAGTTAAATATTTAAAAAAAATATTTTTTTTGAATTTCGCGGCACTGGTTTTTCAGTGGGGGGGGGGGGGGGGTGTGCCGCTAGCGCCACGCTGATCCTAGACAGGTTAATTACACTTTTTTGCCAACGTTTACTGACACCAGCTATATTCAACAGTTGTTCAACAAAAGTGCTCTGAAATCGGAGTAGATAGCCAGAGCAAATTTTCCAGCTCCGTCTATCGACAGTTGTTGCAGTGTCATCATGAATATTCTATTGAAATGGTTACATGCATAGTGGAGTCTTTTGTTTAGACATGTAGCTAGCTAGCTAAACAATTAACCATAATCCCAACTCATAACGTTACTACCCTGCATGAATCTGCAGGTAGCTAACCAACAAGGTTGAATGTTAGCTAGCTAACATTAGGCTATAAATAGCAAATGGCTCTGAGATACGAATAATATTATTACACAGATCATACACGTAATGTTATCTAACAAGCCAGCCAGCTAACGTTAGCTAACTAGCTAACAGTACACTTGACTTGAATTGAAAACGACATTCTGACCAAATTAGAAAAGTGTAATATCTGAAAATGTAGCTAGCTAGACTATCTTACCCGTATACATGGATGGACGCTTCTCCCTCTCTGCCATGGTTGCCCTTAGTTTGAAGATGTAATCTGGAGGCAGGTGTTTTATACAAGAGCCTTGTGTGTGTTCTCTTCGACTCCGTCTGCATATTTGCAATCAAATGCCAGAATTATCTCCATCTCCTTAACTATCATACTCTAATACCACTGATTTCAAAACTCGGTCCTTCAGAAAGTGGAGCGCAACACTTATGCAGTCCTACTACGTGATATCTTTAAAAAAAGCCACGTTAGAAAGGATTACCTACACATACTGACCAGTTCATGTTATAGACAGAAGCGTGCTACATGTCAGACCAAATCCAAAATCATCTCTCGGCATGTCCAGCGCACTCATTATCTCAGCCAATCATGGCTAGCGGGAAGGTTGCTGACTTTTTCCGTGGCTAAACCAATTAAGCTCGTAATTGAACAGTTTTATTTGTATTTACAGATGACATACACATTTGTTATTAAGGCACATAAACGTTCACATTGTTCAAGAATGCGTTTTCTGCCAAAAATGCATTTTGATTAAAAAAGAGGTTCACGTTAAAATGGCTCTCCTGTGAAGTAGTGACGCTCTACATACGCCTAGTTTCCTGAAACGAGTCACAAATAGGCATAGGCCTATGCACAATCCCCAGCTATTTAAAAAAAAAAAGCTAATGATCCTCTGTGACTAAGTCATTCTTTCTGGTGAAGTATTTTGAAGTATTTTATTTATTTATGTACAGACAGGACAAATTATTGTGTATATACTGTATATAATTTTAGCAAATGTATTTAAATTTACGTTAAGCCTATTGGACGGGGTTACCTGCTAAGGTTACCTTAGCACGTTCGTTCAAAATAATTCCATCATCCGAAGAGTACACCGTGCACACGCCAACTTTCCTTCAATTCACATGGATGAAACTATTTCCCTGGAGAAAGCATCCGGGCGAGCGAAACAGCACCCCTCTGTCTTACTATATGTAGCCCACTTATCTGATGCTGTCTGGCAAGAAATAGTATGACAAGCCATACGGCATCAGATACATGGGCTACACATACTGAGACAGAGGGGCGCTATTTCGCTCGCTCAGATGCTTTATCTGAGATTGATGCGTCTTTCTGTTAGCACGCATCTCGGGTTAAATAAATTATCAATATTTGAACATTTTATTTGGACGGGCATGGAGGTACGGTAGCGCGGGCCAGGCCCCCTAAGGCCCACCCATAACGCCGGGCCCTGCTCTCCTCCCTTCTTCCTGTCTTTCCCCCAGCTATGAGAAAGCAGCAGAGCTCTGATTCAAATGGGTTGGGTTAAATGCGGAGGACACAATTCTGTTGAATGTATTCAGTTGTGCAACTGGCTGGGTAGCCCATTTACCATTCCCAAAGTGAGCCATGGAGATCAAAGAGGCAGATCCATCCCTGGTGTGTGGGAAGGCCCTGTCTTGACACTCGTCCAGTGGGGATATGTTAGGCCAGTAAAATTAAATCTATATTATTAATGTAATCATGTATTATTATTATAATAAAATAATGTGAAATGACATAAACACCACCCTTTTCAGGGCCTCAAACTCAGATTATGAAGGTTTTTTATTCAATATTCACAAACGTTTCCATATAAACATGTTTCTCTGTTACTATCTATGGAAGCATATAGCTGTGAAAATTCTATTTGAATTGGATAATGATAATTGGATAATGATAAAAATATCACCAATATCACCACCGACTGACTGTAAGTCTTTCTGTATAAGAGTGTCTGGTAAATTACCAAAATGTTAATGTATTTTGACACCAACAGTATATTCTTCCATACCTATTGGATGTGTGCTCATATCAAATCATATAAAATTGTATTTGTCACATGCACAGAATTCAACAGGTGTAGACCTTATAGTGAAATGCTTACTTATAAGCCCTTAACCAACAATGCAGTTCAATATAATACAATGAATCAGAGCTGTATTGATAAAGAATACTGAGATCTCTGGGGGCCCTTGGATCTGGGGGGATGGGGGTGGTCTGCCAGTCACTGGAATGAAATTTTGGAATCGGGGGTTTAGTGGGTGGAATAGTGGAGAACATTTGGAGGTTTACTTGGTAGCAATGCAAATATCATGGTACAGCTATATGGACACTCAATCGCTATGATACTTTTTAATGGTAAATTTACAAATATATATTATGATAAATAGAATTTAAACTTGTATCTCATTATGGTAAATGGTGAAATAACTATAGCCAGTTATAATTGTAATGGCTTAGCAGATAATAAGAAAAGACGATCAGTATTTACCTGACTGTATAGAAAGACTCATGTGAAGGCCAATTTACAAAGGTTTGGTATACCTCCACTCACTTGTGTCTGGCTTTAATTGCATCAATTTCCTATTGGTGCAATTAAAGCCTTTAAGTCCTGGAAAACTCCAGGGCTGGATGGCATACCAGTGGACGTATACTAAACCTTTTTTGACATACTAAGAGGACCGTTATTAGCATGTTTTAACCACTCCCATAAAAATGGTAGATTATCAGATACTCAACAAGAAGGTCTGATTTCATTATTACTGAAACAGGATCCAAGTGGTCAAAAGAAAGATCCAGTCCATTTAAAAAGTTGTAAGCCCTTTACACTTCAGTGTTGTGATGCAAAAAATTCTAGCAAAATGCATAGCGCATAGAATTAAATAGGTATTGTCGGATATTATTCATCCTAATCAGACATGTTTTTTACATGGATGATACATTGGAGATAATATAAGACAAGGAAGAAATAGAACAATATGAAAAATCTGGGAAACCAGGCCTGGTTCATAGCTGACTTTGAAAAGGCTTTTGATAGAGTACGACTGGAATTTATATATAAATGCCTGGAATATTTCCATTTTGGAGAATCTCTTATAAAATGGGTTAAAATTATGTATATTAACCCTAGGTGTAAAATAGTAAATAATGGCTACTTCTCAGAAATGATTAAACTGTCAAGAGGAGTAAAACAAGGTTGTCCACTATCGGCATGTCTATTTATTATGGCCATCAAAATGTTAACTGTTTAAATCAGATCCAAAAATAATATCAATGGGTTAGAAATCCAGGGCTTAAAAACAAAGGTGTCATTGTACGCTGATTCATGTTTTCTTGTAAATCCACAATTTGGATACCTCCACAGCCTTATAGAGGATCTAGATACTTTTTTCTAACCTCTCTAGATTACAACCAAATTATGATGAGTGTATACGTATTGGATCATAGAAAAATACAACTTTTACATTACCGTGTAGTTTACCAATAAAATGGTTTGACGGTGATGTGGACATACTACTTATACATATCCCGAAAGAAAGAAATGTTCTCACTACAATACATTTTAATAGAAAGTTAGCAAAAATAGATAAGATCTTGCTACCATGGAAAGAAAATACCTGTCTATTTGTGGAAAAATCACCCTGATTAACTCTTTAGTCATATCCCAGTTTACCTATTTGTTTATGGGCTTGCCTACACTTAGAGACCTGATTTTTAAACGATATAAGCAAAAAAACGGCAAGCCAGACAAAATTAAACAGGTGTATTTATATAATGAATATGAATTCACAGGGCAAAAATTATTAAATGTTAAAGCAATAGACATCTCACTAAAGGCATCAGTCATACAAAAGTTATACTTAAATCCAATCTTGTTCTCTAGCACAATAGTAAGAATGTCTCACCCCATGTTCAAGAATGGCCTTTTTCCCTTTATTCAGATTACAACCTCTGACTTTCGGTTATTTGAAAATGAAATCATCTGCAAAATATCGCTATTTTTAAAACAAGTCACAGAAAGTTGGTTGCAATTTCAGTTCAATCCACCAGAGAAGACAACAAATATTGTGGTTAAACTCAAATATAATTATCAGGTATGAAGGGAAAACCCAGATGCAGACATCGTCGAATTAAAAATGGTTAAATAATCCAACAGGGGCAGGCAATAGACAGGTCAAGGTAGGTAGGGGTCAGTAAACCAGAGGTGGGGCAATGGTACCGGACAGCAGGTAGGCTCAGGCTCAGGGTAGGCAGAGGTCAATAATCCAGAGGTGGGGCAAAGGTACCGGTTGGCAGGCAGGCTCAGAGTCAGGGGCAGGCAGAGTGGTCAGGCAGGTGGGCTCAGAGTCAGGACAGGCAAGGGTCAAAACCAGGAGGATGAGAAAAAGAGAGACTGGAAAAAGCAAGAGCTGAGACACAAAAATGCTGGTTGACTTGACAAGCAAGATGAACTGGCAACAGACAAACAGAGAACACAGGTATAAATACACAGGGGATAATGGCGAAGATGGGCGACACCTGGAGGTGAGACAGCACCTCTCCTCCGGGCCATAACCTTCCCAGTCAATCAGGTACTGGAAACCCCTGCCCCATGGTCGGACACTCAGGAGGCGTCTCACCGTGTACACCGGATGGCCATCGATGACACGGGGAGGTGGGGTGGGCCTGGAAATAGAAGACAAAGGGCTGTGAGACACGGGCTTAATCCTAAACACATGGAAAGTAGAGTGAATACGAAGGGTAGAGAGCCATACGCTCTGCCTGAGCCAATAGCATGGACCAGGGGTCCGGTGGTGATCCGCTTGTCGCCTATACCTGGAAGTGGTCTTCAACAGAGCGGCTCTGGCTCTCTTCCAGGTACGGCAACAGTGGCGGATGAACATCTGGGCAGAGGGATTGCTGACTTCCTCCTCTTGCTCGGGGAAGAACAGAGGCTGATATCCCAAGGAACACACGTTAGGGCAAGAGACCAATGTTAGAGCAAGGAAGGGTGTTGCGAGCGTACTCAACCCATACCAGTTGCTGACTCCAGGTGGGAGGGTTGGCGGAGACTAGGCAGCAAAGAGTCGTCTCTAAGTCCTGGTTGGCTCGCTCCGATTGGCCGTTGGACTGGGGGTGGAATCCGGAGGACAGGTTGGCCGATGATCCAATGAGCGTGCAGAACGCCTTCCAGAACCGGGACAAGAACTGCGTACCCCGGTCTGAGACCATGTCCACGGGGAGTCCGTGGATCCGAAAGACGTGCTGGAAGACGTTCTTCTCCGTGGCATTGAGGCGGTGGGAGAAGACGGCGCAGGGATGCAGCTTAAGGTCCAGAGAAGAACATTGGGACAGAACAGCCCCCACTCTGACATCCGAAGCATCTGCCTCCACCACAAACTGACAGGGAGGGTCAGGATGAACCAGGATAGGAGCAGTGGTGAAGTGGTGTTTAATGTCTCGGAATGCCCGGTCAGCAGCAGAGAACCACGTGAACGGAACCTTGGTAGAGGTGAGTGCAGACAGGGGGTGCCAGGGTGCTGTAACCCCAGATAAAGCAGAGACAAAAGTTGGCAAACCCCAGGAAGCATTGCAGCTGCACCCTGGATGTAGGCTGAGGCCAATCCACCACCGCTCTCACCTTCTCGGGATCCATCTGGACACTCCCAGCAGAGATGATGTAGCCCAGAAAGGGAATGGTGGAGCGATGGAATTCACAATTTTCCACCTTAACAAACAACTGGTTCTCCAGAAGGCGCTGGAGAACCTGTCGGATGTGGAGCACATGTTCTTAGGGGAGTGGGAGAAGACAAGGATGTCATCAATGTAGACGAAGATGAACCGGTTCAGCATGTTGCGGAGAACATCCTTCACCAGAGCCTGGAACACGGCAGGGGCGTTGGTGAGGCCAAAGGGCATGACCAGATATTCATAGAGGCCGCTGGCCGTGTCTTCCAGGTCTTCCACTCGTCCACCTCTCGTATCCGCACCAGGTGGTAGGCGTTTCGTAGATCCAGCTTGGGGAAAACAGTGGCCCCCTGGAGCGGCTCGAAGGCCGAGGAAATGAGTGGTAGCGGATAACGGTTCTTCACAGTAATGTCATTGAGTCCCCGGTAGTCAGTGCAAAGGCGCAGGGTCTTGTCCTTTTTCTCCACAAAGAGGAAACCTGTGCCAGCGGGAGAGGAAGAGGGATGAATAAATCTTGTAGCTAGGCAGTCTCCAATGTAGGTCTCCATAGCCTTGGTCTCTGGTCCTGACAGAGAGTACAGACGTCCCTGAGGCGGCATGGTGCTAGGGAGAAGGTCAATCCAGCAGTCATAGGGGCGGTGCGGCGGAAGGGAAGTGGCCTGGGACTTGCTGAACACCTCTCGGAGGTCCTGGTACTCCGCAGGAATGGCGGAGAGGTCCAAAACAACTTCCGAGCCCCCTGGAAGACATCCCGGGGCAGGTTGCGCTGACTTCAGACAATAAGCATGGCAGAACGGACTCCAGCCCATGATAGCACCCGTAGACTAGTTGATGAGGGGATTGTGTCGCTGGAGCCAGGAGAATCCCGAAACCACAGGAATCTGGGGGGACTTGATGAGCAGGAATTGAATGGTCTCGCTGTGATTCCCAGACACACGTATGTTAATGGGACTGGTGTTATGGGTGACCCGACTTATAGAGTGCCCGTCCAGCACTCTAACATCCATGGGAATGGAGAGGGGCTGAGTGGGCATGTTCAGCTCATAAGTCAGTGTGGCGTCCAAAAAGCTCTCATCGGCCCCAGAGTCAATGATTTTGCTGCGAAGAGACAGAATCATTAGATTGGTTGTTCTGTCCATATGTAGCTTGTTTTTGGTCACAGGTCAAAGAATTGCAACATTTACCTGGAGCTAACTCTGCAGATAGCATTACTGGGTGATTTGAAAAGTCAATCGATCAATAATATAATAATACTTTTAGCAAAAAAATATATATCTTTAATTTACAATCTGTAGAAACTATGACAATAGAAAGGTTCAGAACTTTTGTGAAACATCACAGCACAGTTGAAATATATATGGCAAATAGAAATCCAACATGTATGGTGTTATACGGTAGATGGGAGGAGTTGAGGGGAGCTGAAGGGTGGGACAAATAACAACAAGATAACTAATGTAAAATGTATATAGTTTCCGAACTTTTGTGAAACAGCACTGTTAAAAATATATGGCAAATTGAAACGGGAGGGTTGAAGGTAGCTGGAAGATAGGAGTAAAAACAAACAAAAGATAACTATTGTAAAATAGATTGTGTCTGTAAAATGTATATGGTATGTATAAGCTGGAAGTAGAAGGCTCGCGCGCGTGCATGCGTCTGCGTCCGACATCACGCACGTGTTGAATTTGTCTACCCACGCCAGACGCGATCAGGACACGCAGGTTGAAATATCAAAACAAACTCTGAACCAACTATATTAATTTGGGGACAGGTCAAAAGGCATTAAACATGTATGGCAATTTAGCTAGCTAGCTTGCTCTTGCTAGCTATTTTGCCCTGGGATATAAACATTGTGTTGTTATTTTACCTGAAATGCACAAGATCCTCTACTCCAACAATTAATCCACAGATAAAAGGGTAAACCGAGTTTGTTTCTAGTAATCTCTCCCCCTTTGTGCTTCTTCTTCTTCTTTGGACTTTATATGGTGTTTGGAAACCAACTTTAAGGTGCATTACTACCACCAACTAGCCTGGAGTGTGGACCTCAGTTCATCTTTCAATCACCCATGTGGGTATGTGCTCCTTAAAACCAATGAGAAGATAGGAGGCAGGACTTGCAGCGCATCAAGTTACACAAATAGAACCAAGTTCTATATTAGCTCCTGGCTATGCAGACGCTTGTTGCCGCTCGCAAGCAGTGTGGGTGCAATGATTGAATAGCATGTACAGTGGCAAGACAAAGTATGGGAACCCTTTGGAATTATAAATTGGTCATCAAATTTGATCTGATCTTCATCTAAGTCACACAATAGACAAACATAGTGTGCTTAAACTAATAATACACAAATTATTGTATGTTTCTTGTCTATATTGAATACATCATTTAAACATTCCCAGTGTAGTTTGGAAAAAGTTTGTGAACCCCTAGGCTAATGACTTCTCCAAAAGCTAATTGGAGTCAGGAGTCAGCTAACCTGGAGTCCAATCAATGAGATGAGATTGGAGATGTTGGTAAGAGCTGCCTTGCCCTATAAAAAACACTCACAAAATTTGAGTTTGCTATTCACAAGAAGCAATGCCTGATGTGAACCATGCCTCGAACAAAAGAGATCTCAGAAGACCTAAGATTAAGAATTGTTGACTTGCATAAAGCCCTGATGTTCATCAGTCCATGGTAAGACAAATTGTCTATAAATGGATAAAGTTCAGCACTGTTGCTACTCCCCCTAGGAGTAGCCGTCCTGAAAAGATGACTGCAAGAGCACAGCGCAGAATGCTAAAAAATACATCTCTGGAACATGCTATCATCTCTGTTGATCAATCTACAATACATAAAACACTAAACAAGAATGTTAGGCTATCTGTCCGCCAATTGAAACTGAACAGAAGTTGGGTAATGCAACAGGACAACGACCCAAAACACAGAAGTAAATCAATAACAGAATGGCTTCAACAGAAGAAAATACGCCTTCTGGAGTGGCCCAGAGTCCTGACCTCAACCCGATTGAGATGCTGTGGCATGACCTCAAAAAAGCAGTTCACACCAGACATCCCAAGAATATTGCTGGACTGAAACAGTTTTGTAAATGGTAAAAAATTCCTCCTGACCGTAGTGCATGTCTTATCCGCAACTACAGAACATGTTTGCTTGAGGTTATTGCTGCCAAAGGAGGGTCAACCAGTTATGAAATCCAAGGGTTCACATACTTTTCCCACCCTACACTGTGAATGTTTACACGGTGTGTTCAATACAGACAAGAAAACGTATAATTGTTTGTGTGTTATTAGTTTCAGGAGACTGGATTTGTCTATTGTTGTGACCTAGATGAAGATCAGATTAAATTTGATGACCAATTTATGCAGAAATCCAGGTATTTCCAAAGGGTTCACATACTTTTTCTTGCCACTGTATGTGTAAAAAAATTGCAACTCTCGCGCAAGTGAAGCGGGCGGTGTGGTCAGCATGTAAGTGATGTTGTTCAATAGTTTACTCCAATTAGGGGAGGGGTGGTAGGGTTAGTTGAAAATAATATATATATATATATATATATATATGTATACAGTTGAAGTCGGAAGTTTACATACACTTATGTTGGAGTCATTAAAACTCGTTTTTCAACCACTCGCATCCGTCATACTGCTCAGGAAGGAGACGCGTTCTGTCTCCTAGAGATTAATGTACCTTGGTGCAAAAAGTGCAAATCAATCCCAGAACAACAGCAAAGGACCTTGTGAAGATGCTGGAGGAAACAGGTACAAAAGTATCTATATCCACAGTAAACCGAGTCCTATATCGACATAACCTGAAAGGCCGCTTAGCAAGGAAGAAGCCACTGCTCCAAAACCACCATGAACAAGCCAGGCTACGGTTTGCAACTGCACATGGTGACAAAGATCGTACTTTTTGGAGAAATGCCCTCATGAGGAAGGAAAATTATGTGGATATATTGAAGCAACATCAAGACATCAGTCAGGAAGTTAAAGCTTGGTCGCAAATGGGTCTTCCAAATGGACAATGACCCCAAGCTACCTTCCAAGGTTGTGGCAAAATGGTTTAAGGACAACAAAGGCAAGGTATTGGAGTGGTCATCACAAAACCCTGACCTCAATCCTATAGAAAATTTGTGGGCAGAACTGAAAAAGCGTGTGCGAGCACGGAGGCTTACAAACCTGACTCAGTTACACATGCTCTGTCAGGAGGAATGGACCAAAATTCACCCAACATATGGTGGGAAGCTTGTGGAAGGCTTGACCCAAGCCCCATCATTCTGTCTACTATTATTCTAACATTTCACATTCTTAAAATAAAGTGGATGACCCTTACTGACCTAAGACAGGGAATTTTTACTAGTATTAAATGTCAGGAATTGTGAAATACTGAGTTTAAAAGTATTTGGCTAAGGTGCATGTAAACTTCTGACTTCAACTATATACAGTCCCAGTAAAAAGTTTGGAGACACATACTCATTCAAGGGTTTTTATTTAATTTGACTATTTTCTACATTGTAGAATAATAGTGAAGACATCAAAACTATGAAATAACACATATGGAATCATGTAGTAACCAATAAAGTGTTAAACAAATCAAAATATATTTCAGATCAAGGCAAAGTAGCTACCCTTTGCCTTGATGACAGCTTTGCACACTCAATGTGAAATACAATGTATTTCACTTAACAGGATTGTTTAGTTAAAAGTTAATTTGTGTAATTTCTTTCCTTCTTAATGCATTTGAGCCAATCAGTTGTGTTGTGACAAGGTAGGGGTGGTATACAGAAGATAGACCTATTTGGTAAAAGACCAAGTCCATATTATGGCAAAAACGGTTTAAATAAGTGAAGAGAAACGACAGTCCATCATTACTTTATGACATGAAGGTCAGTCAATCCAGAAAATGTCAAGGACTTTGAAAGTTTTATAAGTGCATTCCGAAAAACCATCAAGCGCTATGATGAAACTGGATCTCATGAGGACAGGAAAGGAACAGGAAAGGAAGACCAAGAGTTACCTCTGCTGCAGAGGATAAGTTCATTAGATGTACCAAAACCCTGCCATTTTATATGTGCCAAACAGATCATATTCCAAGTGCATTGTCATACTGGGGGCAAGCGCATTCTGTATTCTGGCTGATAAATACTTTATTGAAACAAAGTGTGCACAGAGAGTCAATCCATACAGTTTCAGAAGAGAAAGTTTCAGTTACAGGTATATAATTTGAAACAGCTGACAGTATGACATGGAGCAGCTCTGGTCCAGATCCTTTAAACTTCTTGACGCACGGATCCCTTTAGCGGGATCATTTTCGTAAACAACCGCTGAATTGCAGAGCGCCAAATAAAAAAAAAAGACAAAAAATATTTGTTTTCATGAAATCACAAGTGAAATATACCAAAACACAGCTTAGCTTGTTGTTAATCCACCTATCATGTCAGATTTTGAAAATATGCTTTACAGTGAAAGCAATCCAAGCGTTTGTGAGTTTATCGATCACTAGACAAAACAGTAAGAACACCTAGCAGCCATGTAGAATGGTCACAAAAGCCAGAAAGCAATAAAATGAATCGCTTACCTTTGAGGATCTTCAGATGTTTGCACTCACGAGACTCCCAGTTACACAATAAATGTTCCTTTTGTTCGATAAAGATTTTTTTAACATCAAAATACCTCCATTTGTTTGGCGTGTTAAGTTCAGTATTCCACAGCCTTAAGCAAGTCATCTAGGTGTTATAGCTGTCGCTCTCCTCATCCTCGGATGAGGTGAGGAGAGAAGGATCTTCTGACCAAAATGCGGAGTCTGGGAAATATGCCATCTTTATTATAAATTACAACGATGCAGATGGCAACACGAAAACTAAACAAAACACTTTCAAACTACAAAATAACAAAACGACGTAGAACGAAAACCTGAACATAAACTTACATAACTGAAACGTAAACTCACGAACAGGCAACAGACGACATCGAAACAAAACGAACAGCCAAACAGTCCCGTTTGTGAATATACATCGATAACGACACGAAGACATCACAGGAGACAATCACCCACAAACACACAGTGATAATGCCCTACCTAAATATGACTCTTGATTAGAGGAAAATGCAAACCACCTGCCTCTAATCAAGAGCCATACCAGGCAAACCGAAACCAACATAGAAACAGGTAACATAGACTGCCCACCCAAAACACATGCCCTGACCATAAACACATAAAAACTAACATAAATAGGTCAGGACTGTTACAGTACCCCCCCCCCAAGGTGCGAACGCCGGGCGCACCAGCACAAAGTCCAGGGGAGGGTCCGGGTGGGCAGTTGACCACGGTGGTGGTTCCGGTTCAGGACGCTGTCCCCGCACCACCATAGTCACTCCCCTCTTCTTTCTACCCCTTCTAATGCCCACCCTAACACTACCTTCCCCTAAATGAACAGCTAGCACCAGGACAAGGGGCAGCACCGGGACAAGGGGTAGCACCGGGACAAGGGGCAGCACCAGAACAAGGGGCAGCACCAGGATAAGGACCATCACTGGAATAAGGGGCAGCACCGGGACAAGGGGCAGCACCGGGACAAGGGGCAGCACCGGGACAAGGGGCAGCACCGGGACAAGGGGCAGCACCGGGACAAGGGGCAGCACCGGGACAAGGGGCAGCACCGGGACAAGGGGCAGCACCGGGACAAGGGGCAACACCGGGACAAGGGGCAGATCCCGGCTGAATGACTCTGGCAGGTCCTGTTTGGACGGCTCTGGCAGGTCCATGCTGGCTGACGGCTCTCGACGCTCATGGCAGACTGACGGCTCTCTACGCTCATGGCAGGCTGACGGCTCTCGACGCTCATGGCAGGCTGACGGCTCTCGACGCTCATGGCAGGCTGACGGCTCTCGACGCTCATGGCGCTCTGACGGCTCTGGCTGCTCATGGCTCTCTGACGGCTCTGGCTGCTCATGGCTCACTGACGGCTCTGGCTGCTCATGGCTCTTTGACGGCTCTGGCTGCTCATGGCTCTCTGACGGCTCTGGCTGCTCATGGCTCGCTGGCGGCTCTGGCAGATCCTGTCTGGTTGGCGGCTCTGGCAGATCCTGTCTGGTTAGCGGCTCTGGCAGATCCTGTCTGGTTGGCGGCTCTGGCAGATCCTGTCTGGTTGGCGGCTCTGGCAGATCCTGTCTGGTTGGCGGCTCTGGCAGATCCTGTCTGGTTGGCGGCTCTGGCAGATCCTGTCTGGCTGACGGCTCTAGCGGCTCCTGTCTGGCTGATGGCTCTAGCGGCTCCTGTCTGGCTGACGGCTCTGTAGGCTCATGGCAGACGGGCGGCTTTGCAGGCTCATGGCAGACGGGCGGCTTTGCAGGCTCCTGGCAGACGGATGGCTCAGATGGCGCTGGGGAGACGGATGGCTCAGATGGCGCTGAGGAGACAGATGGCTCAGATGGCGCTGGGGAGACGGATGGCTCAGATGGCGCTGGGGAGACGGATGGCTCAGATGGCGCTGGGGAGACGGATGGCTCAGATGGCGCTGGGGAGACGGATGGCTCTGGCCGGATACGGCGCACTGTAGACCTGGTGCGTGGTGCCGGAACTGGAGGCACCGGGCTAATGATAAGCACCTTCCTACTAGTGCGTGGAGCAGAGACAGGGCACACTGAACTCTCAAAGCGTACTCTATACCTGGTGCGTGGTACCGGCACTGGTGGCACCTGGCTGAGGGCACGCACCTCAGGACTAGTACGGGGAGAAGTGACAGTGTGTACAGGACTTGGGAGACGCACAGGTGGCTTAGTGCGTGGGGCCGGAACTGGAGGCACTGAACTGGATACACGCACTATAGGGAGAGTGCGTGGAGGAGGAACAGGGCTCTGGAAATGCACTGGTAGCCTAGTGCGTAATGTAGGCACTGTAGGTACTAGGCTGGGGCGGGGAGGTGGCGCCGGAAATACCGGACCGTGCAGGCGTACTGGCTCACTTGAGCATTGAGCCTGCCCAACCTTACCTGGTTGAATGCTCCCGGTCGCCCTGCCAGTGCGGCGAGGTGGAATAGCCCGCACTGGGCTATGCAGGCGAACCGGGGAAACCATGCGTAAGGCAGGTGCCATGTATGCCGGCCCGAGGAGACGCACTGGAGACCAGACGCGTTGAGCCGGCCTCATGACACCTGGCTCAATGCCCAATCTAGCCCTACCAGTGCGGGGAGGTGGAATAACCCGCACTGGGCTATGCACACGTACAGGAGACACCGTGCGCTCTACTGCGTAACACGGTGTCTGCCCGTACTCCCGCTCTCCACGGTTAGCCTGGGAAGTGGGCGCAGGTCTCCTACCTGCCCTTGGCCCACAACCCCTTAGCCCCCCCCCAAGAAATTTTTGGGAGTTACTCACGGGCTTTTCGGGCTTCCGTGCAAGACGTGTCCCCTCATAATTCCGGTTACGAGCTTGAATCTCCGGCTTCCATCCACGTCTCCTAGCTGCCTCCTCATACCAGCGCTCCTGGGCTGTGGCTGCCTCACTCTTCTCACGAGAGCAGCGATTTCCTCCAGTTTGCGCCCAGGGTCCTCTACCAGACAGGATCTCCTCCCAAGTCCAAAAGTCCTTGTTGCTCCGTCGAGCATTTTTCCCATACCGCTTGGTCTCTGTATTTTGGTGGGTGATTCTGTAACGACGGTCCTCCTCCTCTTCATCAGAAGAGGAGGAGCAGGGATTGAACCAAGGTGCAGCGCGTTGAAATGACATGATGAATTTATTTAATAAGACAAAACGAACTATACTTGAAAATGATACAAAATAACAAAACGAAAGTAGACAGACCTGAACGACGAACTTACATACAACGTGAAGAACGAAATGAACAGGAACAGACTACATGAAATGAACAAAACCGTAAACAGTCCCGTATGGTGCAAACATTGACACAGACACAGGAAACAATCACCCACAAACACACAGTGATAATGCCCTACCTAAATATGACTCTTGATTAGAGGAAAATGCAAACCACCTGCCTCTAATCAAGAGCCATACCAGGCAAACCGAAACCAACATAGAAACAGGTAACATAGACTGCCCACCCAAAACACATGCCCTGACCATAAACACATAAAAACTAACATAAATAGGTCAGGACTGTTACACTAGGCTTGAAGAAAATTCCATATAGTATCCGCAAAGGTCGTAAAAACATGCCAAATGTTTTAAATAATCAATCCTCAGGTTGTTTTTAACATCAATAATCGATAATATTGCAACCGGACTGTAAACTATTCAATACTGGAGAGAAAGAAAATGTTGAGCAACGAGTGTCTGGCGCAACAACTAATGGAGGGACATTCGCCTATCCACTGACGCGTTTTGATAAATCTCGCTCATTTTTCAAAATAAAAGCTTGAAACTATGTCTAAAGACTGTTCACACCCTGAGGAAGTTACAGGAAAAGGAATCTGGTTGATATCCCTTTAAATGGACGAAAGGCAAGCAATGGAACAGTGATTTTTCGAAATAGAAGTCATTTCTGGGTTGGATTTCCTCAGGTTTTCGCCTGCAAAATCAGTTCTGTTATACTCACAGACAATATTTTGACAGTTTTGGAAACTTTTGAGTGTTTTCTATCCTACTCTGTCAATTATATGCATATTCTAGCATCTGGACCTGAGAAATAGGCAGCTTACAATGGAAACGTAATTTTTCCAAACATAAAAATTCTGCCCCCTAGCTTCAAGAGGTTTTAACCTTTAAGGCTAAAACCACACTTAAGACCCTGGACCAGAGCTAGACATGGACCAGATGAAGTAAAGGCAGGTTTGTCCTGCAGAGAAATGTTAGGCCTCTTTCACCATCATTCAAAATGTTTTAGGAAGGGAAAATGCATTACAGTAGTAATTATTGGTCAGAGGCTGCATCCATAACTGCAATGATTGATTACTTATTAAATTCAGAGTGTTACAACAATCTTTCCTCTCTGTCAACATGTGACACATAAGCATAATTAAATATACAGCTAACATCTGTATGTACTTGGTCCATTACATCAAGCTTAAGTTAATTTAAGAGAACTACATACGATTTAGGGACAGGTAGTAGGCTAATGTTAGGGTATTGTAACTTCCAGTTTAGCTGTCTGATGCTGAAATTCAAATGTACAGCTATACGCTTCCACACTGAACAGGCTTACACTAGTAAATTCTTACCCTTAGTAAATTCCTACCCTTGGGGTACACAAAGATCATCAACAGCAGCACTTTAAGCTCATTAACCATGCATTGCCTTCCCTTTGTGCAGAGGTACTTGCAAGCATTATTGCTACTGTAGTACGGTTAGTGGTAAAGAAAGAGCTCGCTCTATTTTATCATGTGGAGATACAGTAAGATACAGTATGCTCGCTGCAATGAAGCTTGCGGTGTCAATGCTTCTTTATTAAAAGGTGGTAGGTGTACAATGTTGGTGAAATAAGCGATGCATGGCGATGATAATGTATGTGTCCCAAATGGCACCCTATTCCCTTCATAGTGCACTACATTTTACAAGAACCATAAAGTAGTGCACTATATAGGGAATAGAGTTTCATTTTGGACATAGCCAATGATGGTTGCCTGAAAGCAGAGGTGTCTTCCTACTTCCCGGCTACATCTTCCTCATCTGAGCCATCAGCTCCTCTCCTCTAGAGTCTCAACCTCTCCCCTGCCCCTGTCTTCTGGGAACAGAGCAACAACATTGTGAGGAAAACTTTGTCTTGGATCATGTCTGAGTACCCATACTAGAGTTTCATTTTTTGTAATTGAGTATCCTTTCCAGCCATTACTATGAGCCGTCTTCCCCGGGCCCTCACCAGCCTCCACTGATACATGGTGACTTTGTTTTCTGTTCTCACCATACAGATACTACAGTATTCTTAAAAGGTTTGTTTGGTACTGACCTTCTCAGGGATGGTGTAGGCCACAGTGATGCCCTGTGGGAGGCTGGGGATGGGGCCTGTGGCTGCCTGGAGCTCCTCATCAGTCACCTCCTACACCAACTCAGAGAAACAACATAGGTCAGTAATGTTACTTAGACATGATGACTTACTATGGACAGTACATTGAGACAATATCACTCTAGCTTACGCCAGTCATTCTCCTCGTGAACCACCTCCTCCTCCACCACTTCCTCTACAACCTTTTTTCTGTGGTCCACAAAGTACACACCACCGACAATATTAACTGGACTTGGTCATATACACTACATCCCCTCACACATCCTAGGTTATGATAGGTGAGGTAGAGAGAGAGAGAGAGAGAGAGAGAGAGAGAGAGAGAGAGAGAGAGAGAGAGAGAGAGAGAGAGAGAGAGAGAGAGAGAGAGAGAGAGAGAGAGAGAGAGAGAGAGAGAGAGAGAGAGAGAGAGAGAGAGAGAGAGAGAGAGAAAGAGAGAAAGAGAGAGAGAGAGAAAGAGAGAAAGAGAGAAAGAGAGAGAGAGATACAGCGACAAAGAGGATGAGAGAGAATTAGAGAGAGAGATAAAGAGATAAAGAGATACAGAGATAAAGAGACAGCAACAAACACAGCGACAAAGAGGATGAGAGAGAGCGAGAGAGAGAGATAAAGAAACAGCGACAAAGAGGATGAGAGAGAAAGAGAGAGAGAGAGGGAGAGAGAGAGAGAGAGAGGGAAAGAGAGAGAGAGAGAAAGAGAGAGAGAGAGATAAAGAAACAGCGACAAAGAGGATGAGAGAGAAAGAGAGAGAGAGAGGGAGAGAGAGAGAGAGAGAGAGAGAGAGAGAGAGAGAGAGAGAGAGAGAGAGAGAGAGAGAGAGAGAGAGAGAGAGAGACAAAGAGGACGAAAGAGAGACCGCAAAGCATCCACACACCATGAATGAGTAGGTGTGTCCAAACTTTTGACTGGTACTGTATATATATATATATATATATAAAAAAGTCGGAAGTTTACATACACCTAATAGGCTGACCACACCGCTCGTGTCGCGTGCGCGAGTGTTGCAAAATAAATGTAGAAATCTATGTTATTCAATTATTGCACCCACACTACTCGCGCACGTCAACGAGCGTCTGCGTTGCCAAGGGCTAAAATAGAACTTCTTTCTATTTCTGACGCAGATGGCGCTGCAAGTCCTGCCTCTCCTATCTCCTCATTGGTTTATAGAAGCAGGTACCCACGTGCCATCTCCTCATTGGTTATACCCACGTGGGTGATTGAAAGACGAACTGTGTTGCCGATCGGTGTAGTAGTACTATGAAAGCTTAGATGCCAATCACCGTTAAAAGATGAAAAAGCCTGGAAGGAGGAGAGCTGACTAGAAACGATACGGTTGACTGTTTTATGTGTGGATTAATTGTCGGAGTAGAGGATCTTGTGCCTTTCAGGTAAAATAACAACTGAATGTTTATATCCCAGGACAAATTAGCTAGCAACAGCAAGCTAGCTAAATAGGACAAATTAGCTGGCAAGTGCAAGCTAACTAGCTAAATTGCCATAAATGTTTATTGCTTTTCGACCTGTTGTCACGCCCTGACCGTAGAGAGCTTTATATGTCTCTATTTTGGTTTGGTCAGGGTGTGATTTGGGTGGGCATTCTATGTTCCTTTTTCTATGATTTGTATTTCTGTGTGTTTGGCCGGGTGTGGTTCTCAATCAGAGTGTCACGTTCCTGACCTATTTATGTTAGTTTGTTGTATGTGTTAGTTGGTCAGGACGTGAGTTTGGGTGGGCATTCTATGTTTTCTGTTTCTATGTTGGTTTATGGGTTGCCTGGTATGGCTCTTAATTAGAGGCAGGTGTTTGGCGTTCCTCTAATTGAGAGTCATATTTCGGTAGGTTGTTTCACTGTGTTCGTTGTGGGTGGTTGTCTCCTGTGTCAGTGTTTGTCGCACCATACGGGACTGTTCGGTTTGTTTGTTCATCGTTATTTATGTGTAGGCTATTTTCCCTGTTCATGCGTTCTTCGTGTTTATGTAAGTTCGTCGTCCAGGTCTGTCTACTCCGTTTGTTATTTTGTTAATCATCCAAGTGTATTTCGTTTCGTGTTTTTTCCGTCTTGTTTATTAAAATATCATGTCTTCACAATCCGCTGCATTTTGGTTCAATCCCTGCTCCTCCTCTTCGGATGAAGCATAACGATGGTCATTATGGCCAAACAGTTCTATTTTTGTTTAATCAGACCAGAAGACTTTTCTCCAAAAAGTACGATCTTTGTCCCCATGTGGAGTTGCAAACCGTAGTCTGGCTTTTTAATGGCGGTTTTGGAGCAGTGGCTTCTTTCTTGCTGAGCAGCCTTTCAGGTTAAGTCGATATAGGACTCGTTTTACTGTGGATATAGATACTTTTGTACGTGTTTCCTCCAGCATCTTCACATGGTCCTTTGCTGTTGTTCTGGGATTGATTTGCACTTTTCGCACCATAGTACGTTCATCTCTAGGAGACAGAACGCGTCTCCTTCCTGAGCGGTATGACAGATGCGTGGTCCCATGGTGTTTATAATTGCGTACTATTGTTTGTACAGATGAATGTGGTACCTTCAGGTGTTTGGAAATGCTCCCAAGGATGAACCAGACTTGTGGAGGTCTACATTTGTTTCTGAGGTCTTGGCTGATTGATTTCTTTTGATTTTCCCATGATGTCAAGCAAAGAGGCACTGAGTTTGAAGGTCGGCCTTGAAATACATCCACAGGTACACCTCCAATTGACTCAAATGATGTCAATTAGCCTATCAGAAGCTTCTAAAGCCATGACATCATTTTCTGGAGTTTTCCAAGCTGATTTTCCAAAATTATGAGAAATTTTGTAGTCATGTTGCGCGAGTTGGAACCGGTGTTTTTCTGGATCAAACGCGCCAAATAAATGCACATTTTGGATATATATTGATGGAATTAATCGAACAAAAGGACCATTTGTGATGTTAATGGGACATATTGGAGTGCCAACAGAAGAAGCTCGTCAAAGGTAAGGCATGAATTATATTTTTATTTCTGCGTTTTGTGTCACGCATGGAGGGTTGAAATATGATTGTCTGTGTTTGTTTGCTGGGGTGCTATCCTCAGATAATTGCATCGTTTGCTTTCGCCGTAAAGCCTTTTTGAAATCTGACACGTTGGTTGGATTCAAAACAAGTGTAGCTTTAATTTGGTGTATTGCATGTGTGATTTCATGAAAGTTTTATTTTAATAATAGTAATTTATTTGAATTTGGCGTTCTGCATTTTCACTGGATTTTGGCCAGGTGGGACGCTAATGTCCCACCTATCCCAGAGAGGTGTTAACAAGAAATTTGTGGAGTGGTTGAAAAATGAGTTTTAATGACTCCAACCTGAGTGTATGAAACTATGTATATACATACGCATATATATTTTCAAAAGTTTGGCGTCACTTAGAAATGTCCTTGTTTTTTAAAGAAAAGCACATTTTTTGTGTTGTGTTAGCTAATCCAAGTTTATCATTTTAAAAGGCTAATTGATCATTAGAAAACCCTTTTGCAATTATGTTAGTACAGCTGAAAGCTGTTGTTCTCATTAAAGAAGCAAAACTGTCCTTCTTTAGACTAGTTTCAGCATTTGTGGGTTCGATTACAGGCTCAAAATGACTAGAAACAAAGGCTGTCTTCTGAAACTCGTCAGTCTATTCATGTTCTGAGAAAGTAAGGCTATTCCATGCGAGAAATTGTCAAGACACTGAAGATCTCGTACAACGCTGTGTACTACTCCCTTCACAGAACAGCGCAAACTGGCTCTAACCAGAATAGAAAGAGGAGTGTGAGGCCCCGGTGCACAAATGAGCAAGAGGACAAGTACATTAGAGTGTCTAGTTTGAGAAGCAGACGCCTCACAAGTCCTCAACTGGCAGCTTCATTAAATAGTACCCGCAAAACACCAGTCTTAGTGTCAGTAGTGAAGAGGTGACTCCAGGATGCTGGCTCTTCGCTTCTTCATATGCAGTGCATTCGGAATGTATTCAGACCCCTTGACTTTTTCCACATTGTGTTACGTTACATCCTTATTCTAAAATGTATTCAATATTTTTTTCCCCTATTCAATCTACACAACTTATGTTTAATACATTTGGAAAAATTCATGAAAACCTGTTTTCGCTTTGTCATTATTGGGTCAGTGAAGTGGATTGAATACTTTCCGAATGCACTGTACCTTGAAAAAAAATGGATCTGAAAACCAGTTAGTATCTGGTGTGACCAACATTTGCCTCATGCGCGCATCTCCTGTACGAAGTTGCTGGATATTGGTGGGAACTGGAACACGCTGTCGTACACGTTGATCCAGAGCATGCTCAATGGGTGACATGTCTGGTGAGTATGCAGGCTATGGAAGAACTGGGACATTTTTAGCTTCCAGGAATTGTGTATAGATCCTTGTGACATGGGGCCGTGCATTATCATGCTGAAACATGAGGTCATGGCGGCTAATAAATGGCATGGTATCTCTGTGCATTCAAATTTCCATTGATAAAATGCAAGTTTGTTCATTGTCCATAGCTTATGCTTGCCCATACCATAACCCAACCGCCACCATGGGACACTCTGTTCACAACGTTGAGCAAACCACTCGCCCACACAGCGCGGTTGTGAGGCCGGTTGGACGTCCTGCCAAATTCTCTAAAAAGACGTTGGAGGTGGCTTATGGTAGAGAAATTAACATTTAATTATCTGGCAAGATCTCTGGTGGACATTCCTGCAGTCAGCATGCCAATTGCACCCTCCCTCAAAACTTGACACATCTGAGGCATTGTGTTGTGCACATTTTAAAGTGGCCTTTTATTGTCCCCACAGCACAAGGTGTAATGATCATGATGTTTAATCTGCTTCTTGATATGCCACACCTGTCAGGTGGGTGGATTATCTTGTCAAATGAGAAATGCTCACTAACAGGGATGTAAACAAATTTATGCACAAACTTTGAGAGAAATAAGCTTTTTGTGCATGTGGAAAATGTCTGGGATCTCTTATTTCAGTTCATGAAACATGGGACCAACACTTTACATGTTGTATTTATATTTTAGTTAAATGTCGTTGACACAGTTCTGTTCAAAGACCAACAGCGCTACCGGTATACTAATGCTGCTCCCAGAACAACAACATAAAAGATGACACAGTACAATTATTCTCTTAGAGTAGCAGAAGACCCTGTTGGCTCAAACTGATCTCAGAGCAGCAATATCTACTGTGGTTGACACAGTTCTGCTCCAAGAGCAGCAGTGCTCCCTGTTCATTCATGCTTCTACTAACACAGCAACATATTTATCTGGCTAGCTAGCCTGAATGCTTAAATTGGTAACCTAAGGCTAAAACTAGATTGCTAGCTTGGTAACTAATGATAAACTATGACAGTTTAGCATTAGTTACCAAGCTAGCTAGCTAGCCTAACAGTTGGCTAGCTAACAACATTAGCTCGAAAAACACATTTTAGCTAACTAACTCCAGCTTGCATCACATTGAATATTTAATCAATTATTTAGACTAGCTGGAAACAGGACATTGATGTGAAAAATGAACAACTTGCTAGCTATATTGAACAGCGCCTCCCCCCGCCACTCTGTTTGGAATTCACGTCACCTCTCCATTTTCATTGGTTGCCTGACACAACCAATCATAATCGTTTCTTCTCTGAGAAAATGTTTGAGTAAGTCAAATTCCCATGAGCAACCTGCTCATCCATGTGATTGAGACAGCGAGTGGTGATCTGATTAGTCTTTGTGCCTCTGAGGCCCCCTGGTCTCATCTTATAACACGCTACACGTGGATCTCTCTCCTCAGGCCTCTCTTCATCATGATTTCTCTCCCACCTAAAGAGCAACGTCTTGAGGGAATTCGCCTGTGCTGAGCCCCACTCCTCCTCTCTGCATCACAGGCCTCCCACTCTTCCTCTCCTGTTGCTCGTGTGTGCTGCATGTGAACACAGCGGTTCAATTGGCCAGACTGATGGGATGTTGTGTCTCTGCGTGTTGTCTTTATGGGGAAACATCATTCTGAATGGCAGGATTTATTTTTAAACCTCAGACGATGATTGGTGTGTCCGGATGAATCATATACCCTTTGTGGTGGGGTGCGTGGGTGGGGGAAGAGAGGGAGAGAAGGAGAGAGGGAGCAGGACAGGAGATGGGTGAAATCTGATCGCTAGGCCCAGGCCACGCTGTGTCACTGACTCATCTTTCTTTTTGCGATGGTGGTGAGGGGCGGGGAACGAGGGAGGGAGCCAGGGTCAATGAGGTCATCATGTCTCGTGGCTGGCTCATGACTCACACGCCTTGGCTCAGTGCATGCATGGCAGGGGCAGCAGGATGGCACACACACACGTGACATTACTACAACACCCCTACACTCTATGCATGTAGCCCACACACTGGCTTGAGGGAGGTTTTAGTCCTGAATCATAGTTGTCTGCCAAGCAAATAGTTGGAGAAAGTCCCTCCCCTTCTGCAAACAGAGGCCAACTTTTGCATCCTCTAATCAGATGCAACACTTTTCTGCTGGAGGCTAAACATGACATCAGCAGAAGGCAAGTGGCTACAGTCAGTGGACTGTAGACTTCCAATCGTAACAGTCTAACAATGTCGGTTATGTCACTGAAGCTGGACTGTGCTCAAGGTGACTTCCCACTGAGCACAGATGTCAGTTTAGTTTTAATTTATACTTGGTTGCGTTTTCAACTAACATGAATTCAACATGAAATTAACAAAAGATCACCATGTCATTGCATTTAGGTTAAAAGATGTGTGGGAAAAAATACGAAATGCCATGGAGTTTATGACTTTTTGCTAATCCAATCAGTTTCCCACGTCGATTCAGCGATATCACATAGATGAATGGTGTGTCCGGATGAATCATGTTTTGGGTTGAAATATTGTGGAAACAATGCTGATTCAACCAGTTTTTTCCCAGTGGGTTTGTTACAGAAGTAAAAGGACCGGGTCTGGTGTTGATTAAACAAACAAGATATATGGCTTATAGCAGCGATATGAGATTCAGCACAAGATTCAGCACAAAAGTATGGCATTCAGCACCACAAAATAGTGGACAGCGGCCGTCTGTTACAACCCGTCCACACTCGGCGAATCTCAAGATTAGTATAGCTAGCCTGCTGCAGCTATCTTAAATTTTTCAACCCAAACCTTGAGAATTATAAATAATAGGAAATTATTCTGCAAGTGATTAAACCATACATTTCCGGTGCCCGTAATTGTTTGAAACGGTACGCCTACAGTGCTCAAGGTGATCATGCTTTTCTGATTAACTGCTTGTGTTTTTATAACATATTTCTTTCTTTGGGGATTTTCTTGGCAATTGGAATTCATTTATGGGTAAATCTCATAGTCCATTGGATTATCTATTCAATAAATAGGATTGTAACATCTCAGAGTAATATAATTCAAATAATCAAATCCGTATAGTATTAACGTAACCAGCACAGCCAGTGGGTAGACCGCCACCCACAGAGATCTGTAGCTCTTCATTTTATCCTCAACAAATCCCAATTCTGGTCCGGACACCTACACAGCTTTTTCACCACCGCTGTCATCACTACTAGAGGGTCCCCCGTGTTGCGTAGGGGTTCCATGACTCACCACGCTCCATTGTTGAGCACCCCCGTCGTCCGCCCGCGACTAGACAGCGCCGTTGTTAAAGTAATGAATGTGTAATCTATTTGCCCATTATTTCTCCATGTCAAGGTTTAGCCCGATTGATTGTGTTAAATTGAGATGAACTGCTGGAAATCAGATGCTTTGGGTAATGGCATGTTGACCTGCTATTACGCACATGTAGGTGTTTAGCCTGTGTCACGCTGCAAGGGAAACAAACACATCAAGCAACACGTGTGTGTATGGGCCATAGTCATCTGTAGGCTTCACACGTCATTAAAATAATACATTTATCTGCATTGGATGCCTCAATCTTCTGGATGTCCTTAACTGTGAGGCCATAATAATGATATGGATGTGTTTTACTTAAATTAATCAATAATCGTGATTGCAGTGATGAAATGACATAGCAAATGATATAGGCCTATCATGTAACACGACAGGACATAGGCTATTACCCTACTTAGTACTACCTGGCCTCATATTGTAAACACTATAGCACATCTTTGCAATACTGCACATCAAATCAACAAAATGAGGATCAAGACTTATTGAAATTAATAGCCTGATGCATATTCATTGAGATTTTGAGACCAGCTTATTATGCTTGAATGGTTAGTTATAAAACATTGTTTGTAACACCTTTTCAGCCAACCACTTTCACTTGTCATCAATAATCCCCCATTTAAAAGTTGGGAGACATTGTATTTTGTGCATCATAATAAGTTATTATGTGAGCGAGATACACAATCAGACATCATCTTTATTTATGTCCATTCTCTGGTGCTAATGAAGGACTTTTGCTGAATGTAATTTCCACAAAAAGTACCATGTCTATCTCTGTGTTCAAGAGGCAACAGGTGCAATCTACCAAATTAATTGAGCAGTTTCAATAACAATGCATATAATATGTGAGCTATTGTCTCGATTAAATATGATTATAGACTAACTTACTGTCATTATCAAAATCTGTTTTAAACATGCAATATATTTATATGGGGGGGGGGGGGGGGGGGGGGTTGTCAGTGTCTGACCAATAGAAATGTAAGACTATTGTTATTTATCTATACTGTTTGGGAGGTCATTGAGGGATTGTCGTGTTCAAATAAGCAAATTAACACATATAGCATTGATTCAGGAATTGAGGAAGCTTAGAGGTTAGATTGACGTACACAAGCCAATGAACTGAACACATAGTAGTCTATAGACTCCAATTAGAACATGAACAGAAAATGCTGGGTCATGATTTCCTCAGGCCAACCTCAAAAGTCTCCACACTCCTCATTGAATGGTGACTATTTCCCAAATCATCTTTCTTCTGTCTTGTCTTTCTCCTTCACTTTGCTATGATTAACTGCATGCCCCTGTGGCACCTTCCCCCAATTAAAAGTTCCTTTCAGCAGCCTCTTGTCTTGTGTGGAGAGAAGACCATTTCTGTGAGAAATATCTGTGTGCGCCTGCCAGAAAATACTGTCTGCTCGTTGGAAGCACACCCACACCTTCTCCACCCGCACCAGTTTTATAAGATTGTGTAGGGTAAGTCTATAGTATGTGTGCGTGTGTGTGTGTGTGTGTGCATGCCTGCGTGCGTGCGTGCGTGTGTGTGAGAGAGAGAGAGTGTGTGAGAGAGAGGGGGGCATTTGGCTTACAGTCAGTTGCCTATTTATTGCTATTAGATTGAAATGGCTTCTCTTAGGGTAATAAAGTGATGATTATTTGACGTAAGCCTTTATTGTTAGTAGTTTGGACTTGAATGTGTGGAGCTTATGACCCTATGCAATCAATACCAATAGGCTATCTGTTTCGTGCTGCAGTAAAGGATTTGAATGTCTGTAGCCTTTAAGACACAGTTGGCTATTTTCTAATCTATAACACTTGCATCCTCGCTTCAAGAGCGTTGTTTAGTATACTATTACATTTTCGTACATCGACTTTGCTAGAACGGGTTCTCAACCTGAGGGAAATCAGTGGTTGTGCACTGACCCCTCGTGGATACAACCAGCAGGCTACTGTCACAGAAACGAGGAAAACATGAATGAAAGCAGTGCGCAGTTTAGGCCTACTTGATGAAGAAATCAGAGACGCGCGTTGTCATGGCATTCGGCATTTATGACGTAATGATAAAGTAGATCGCAATGTTCTATATCAATTTAGCGCCATTCGCGACACCATCTTTGTCGCTTTCTCCCAAATTCCCATTTCTGATCGGTTTCTATCATCTGAGTCGTCTGCGGTCCAAAATTATTATTTTATGTGCGAGTGTTATATAAGATCAGTTCTTGTAAGTATTGACTGTATGAATTTAAATTATTTTATTTGAGTTGTTTTATCTAATGAAGAAGCTCTCAAATATGTTTATTATGACCACTATAGTTAAGCAGTCTGCCTGCATTTTGATTTATTCTCATAAATCAATGATATATCACCTTGATTAATGCTGTAGGCTACTGAATTACTTCTCATGATTTGGTTTGTTTCAAAAGTTGGCCTACATCAGATCTACCATCAAGGGAAAGTATGGAGACTCCGGAAAGTGACCAGTTCAAACCTACTCAGGAAATGCAGTGTCCATCAATTGTGGTGTGTATTTATTCCACATGCATGGGGATTGCGTACTGTAGGGCAGGCAATGTCATTCTATGCTTCCCTCATTCATATTGTAGGAAACCACTTGGAGTGATGTTTATGCCACTGCCCATGTTAAATCATCACCCTAAATAAAATAAAGACAAAATAAAGTTATGTAAGAAAGAATAGACCGACAGAGTTCATTTCAAGAAGTGAAGAGTTATTTCGATAGTCAAATCTATGACTTGAATTTGGTTGACAATAAACGTATAATGTTAATGTCGTAAACCACAAGGTTCCATGGTTGAGATGTGTATAGGCTGTGGGGTCCATCCTGGTCATTCCCTAGCCACACCCGTAACCACTTCCTTGTTTAGAAACCGACTTGATTTTGCAATTTCGTTTGTGACTCTTGGCCTGATCCTACAATCTTCATGTGAGTGCATTTTGGGGAATTTTGGTTAGATTCTCTATGGCAACTGATTCATCTGTGAATGCACGTGATGCCTTTTAGTGCTGATTGACCATTAAAATGTTGTCTGTGCACTGGATGAAGGGCAGGCGAAGTGTGGAGATGAAAAGTGTCACGAAGGAGTTCTTCTGTCTCACTGGTGAGACGGACCAAGGGAGGGTGAGTGTGTCAACACGTGGAGCCAGTATGAGGAGCAGCCACACTCCTGGACACTGCCAAGGGAGTGAATCTGTGCTGCGCAGGTGAGTACTTCCCGTTTATTGGCATGCTAGTTAAGTATAGGTAGCAGCGTCCCGGACTGGTCTCGGAGTAGTAGGCGTGTCGAAAGAAATGGGAAAAATACATTTTGATTGAACAGGGTTTTTGCCAGTGCCACTGTTTAGAGTAGCCTATTTGTTCAGTCGCTTTCCGGAAGTGCATGGAGGATGCTAAAGCATTTTTAATCACATACAACTCAAACTTTTATGAAAGCGAACATGGCAAATTGTTCCCCTTGTACTAAGTGCCATGAACAGTATTGTTTAGTCTCAATAATTGTCACCTACACACCTCTAACTTATATTAAAGCAATCGTGACGAAACATGAAGATCTGCCTTCAGGGTAACCTAATTGTAATCTCCTGATTTTGTAACGTGCTAGTAGTATCAGACGGGTATCAGTGTAGGCAATTTTCCCGGGAAGCTCACTTCGTAAATTGGTCATCAACTGCAGCCAGGCACGCAACCCATGTCTGCCCTTGTGTTTAGAAATGGGGCATCGACAAGTTTAATAATGGCATTGCTTACACAATTGCAATGGAATGGGATACATGTAAAATGTTTACAACATGAAAGCATGTTAAGATACGTGCATTTACATGCAATGTTTTTCCACTGCCTGAGTTATTTCACGACACCACCATTCTGAGTTTCCCAAACGTCCTCAAATTAATTTCGATGCGCATTTATACACTGTCATGTTTCCACAAATATCTGCACTCGCTGACAGAAAGTCAGACCAATAGATGTGCGCTTTCGATACGCCTACTTTCTTTCGACACACCCAGTCTCTGGCCGCCATATTGGGCTGCAGCTATCCGCTTCTCATGCTAGTACTTACAGTGATTGGCCGACATAGGCCATGAACTGGTGCTTTCAAGACAACTGGGAACTCGGGAGGAACGATGTCATATCATGACGTCAGTGATCTTCAGGTCAGGAAGTCAGAGCTCGAGAAAGCTACCCGAGTTCACTTGGATTGTTCAAAACTATTTTTGTCTTGAACGCTCGGGAAGTTGGATAATTCCGAGTTTCCAGTTGTTTTGAACTCGGCATTAAGAATCAAGAGACTTCTTTCAGGACTGTGACCTTGGATTATAATGATGGTGATGACTATGATGATACAGTGGGAATCGCTGAACATACAACAAAACCAGAAGTCACAGAAGGTAATAATTATTTCACTCTGTACAATAATGTATCAGTTATTGACACTTCTCTCAATTACAGTCTGTTTGCGTCTGTGTTTAGAATGGATGTCAGTCATGGGGGCAAAACTCCCAGAGTTACCAGTTCATAAAAAGGAGACATCAAGAACGGTAACAAGAACAAGGACCTCCCATGACGCAGACACAGAAATCTAGAATTAGTTGAACAATTAAAACATATACATCAATATAATTGATTTGAATTTCAGAAATGTGAGTCACCAAAAGAATATATTCAGCTCCAAAGTGATAAAGGTACAGTGTACACTGTAGACATAATCATGATGTTCTGTTACATCAACAACTACCTATAATCTCTCATGCCAACTAAGAACTACCTAAACAGACTGACGCCTGTTTTGTTTTCAGTCAAAGAAAGAACTAGCTTATGTCCTCAGAATGCCAGTCTGCAGTACTTGGCCTATAACTTTTACAATTTGAACTGCTCTCCTACAGTATACTGTAAATGTTGGCATTTGAAAAAGCATGACGTTTTATTTTATAAGGGATGAGTGTACCAGAAACACAGACAAGGATGAAAGATCAGGCCAAGATACTGGTGAGTCACAACGTACCAGAGGAGGCTGGTGGTAGGAGCTATAGGAGATCTGGCTTATTGTAATGACTGGAATGGAACAGAGTCAAACATGTGATTTACATATGTTTAATGTTGTTTGATACGTTCCGTTTTTTTCCATTGCTGTCACGTCAATGAGCCGTCCCCGTATAACTCCTCCCTCCAGCCTCCTCTGCAACGTACTGTCTGAATCAAGGACAAGTGCCCATAATTACCACCCGCACGTCATTATACACTCTTTTCCCTTGTGTTCTCTCTGAAATTTCAGCATGAATGTTGTATGTTATAATACGTTAAAAAACTTGCTCGTTACCTAAGGTTATGCCATACTTTCTGTTTCATGTTCTTGCTTGATGTCGATGGGCTCTAGCCAAGTACTGCAGTTGAGATTTCTCAAAACCTACTGAAAGCCCTTGCTGTTAGGGCCGCTGTGGTTCACTGTGTTTACGCTATCTGCTTTCAGTTACCACTAAAGCCTTTCAGTGAGGGATATGAGGCTGCATTCCTCAGGGACAGAAGTGAGATCATTATTATTATTATTATTATTAGTCATTTAAACATTACTGTTACAAATGGAGGTATGCGTTATCATCAATCACATTGATGACATAACTTAGTTTCAAGAGATCTGAGTCTCAAACATTGATTATGATAAATGACACTAAGGGAGGTTGAAGATGGGTCGTCCCCAGGCTGGTGTCGTTTAATCAGTATAATTACAAAAAATCCTTGATCATAGATCCTTTTTATGAAATATCTGCCTCCCATTGAGTCATCCCATGATGTCTGTGTTTTGGTACTATCATGATGATGGAGTGTCTTAATGGAGGTTTCCTCTGTGAAGCCACCTGGTTTGTGTCATGGTCCTCTGTCACTTCCTGTGTTTTGCAGTGCGAAGGCTCTGCAGAAGATCAGAACCTCCTTTCTCGCTGTTCTCCCCTACGGAAAGCCTGCAGGACATACTGTACAGGAAAACCAAGCATGTGTTTGACTACACAGTCACGGACATGAAAGACAAAAAGCCTGGTGAGTCAGCCTGATAGTGGGATTTGGAAATAAAATGTATTGAACGCTACAACAAAGAGACAGATAGGATAGCATCTATTGGAAAGGCCTGGGGCCCTATTCAGTCATCATCGGTCACAGGCGTTCAGGATTAATACCAGAAAATATATTTGTATATAAGTATAGTAGTATGATCTTTTTTATTTCACATGCTTTGTACTATAGATTAAATTAATCAAATGATGCCACATTTCAGATGTTTCAAGGTGGGGTTCCAATCTAAGCCAATGTGTTAGACCAGCCCCCTTCCCAGTACGGAAGGGCTTCAATGTATCCACATCTAGGAACAGCCAGGTGAGTAATATACTGTAACTGAGATGATGTTCACACACACACACACACACACACACACACACACACACACACACACACAATGGTACAGTGGTAACCTGTATTTACCTTCTTTTTCAGAGAAGGGAACAATCAATTTATCAGATGACGGTGATCAGAAAAGATCATGGTAAGATCCTATACTAATTCCCTGTGTTTTAATGTACAAAGAAACACACTGGACATACCCAATTGTAAACTGTTCTTGTTCCCACTTTAGTCGGTAGGCCTTTACTGATGCTGAAAGGCAATGCAAGTCTAACCAACATTGATGGAAGCAACAACACGGATTCATTTGCTTATTCATCCAGACTCACAAAGGTATCAGAACCCTTTATTGATATCATGTTGGTATTGATATAGTGAGAATGTCATTAAACTTTTACAGTCCTGAATAAACTAAGCAACATTTTTATAGCGGTTGGCTTTTTTTACTGACATCATTGATAATGAGCCAGTAGTGGTACATGTACTAGCTTCAATTAAACACAGGAGGCCAGTGTTGCTCTACATTTGACTCAATCATCCAACATGCTAAGTTTATTCATATGTGGACCACGTAGGATAGGCTCTGCCATAACAGAATATATTGACATATTTAATCTAGGGAAAACCATCAACCTCTTCTCAGCCAGGATCTGACATCAGGATCCCACCAGTAGTAACCAGGAAGCATTCTGCCATCATCAGAGAGGTAATCACTTTAGAAATTGGTGTGCCCCCCAAAATAAGCTTTTGTCCATGTTAAAAGAGCAGATCATGCTAATTTTGCTGTTTTTCTTTTTCATGTTGAACCATACTCCATGACCAATATGCTGTAACTTATAGGAAAGAAAGATGCACTACTACAAAGACCTGTGTCAGCAGGTGGAGGAGAAGAGACAACAAAAAGTGAGGGAGAGGAGAAGGATTACCACCGCCGAACAAACTGTGAGTCATCGCAAGCATAATGATTCTATGTTACCCATACCTTCTATATAGAGATCGGACAGGAACTTGTCACCTTTTTTAGTCACATGATCCTCATTTTTTTCATGATTGTTTGGAATAATTATACACAACAATGGTCACTGATAGTGATTGACTCAATTGGAAGGACGGACATTGACAGATTGCACTTCAATCGCCTTGTCGTTGGCAGCACAACGAGACAATGCAGTTCTGCACCTGGGGGATGCCAGGGAGCGGAGCCCCAAACTACCACCTGGACTCTGTGAGAAGGAACAAGTTCAGTTGCACAGGAATGATACCCCAGGAACAGGTAACATATCAACATGACGTTTATGTTTAGTAGAGGAGACCAGGGAACAAAGTAAAAGTTTTAGGCTTTTGCTAAGTATGAAAATAATTATGGTTTAGGATCAGGGTTAGGATTAGAATTTTAGGTAAGGATTTAATTGTAACAAATGTTACAATTAACCCCCATTACAACTCTAATCAGAGTCTTAATAATTATTGGCATCAACTATACCAATCAAAATACCTATTTTTATTGATAACAATGATACATGATTAGATACATGGGAAATGTTCTGCAGGTCAATAATCAAAAAAGAGAGCCAGCAAGAATATTTAGAATTCAACCACATTTTTTGTGTGGGGGGGGGGGGGGTCAATAAAACAATTATTTATGGATTTAAGCAAAATTTCCTAGGCAGGTTTATTTTATTTTTATTTTACCGTTATTTTACCATTTAAGTTGACTGAGAACACGTTCTCATTTGCAGCAACGACCTGGGGAATAGTTAGAGGGGAGAGGAGGGGGATGAATGAGCCAATTGTAAACTGGGGATTATTAGGTGACCATGATGGTTTGAGGGCCAGATTGGGAATTTAGCCAGGACACCGGGGTTAACACCCCTACTCTTACGATAAGTGCCATGGGATCTTTAATGACCTCAGAGAGTCAGGACACCCGTTTAACGTCCCATCCGAAAGACGGCACCCTACACAGGGCAGTGTCCCCAATCACTGCCCTGGGGCTTAGGGATATTTTTTTAGACCAGAGGAAAGAGTGCCTCCTACTGGCCCTCCAACACCACTTCCAGCAGCATCTGGTCTCCCATCCAGGGCCTGACCAGGACCAACCCTGGTCAGGTACTGTAGATACATTAGCACATTGAATAACAGCCGTCAAAGTTATTTCTAATTTGAGTTATTTAGTTACTATGTGCCCGTGTTACTTTGTTCCCCAGTCTCCCCCACTACCATTCACTACATAGAAGCAGGTAACCTTTATTAACAGCTTTCAGGGCCCATATTCACAAGATGTCTGAGTTGGAGCACTAATCTAGAATCAGTTTAATTTATTTAAATTTTTTTCTTAGGGGAGAATAAGTTTAGCCTTTTTACATAATTAATAAGATTATATGGACAAGGGGGATCTCATCCTAGACCAGCACTCTTACTTCAAGACCATTTGTGGATCCGAGATTATATCCACTATACAGTGCATTCGGAAAGTATTCAGACTGCTTGACTTTTTCAAATATTTTCTAGCCTTATTCTGAAATGAAAAAAAATACAAAAAAATCCCCCCATGAATACGGGTTGACACAAAACCCATAATGACAAAGCAAAAACAGGTTTTGGGATTTTTTTACAAATGTATTACAAATACAAAACGGAATACCTTCCGAATGCACTGTATAACTGTGCCTTGTAAAGAATCCGTCAATATAAGCAGCATCCGCCTGTCGGCCTTCCGCATCTCCGATGGAAGGTTGCCGAGCTACAGCGGTGTTTGTCAGACCATGAGACATCCCGAAAATCGGTCTTCTGACGAAACGGTTTGGCCTACGGTTTGACCTTTCTATTCTATGGAAAAGGGAGACTCTCACGAACACGATGGTGACTCATCTGAAGTTGGTAACGCTGATGTGCCAACTTCTGTCTGTAGTGTACGAACCATTTGAGCTACAAACTCATTTTAAATCACCACCTCAAAACAATTCCACAACCCCCCCCCCCCTCCTCCTTAGACATTTAGAGGTTTAAAGAAGCCAGTGAAACGTGACACTTTGATTATAGATGATATAGCACCAGGAGTTACCCAGACTTAAAGCAAGTCTTGTTTGAGGTCATTTGAAAAATAACAGGAGAACCGCAATACTCTAGGAGCTCAGATGCAATAATTTAATAACCAACGTTTCGACAGACAAGCTGTCGTCATCAGGGTATAATGAGAAACACTGCGGGTCACTAGTTTATATAGTTTCAAGGGACACACAGGTGTCTGTAATCATGGCTGGGTGTGGCTTGATTATATAGGTTAATTTACAGATATAAATAGAACATTTAAAAAGCATGAACGGATAACATACGATCATAGGTACAATTTGGCTACATAGGCCTACAAACATTTACAATGAATAGCAAAATCACAAGAATGGCTTCAGATCAAAGTCTACGTTGAGACCGACGGGAGCAAGGGTCTTTAAATTAAAGATCCAGGCAGCCACTCGTTTTAACAATACATTTTCAAGGTCACCCCCTCTCCTAGGGAAGGGGACTTGTTCGATGCCGATATAATGAAGGGACAAAATAGAGTGGTTTGCTTCCAAAAAGTGGGACGCAACTGGGTATGTGAGTTTTTGAGTTTTTGCACCTAATGGTGCTTTTGAGATTCTTACTTATAATTCACGCTTCGTTTTACCCACATCATTTTCGTTAGTGGAGTTCAGTACGTGATAACACCTTTGACTGGGATCCGTTTCCCTGTTTTAGGGTGTTTGAAGGATCTGCATTTGTAAGAGCCATTACACTTGTAGTTTCCATCGGGGAGAGGCGCAAATAGACATTGTGCGGGGGTATTTTTGGGTGTTAAATCAGTGTTTACCAATTGATCTCTGAGATTTCTGCCCCGTGAGAATACAACCAAGGGAGGGTCCGAAAACACATTACAGATGCTGTCATCAGATCTTAGAATGTGCCAATGTTTGTGAACAATTCCCTTAATTTGTTCAGAGCACTTTGAATAGCACGTTGTTTGAGGTCATATCATAGTCTGGATGCTGATTCATAGTGACAATTAAACCCTGTTTTGGTGGATAGATGGACCTCTGACTGCTGTCTTTGTTCTCTCCTCAGCTCCGCTGTAAAGGCTTCAGCGGGATCCCTTTTCATCTGCATGTCAAATGACGGCCATTTTATGGTCCCCAGCCCAGACGATTGATGCTCAGCTCAGACAACTGATAAACCCATTAAACTAACGCAGTAGTAGACCAAAACACTACACTCTGCTGACTTTTGTCCCATAGGTGGTAGATAAGTCATCGTTTAGCTGGATTTCAGCACTCCTTGGCACTTGTATCCATTGATTAATTTACTGTTTCAAACTCCCATGCGTGCATAACCACACTCAAAACAATTATGGATCTAAGGTTTTACACATTCTGATGGTGTTCAAATCAGTTGTGATGTACATAAACAGTTTTATATATACACTGCTCAGAAAAATAAAGGGAACACTTAAACAACACAATGTAACTCCAAGTCAATCACACTTCTGTGAAATCAAACTGTCCACTTAGGAAGCAACACTGATTGACAATAAATTTCACATGCTGTTGTGCAAATGGAATAGACAAAAGGTGGAAATTATAGGCAATTAGCAAGACACCCCCAATAAAGGAGTGGTTCTGCAGGTGGTGACCACAGACCACTTCTCAGTTCCTATGCTTCCTGGCTGATGTTTTGGTCACTTTTGACTGCTGGCGGTGCTTTCACTCTAGTGGTAGCATGAGACGGAGTCTACAACCCACACAAGTGGCTCAGGTAGTGCAGCTCATCCAGGATGGCACAACAATGCGAGCTGTGGCAAGAAGGTTTGCTGTGTCTGTCAGCATAGTGTCCAGAGCATGTAGGCACTACCAGGAGACAGGCCAGTACATCAGGAGACGTGGAGGAGGCCGTAGGAGGGCAACAACCCAGCAGCAGGACCGCTACCTCCGCCTTTGTGCAAGGAAGAGCACTGCCAAAGCCCTGCAAAATGACCTCCAGCAGGCCACAAATGTGCATGTGTCTGCTCAAACGGTCAGAAACAGACTCCATGAGGGCCCGACGTCCACAGGTGGGGGTTGTGCTTACAGCTCAACACCGTGCAGGACGTTTGGCATTTGCCAGAGAACACCAAGATTGTCAAATTCGCCACTGGCGCCCTGTGCTCTTCACAGATGAAAGCAGGTTCACACGCACATGTGACAGACGTGACAGTCTGGAGACGCCGTGGAGAACGTTCTGCGTTCTGCAACATCCTCCAGCATGACCGGTTTGGCGGTGGGTCAGTCATGGTGTGGGGTTGCATTTCTTTGGGGGGCCGCACAGCCCTCCATGTGCTCGCCAGAGGTAGCCTGACTGCCATTAGGTACCGAGATGAGATCCTCAGACCCCTTGTGAGACCATATGCTGGTGCGGTTGGCCCTGGGTTCCTCCTAATGCAAGACAATGCTAGACCTCATGTGGCTGGAGTGTGTCAGCAGTTCCTGCAAGAGGAAGGCATTGATGCTATGGACTGGCCCGCCCGTTCCCCAGACCTGAATCCAATTGAGCACATCTGGGACATCATGTCTCGCTCCATCCACCACAGACTGTCCAGGAGTTGGCGGATGCTTTAGTCCAGGTCTGGGAGGAGATCCTTCAGGAGACCATCCGCCACCTCATCAGGAGCATGCCCAGGCGTTGTAGGGAGGTCATACAGGCACGTGGAGGTCACACACACTACTGAGCCTCATTTTGACTTGTTTTAAGGACATTACATCAAAGTTGGATCAGCCTGTAGTGTGGTTTTCCACTTTAATTTTGAGTGTGACTCCAAATCCAGACCTCCATGGGTTGATATTTGATTTCCATTGATAATTTTTGTGTGATTTTGTCGTCAGCACATTCAACTATGTAAAGAAAAAAGTATTTAATAAGAATATTTAATTCATTCAGATCTAGGATGTGTTATTTTAGTGTTCCCTTTATTTTTTTGAGCAGTGTATACACACACACATAAATGCTACAGTGGTAATTGACAGATCATGGTGAGATAATGAATAGAAACAGTGGCTCACTAAAGATAAGATTGTACACAAAAAAGCTCCTAACTGGTCGCGGAAGCGATAAGATACTGTCTGCCTACAGTCAAAGAATTCTTATTTTTTTCATCATATTTTTTACCATTTTATATGAGTAATTTTGTATATATTGCAGCCAGAGTTGTAGTGAAATAAAACTCTCCTGTCAGATAAAGAGAGTGGGTGGAAAGAATTGAGAAAGTCTTAATGTCAATGCTTTGTAGGTGAAGTGATGTGGAAATCTATCCTCTGATGCTGACCTAATATTTGGGTTGAATGATTCACAAAGAAACAATGGGTAGTGTAACTATAGTATTTACAAAAAGCTTTTCAACATGAGGACCGATGCACAAACGAGCACTGATACAGTAAGCTGCTCTTCAGGTGGCCACTAACATTTGTATATACAATGTACTACAATGATGACATAACATGCGACTATAGGTATTTTTATCCGTATAAAATATAGCTGATTGATCATTGTCTAATACATAGTAAATGTATGTTCTAATGCCTTATTGTCATCCACAAACTTCCTGTAAGGGTAATTAATTACAGTAAAGTTGATAACATTGAATAGGTTGTTCCTGTTGGTGCTGTCAGGTTGACTTGCACATTAAAATCCAAGAGGGTGAGTCACTCTCTCTAATTGTTCTGTTGCTGTGGCATTGGGATATTTAATTGTCCCATGGTTTTTTAGGCCAACTGGGTTTAATTTCAGTGGGGACAGCATTATTTTCCTCCAGTGGGTGGCTAATTAACATAGAGAGAATTCTAAAGTGCATGGAAGAAGCTGTGATTAAACTGTAGGCTACCAGGTTTGTAATTTCAATGAACAGCAGCCTGCCTAATCAACACGAGAGGTGGCTGTGAAAAGGTGTCTAGCTGTCACTGTGATACTCGGGACATAAATCCTGATCTTACTGTTGTATTGGTTAGTGTGGGTGGACAGTGGGCACGCACAGACATCAATACTGTCAGCAGGTTTCTTTGGAAAGTTTTAGTAGGTCTAGCTCTTAGGCTACTTGATTTACTTGTATCTTTTTAGTAATTATTGATATATCCATATTTACAAGTATAGACAATTGGAGCACAAAGTTCATATATTTTATTATTCTGAGTAGCATATGTATTAATGTAGTCTCTTGGAATCATCTTTGAGTATAACATAGTTTGGAGAATACTAATCTGTTTAATTTATCACCATAGTAATCGTAAATGTAGTTTTGTGTTCATAACATTTCAAAATAAAGGATGAAAATCGCAGAGGCGCCTTTCGAGTCGCTACCTCCGATGTAAGTAAATGGTTAACTGAAGGAGGTGCTTTCAATTCCGTTATATTTCTGCGCGATGACGTTGCACATTCGTGTCACTCGCCAGTCCTTCCACAACTACGATAAAGAATCCGACTCTCGCCAGCTACCGAAGACTCACAACAGCGGGACAAACATTTCGAAAATGGGCAACTGTCAAGTGAGTACCATGCTTGATTTTTACGCACCAAATGTAGGCCTATGCTGAAATTGCGGCTAGAAATGCGAATTAAATGTTAAAATTTAGGCCCCTAACGTTATCCTATGGTCAGAAGAAAGACATCTCGAAGATGTGGAAAAAACGTAGTAAAATAAGGCGTATCTATTGAAATTATAGGCCTATAAAATACGTTGAATACATTTCTACAATTGCTGTGTAAATGTTTCATTGTAAGGGATATGGACATCTTCATCAAAACGATTATCCAAACGACGTTCCACACTAATCTCAAGTAAAATCTCGCGTAATTTGGTCAACTACGTGCAGAATGTGGAGATTACACGCTACTACAATTGAATGCGGGGTTATGGATCACTTTCTGAGAGATTTTTTTAAAATCCACATAGCCTTTGAAATGTGACAGTGAGGCAGGGGAAAAGCAGAGGAAGTGGCCACTCTGCGGAATTCGTCACAATCCCGTTAGATGAATGTAGGCCTAAACAATGAGTGAATCCGAGAGGAAGGGCACGGATGGGAGTAGGGGGATGAGTGTGTTTCCATTGTCCTCTCAATTTCGCCTATGGGGCGCTGCGCCCTTCTACTTTGTTTGGTTAAAACACGGCAGCGGCCAAATTCCTGAGCCAGTGCATTTCTTGCCATTGCAGTTCATTGCGTTCTCCCCCTCCCATGTCATGTTACATTCTAATAGGCTTACTGCTGTTTTATAACATATGTGAACAATTGATTCAAAACTTTAAAGCTATTCAAATGTCCAATATTTTGTTGATTTGAGGGGTGGCAGACATGAAGAACTAGGCTAAGGGAAAGCAGAGATGACCGTTTCTGTTGTAGTGTGTTACAATAGATTAGGCCTACTAAGTGTGTATTTTTTTAAATTCCCAACATAACATTGAGATACAATGGTGGTGGTTGTGTTGATATTAGCATTTTATTGTCCTGTTTATGTCATAACAACAAGAAATATGTTCATTTCAGCCCACTATCGTGCCATATGAGGGGTTTGATGTTATGGCTGATATAAAGGCCATACGCAAAGCTTGTAAAGGCTTGGGTAAGTTGTGATCTTTTTAGTTCATATATAATTCTGGCATTCCAGGGATGCTTCTGCTCAGTGAGTGAGAGATTGTTTGGAACAGTCTGTCAATGTGTGTTTGCCTATAATTAACATATCTGTGCGAATGCTGTTTAAAGGTACAGTGTGGCACCAGTTTATTTATTGATTGTGTCCTGTTGTGCAGGCACTGATGAACAAGCCATCATTGACATACTGGCTAACCGCTGTGCAGCCCAGCGGATGGAAATTAAACAAGCCTATTTTGATAAATATGACGATGTGAGTATCAAACACATTTTATTAGAAGTAGAAGAATCTGACCATAGCACCGGTTCCAATCCAAGTGCCAATGGCGTTTAGCAAACTCCAGGCGGTGCTATGGTCAGATGACATGAAAATAGAGGTCTTTGGTCACAAATATCAGTCGTGTGTTTGGTGTCTCAAAACCTATGCAGAAAAGAGCCTCATACCTGCTGTAAAATATGGTGGTGGATCTTTGATGTTATGAGGCTATTTTGCTTCCACTTGTCCTATGTTAATGTCTAAGACATTTTGAAGTATTAGGACATTTTAGCCCAAAACCTGGTCGCCTCTACCAGGAGGCTGAAACTTTGCTGCAAGTGGATCTTCCAGCAAGACAATCACCCCAAGCACACATCAAAATCCACAAAGCTATTGTTAATTGACCACAAAATCAACATTTTGCCTTGGTCTTGGACTTGAACCCCATTGAAAACCTGTGGTTTGAATTGAAGAGCAAGGATATCAAGGATCTGGAAAGATTCTGTATGAAAGAATGGTCAGAGATCCCACCCCCCCAATGTGTTCTACAATCTCACCCCCCCAATGTGTTCTACAATCTCTCTCTTTCTCTGGAGAAGGAGTTGGTGGATGTGCTGAAGAGTGAGCTGGGGGGGAACTTTGAGAATGCCGTCCTGGCCATGTTGGACCCTCCAGTCGTCTATGCGGTGAAGGAGCTCAGGAGGGCCATGAAGGGAGCAGGCACTGATGAGGATACTCTGGTGGAGATTCTGTGCACTGCCACAAATGCTGTACGTTTCAGTTTCATTCTGAATAGAATCTTTTAAGTCATGTGAAATAGAAAATGCTGTTCAAGATTTAAAAACATAATGGTCTGCTTAAGAGGATTTATTTTTCTCTTTTCCGACAGGATATTCACATGTTCAAA